>NW_020950172.1:684762-770538 GCF_900497805.2 Vombatus ursinus
TAGCCCAGGCTCCTCCCAGAAGAAAGGGAAGGAGGATGGGATAGCCCAGGCTCCTCCCAGAAGAAAGGAGAGAAGCATGGGATAGCTCAAGTTCAGGACCTCTGAGGCCCCAGGAAGCTGGGCTCAAGAGGTATAGACAGGCATTCAAGAGGCCAAGGTATCTCCCCCAGGGGGTTGGCTCTGGACATCTAGGTAAGGACCAGAGGCTCTCCCTGGGCTAGCATCCACTCCTGGTTAATTATTAGTAATAAGTATCATTTAGCCTCCTCTAAAAGCAGTCCAGAGATCACTACCTCCCAAGGCATGCCATGCCACCTTTGCCCAGACCCTGTTATGCATTCCTTACTAAAAATTAGTATTGTTGCAACTTCTATCCATCATGGAGGTGGGGTTAGACTAGATGCTTTCAAGTGCTTTAGGGGTTGTCATGGTGAAGAAGGATTCATCTTGTTCAGCTCAGCCCCATTTAGCAGGACTGGGAGCAGTGTGGGAAGACCTGGGGAGCAAGAATCCTTCCTAACCATCAGGGCTGGGTGAACATGGGGTGGCCTCAGGAAGTAATGAGTTTTTCATCCCTGGAGGTATTCAAGCACAGACTGGAGTCCAGATCTTACCTCTGACACTCACGAGCTGTATGGCTCTGGGTAGGCTATTGAGGACCAGAGTGTCACAGATTTAGAGCTGGGAGGGACCTCAGAGGCCTAGACTCAGAGAGTTGAAGTGACCTGGGCCACGTAGCTAGCCAGGGTGTGAGGCAAGATTTGATGTTGAGTCTCACTGGCCTCAGGCAGCTGGTGGTACAGAGGACAGAACACAGGGCCTAGAGTCAGGTCATCTGAGTTTGACTCCTGCCTCAGACACTTGCTAGCTGTATGCCCCTAGGCAAGTCTCTTGACCTCTATTCACCTCTGTTTCCTTAACTGTGAAATGGGAATAATGATAGCACCTACTTCTCAGGGTTGTGTTAAAGACCAAAGGAGAACATATTTGTAAAAAGCATCTAGCACAGGGCTTGGCACGTAGGAGGTGCTTTACAAATCTTCCCTTCTGTCTCATCCCAGGCCGAGGCTCTACCTGCTGCTCCCTTAAACTCTGTGTGCCTCCGTTTCCCCAACTGTAAAACGAGGATAATGATAGACCCTACTTCTCAGGGTGCACAGTGCACAGCACAAAGTGGGTGCTGTTTAAATGCTTCTTTCCTTCCAGGCTCAGGGCTCTCTCCACGGTCCCCTTAACCTCTGCTGGCCTCCATTTCATAGAATCATAGGTTACAGGCTTAGATTTTGAGGCCTTCAAGTCCAACCCCATCATTTTACAGTGGAGGAAACTGAGGCCTGGGCCTATTTGATGACTGGCCCAGGGTCATGCCCAATAGGTGCCAGTGGCTGGAGGCAGTCAGCTTTTTTTCCACTTTCTTTTTGCTGGGGGCATGGGAGGGAGGGGGAAGATCTACAGGGGCAGGGGTCATACCTGCCTTGCAGGACTGCATGAAGATGGTAGAAGACACGGTGCATTTATAAAATGCCTCGTAAATGCCAGCAATTGCACGGTGCTTGTGCTGTGATTAATCTCAGCCTGTCTTGCTCTCCCAGTCCTGGCACTGAGGGAGGACGGAGGTGGTGCTCCCAGAGGTGGCTGCTATCCACATGGAAGGTGCTGATCATGACACTAATGACGGACCTCCCACCGGGTTCTGCCTTTCAGGGAGCATTCGACATGCGGCTGTCAAGGACAACCGCAGCTTCCCAATCAACAGCACATTCCAGGAGACGGCGGGGGGTCAGAAAGCACCATACAAGGCCACCTCCTTCATCCTGCCCCCGTGTGGTGACCTGCCCAACCTGGACGAGGCTGGGGACGTGAACAAGGCTGCTGAGATCTTGAGCGCCTACCTGGTCAGGGTTGGAGACGATGGCTACTGCTTAGTGGACCCCAACTTTGAGGGTACCTGCAACCCCCCTCTCATGAGGGCCACAGAATACAGGTGGGTAGGCTTCCCTTTCCCATGGAGCCCCTACTTCAGAATCATGGGATGTTAGAACTGCAAGGCCCTCTCAAGCCATCTGGGACAACCCATACCTGACCGAGAATCCCCCTGACAGCAAGTCCCCCAACCTCTGGCAGAAGACCTCCAGCAAGGGGGCCCTCACTGCCCCCTGAGGTGAGCCACTCTATGCCAGGACCGTTCTGCTTATTCAAATTTTTTCCTTACATTGAACCCAACTCTGTCTCCATGAAACTTCCCCCCAGTTCTCCTGGTTTGGACCTCAGAAATCAAGCAAAACAAGGAGGGAATTCCATCTAATTCATCACGTATTTCTTTTTCTCTTTTTTTTTAAAACAATTTACTTATTAATTTTTAGTTTTCAACATTCACTTCCATAAGATTTTGAGTTTTAAATTTTATCTCCCTCCCTCCCTTCCCCCCTCCCCAGATGGTGTGCAATCTGATATAGGCTCTGCTTATACATTCATATTAAGCATAGTTTCCCATTAGTCATGATGTAAAGAAGAATTAGAACCAATGGGAGGGACCACAAGAAAGAAGAATCAAAACAAAACAACAAAAGAAAAGGAGAACAAATAGTCTGCTTCCATCTGCATTCAGACTCCATAGGTCTTTCTCTGGATGTGGGTAGCATTTTCCTTCATGAATCTTTTGGAGATATCTTAGATCCTTGCATTGTTAAGAAGAGATAAGTCTACCAAAGTTAGTCATCAAATAATGTGACTGTTACTGTGTACAATGTTCTCCTGGTTCTGCTCCTTTCACTCTGCATCAGTCCATACAAGTTTTTCCAGGTTTTTCTGAAGTCAGCCTGTTCATTTCTTACAGCACAGTAGTATTCCATTACATTCATATACCACAACTTGCTCAGCCATTCCCCAACTGATGGGCATCCCCTCAACTTCCAATTCTTTGCCACCACAGAAAGAGTTACTATAAATATTTTTGTACATGTGGGTGCTTTTCCCATTTGTATGATCTCTTTGGGGTACAGCCCTAGAAGTGCTATTGCTGGGTCAAAGGGTATACACATTTTTATAGCCCTTCCGGCATAGTTCCAAATTACTCTCCAAAATGGTTGGATCATTTCACAACTCCATCAACAATGCACTAGTGTTCCAATTTTCCCATATCTTCTCCAACATTGGTCATGTTCCTGTTTTGTCATGTTGGCCAACCTGATAGGTGTGGTGTAGTACCTCAGAGTTGTTTTGATTTGCATTTCTCTGATCAATAGTGATTTGGAGCATTTTTTCATATGACTATAGTTAGCTTTAACTTCTTCATCCATCCTCTGTTCTAAGGCCCCTCCAAGCTCTGATATTCCCTGTTCTAAGGCTCCTCCCAGCTCTGACATCCCCTGTTCTAAGGCCCCTCCCAGCTCTGACATTCCCTGTTCTCAGGCCCCTCCCAGCTCTGACATTCCCTGTTCTAAAGCCCCTTCCAGTCCTGAGGTTCCCTGTTCTAAGCTCCCTTCCAAATCTTCTTCTGTCAATGCCCCCATTCTCCTTCAGGACACCTCCTATTCTTTCTCCTTTCAGGTTTAAATATGTCTTGGTAAATACATCGAGTGGTTTTGTGGAGGATCAAACCCTTTGGTCGCAGCCAATTCGGACCAATCAGAGTAAGTGCCAAGAAGGACCTGGGGTGGGGTCAGTTGAGGTAATGGGGTGAGGATGAGCACATCCCCACTCCCATGGCTCTCTAAGGTCTAGACAAGCTCCTGCCTCATCATCCTCTGCATCAGGCAGTGCCAGGAGGAGCCTGGGGTGACACCAGATGGAAAGGGCAGAACCTGGATCCTTCCATCTTCTGGTCTCCCGCCCCAGGCTTGCTTCTCATGGGCCTCAGGTCACTCTCTTGGGTGCCTGTTAGCTGAGGTGGGGTTGCTGCTCAGGCTGGC
This sequence comes from Vombatus ursinus, assembly GCF_900497805.2. Taxonomy (NCBI): domain Eukaryota; kingdom Metazoa; phylum Chordata; class Mammalia; order Diprotodontia; family Vombatidae; genus Vombatus; species Vombatus ursinus. The sequence continues at coordinate 688,674 of NW_020950172.1, forward strand.
CCCAGGCGATGGATGATGGGGGGAGGCCATCCTTGCGGTCCGTGTTGGGCTGAAGGCTTCCTTCCTACCTCTGGCCCCTGGGGAATTGGTTCAAATGTGGCTTCTCAGGGTCAGAGGATCATTGGAGTGGGCAGCATGAGAGATCTAGAGCTACACAAAACCTCAAGGCCACCAGTCCAACCTCCTCAGCTGGGCGGGGGAGGACGTGGAAGCCCAGGGGATGGACAGACCTTGCCCAAGGCCCCAGGTAGTAAGCATCAGAGGAGGCCCCTGATTCTCTCCCCTTCCCGTTGCCTCCTGGGAGTCAGGAGGACCTGAGTTCAAATGCGACCTCAGACTCTCGACACTCACTAGCTGTGTGACCCTGGGCAAGTCACTTAACCCTGATTGCCTCACAAAAAAAAAAAAAAGCTTTTTCTTCTGTCTTTTATGTGAGATAATTTTCCTCATTCTACCTCTCCCTTTCTCCTCCCAGTACATTCCTCTCTCACCCCTTAATTTAATTTTATTTTTTAGTTATCATCCCTTCATATTCAACTCACCCTGTGCCCTCTGTCTATAAATATTCCCTCCAACTACCCTAATACTGAGAAAGGTCTCATGAGTTACAAATATCATCTTTCCATGCAGGAATGTAAACAGTTCAACTCTAATAAGTCCCTTATGATTTCTCTTTGCTGTTTACCTTTTCAGGCTTCACTTGAGTCTTGTATTTGAAAGTCAAATTTTCTATTCAGCTCTGGTCTTTTCACCAAGAATAAGTGAAAGTCCTCTATTTCACAGAAGGTCTTCCTATTTTTTGTTCAGTAGAAAGAGTTCTGGCCTGAGAATAGGTGACAGCCTCTCTCTGTGCCTTGGTTTCTCCATCTTTACTAACAGGAGTGTATCAGAGATGAGATGGATGAGATGAGGAGAGACGGGAGGTGGACAGCCTGCCAATATGGCAGCCCCGGAGGGCCAGTGTTTCCAGAACCACAGCCTGTCAGAGCTGAGAGGGCCTCTTTTGGCTGAGGCACAGGAGAGGAAGGGCGGTGGGTGGACCAGGACCCTCAGAGCATTGCTGTTCCATGACTTAAGCTAGGTCCTTCATCCCTGCCTCCCTCCCCTGTGTCTCCTCTTCCAGTTTCCACATACTTGGAGATTGACACGTGGCCGGGCAGAAGGAGCGGGGCCATGATCGTCATCACCTCCATCCTGAGCACACTGGTGTTCATCCTGCTGCTGGGCTTTGTGGCAGCTGTCATCTTCAGCTTTGTGTAAGGAGCTGCGGCCTTGGGGAGATGAGACCCACCCTGGGGCCAGAGGGGCTTCCCTGGGGCAATTCTCTTGCCAGGCTGGGTCAGAGGGCTGGTCCTGTGCAGAGCAGTGCAGCCCCACTGGGTTTCTGGGACCCCTTTCTGCCCCAGTATCTCAGGTGACGAGAATGTTCTGGTGAGGAAAGGTCAGGGACCAATAACCTAGGCCCCTTGTGTTACGTGGCCCTGTCCGCAGCTATCATACAACTGGGTGTCTTAGACCTTTAGGCAGTAGTGGGTTGGCTGCATCCTTCAGCCTCCAGCTGGCTCTGCCACTGACTTGCCTTGGTTTTACCAGCTACAACATGGAAATGAGAATCTGTCCAGCCACCCTCATGGAGTTATTATGGGGCTCACATGCGCTAAGCAATGCGGACGTCTTATCTGTGTGAAAAGAGCTGCTGGGGCAGTAAGGAGGCCCAAATCAGTGGAGCAGGGCTGAGAGGGGAGTGGGGGTGGGGAGGACCACCCACAGGACCCTGGAGGGAAACAAGAGTCCAGGGCTGGGCCTGGGGAGAATGGCCCGAGGCAGGGTGGCCCTACACTCCGGTAGTTTCCTGTTTTAATTCATTCTTCTTGCTAGCTCAGGTTTGATTCTGCTGTTTCCATATCACTGAAGATCAGCAAACCCTCTTTTAACTTGGTACCCTGGGACGAAGCCCTCATTACCCCAGCCTAGTTATGGCTGCCATTTACTTCTGTATTTGTCTATCTCTCTCCCCGATCTCTTTTGCTTAGGAGTATGGGAAGCTCAGACTTAGAGACACAGCATGAATCTCAAATCAGCCAGGAGGTGGTTCCGAAAGCCCAGGGAACCTTAGAGCCTTCCTACTCTTCCGTGAACCGGAGGCAATCTCTGGACCAAGCCGAGGTCTACACCAGCAAGCTCCAGGACTGAGAGATCGACCAGTCAAACTCCTGGCACAGAGTGTGTGTGTGTGTATGAGGATGTATATGTGTGTAAGTGTGGGTATATGTGTATGTGTATGTAAGTGTAAGTAGGGTGGGTACATGTATATGTATGAGAGTGTGTGTGTAAATGTGAATGTGAGAGTGGGTGGGTATATGTGAGTGTGTATGAGTGTGTAAAAGTGTATGTATATAAGTGTGAGTGGGGTGGGTATATGTATGTGAGTATATGTATATTTATGAGAATGTGTGTGTGAATGTATGTATGTGACTGGGTGGGTATATGTGAGTGTGTGCATGAGTATGTGTAAAAGTGTGTGTGTGTGTGTCAGTATGAATGTATGCGAGTGTGTGTGTATGTATATGAATGTGTGAGAATGTATATATGTCTATAAAAGTGTGAGTGGGCAGGTAGGTAGGTATATGCATGTGAATATATGTGTATCTGTGAGTATATGTATGAGTGTGTGTGTAAGTGTAAGTGGGCAGGTAGGTACATGTGTGTGAATATGTGAATATTTGTGAGTGTATGTATGCATGTGTATATGTAAGGAGGTATGTGTGTGTGTGACTGTGTGTAAATGTGTGTATGTAAGTGTGTAGGAGGGCACATAAATGCACTGTGTGTCTATGTATAAGTGTATGTGTGTGAATGTGAGTCTGTGCAAGTGTGTGTGTCTGAGAGGAGTGTCTGCTCGGATCTCCCTCGATTCCTCCAGGCTTTGTGGGGGGTGGGGTGCGATCAATAAATGCTGACCCGCTGACTCGCCCTGTTTAGACATTGCGTTGGTCATGTTCTTGCCTGCTGGCCCCTGGTTGAATAGAGCTGGGTCTTGGAGAGCACAGAGCAGGTTCTGAATAAGAGCCATGGGGGATTTCAGGTTAGTTAAGGCTTCACTGACCAAAACAAGTGTGTGAGCTAGCGAGCTCCCCATCCACTGGGGCGTTCCCACAGAGCCTTGCACCAGAGCTGGCTGCCTCCTGGCCACAGTCTGCTCTCTCTCACGCTGGCCTGAAGTGTCCAGTTGACACTTACCTCCTCTGAGTTGTCTGTTCTCTCAAAGGTAAATTGTTTGGTGACTTTCCTCCAAAGTTGCCCTGAAGGCCCATTAGCGTAACCTCCCCAAGCTCCTGCTCCCCCTGAGGGCTGGTGCAAGCGCCTGGGCTTGAAATGGGCCCAGGTCTCTGACAGGCGATGCAGGAATTGTGGGGAAAGTGACGTGTTGGATCAAAGTCAGAGGACCTGGGTTTGAATCCTGACTCTGTCTGCTGACTGATGTTGGACAGGTCCCTTCCCCTCTCTGGGTAAAGACAGAGCGACAAAATACTCCCTGCCTGAAGAAGAAGTGGAAAAAGCTGCCTTCCCTGAAGAGGCGGGGGTCTACGGGCGTGGACCACTGCACGTGCTGGCTGACTTGGACTATGTGTCGGCTCATTGTGCTGACACGCTTCCCGCCCCCACCCCTTTTCTTCTTTTTCTTCTTCTTCTTCCTCCTCCTCTCCCTGTCTTCCTCCTCCTCCTCCTCCTTCTTCCTCTCCTTTTTTTTTTAGTTTTTTTAAATTTAAATTAATTTATTTTTAGTTTTCAACAATCACTTCCTTAAGCTTTTGAGTTTTAATTTTTTCTCCCCCTCCCTCCCCAAGACGGCCCACCATCTGATACGGGCTCTACACATACATTCCTATTAAACATATTTTCACATTAGGATGTTGTAAAAATTAGAATCAATAAGAGGAACCACCAGAAAGAGGAAACTAAACAAACCAGAAGAGAAAAAAAGAGCAAATAGTCTGCTTCAGTCTGCATTCTAACTCCACAGCTCTTCCTCTGGGTGTGGATGGCATTTTCCATCACGAGACTTTTGGAGACGTCTTAGATCCTTGCATTGCTGAGAACAGTTAAGTCTATCAAAGTTGTCATCGCACAGTGTTGCAGTTACTATCTACGACATTCTCCTGCTTGTGCTCACTTCATTCAGCATCAGTTCATGCAAGTTCTTCCAGGTTTTTCCAAAGTCCACCTGCTCATCATTTCTTTTTTTTATTAATTAATTAATTTTGATTTATCAACAATCACTTCCATAAGCTTTTGAGTTTAAAATTTTTCTCCCCCTTCCTCCCCACCGCCCCCCAAGATGGCTCACAACCTAATACAGGCTATACGTATACATTCCTATTAAACATATTTTCACATTAGCGATGTTGTAAGTAAGAATTAGAACCAATAGGAGGAACCACCAGAAAGAAGAAACAAAACTCAACAGAAGAAAAAAAAGAGCAAATAGTCTGCTTCAATCTGCATTCAAACTCCAAAATTCTTTCTTTGGATGTGGAGAGCATTTTCCAACACGAGGCCTTTGGAGATGTCTTAGATCTTTGTATTGCTGGGAAGAGTTAAGTTTATCAATATTAGTCATTGTACAACATGGCTGTTACTGTGTACTATGTTCTCCTGGTTCTGCTCACTTCACTCAGCATCAGATCATACAAGTCTTTCCAGGTTTTTCTGAAGTCAGCCTGTTCATCATTTCTTACAGCACAATAGTATTCCATTACATCCATGTACCACAACTTGCTCAGCCATTCCCCAGCTGATGGGCATCCCCTCAATTTCCAATTCTTTGCCATCACAGAAAGAGCTGCTATAAATATTTTTGTACATGTGGATCCTTTTCCCTTTTCCTTGATCTCTTTGGGATAGAGCCCTAGAAGTGCTATTGCTGGGTCAAAGGGTATGCACATTTTTATAGCCCTTTGGGCATAGTTCCAAATTGCTCTCCAAAATGGCTGGATCATTTCACAACTCCACCAACAATGCATTAGTGTTCCAGTTTTCCCACATCTTCTCCAACATTGATCATGTTCCTGTTTTGTCATGTTGGCCAACCTGATAGGTGTGGTGTAGTACCTCAGAGTTGTTTTGATTTGCATTTCTCTAATCAACAGTGATTTAGAACACTTTTTCATATGACTATAGATGGCTTTAATTTCTTCCTCTGAGAACTGCCTGTTCATATCCTTTGACTATTTATCAGTTGGGGAATGGCTTGTATTCTTATAAATTTGACTTAATTCTCTATGTATTTTAGAAATGAGGCCCTTATCAGAAATACCGGTTGTAAAAATTCCCAGTTTTCTGCTTCCCTCCTAATCTTGGTTTCATTGGCTTTGTTTGTTCAAAAACTTTTAAATTTGATAAAATCAAAATTATCCATTTTGCTTTTTATAATGTTCTCTATCTCCTGTTTGGTCATAAATTCTTCTGTTCTCCATAAATCTGACAGGTAAACTATTACTTGCTCTTCCAGTTTGCTTATAGTATTAGCCTTTGTATCTAAATCATGAACCCATTTTGACTTTGTTTTGGTATCTGGCGTCAGATTTTGGTCTATGCCTAGTTTGTGCCATACTCCTTTCCAGTTTTCCCAGCAGTTTTTGTCAAGTAGTGAGTTCTTATCCCAGAAGCTGTGGTCTTTGGGTTTATCAAATAGTAAATTACTATAGTCATTGACTACTGTTTCTTGCATACCTACCCTATTCCACTGATCCACCACTCTATTTCTTAGCCAGTACCAAGCAGTTTTGATGATTACTGCTTTATAATACAATTTAAAATCTGGAATGGCTAGGCCACCTTCCCCTGCATTTCTTTTCATTAGTTCCCTTGATATTCTAGACCTTTTGTTATTCCAAATGAATCTTATTTTTTCTAACTCTATAAAATTTTTTTTTGGTAGTTTGCTTGGTATGGCACTGAATAAGTAAATTAGCTTAGGTAGAATTGTCATTTTTGTTATATTAGCTCGGCCTACCCATGAGCAACTAATGTTTTTCCAATTATTTAGATCTGACTTTACTTGTGTGAAAAGTGTTTTGTAATTGTGTTCATAGAGTTCCTGGGTTTGTTTTGGCAGGTAGACTCCTAAATATTTTATAATGTCTTCATTAACTTTAAATGGAATTTCTCTTTCTATCTCTTGCTGTTGGGCCTTGTTGGTAATATATAGAAATACTGACGATTTATGTGGGTTTACTTTATAGCCTGCAACTTTGCTAAAGCTGTTCATTATTTCAAGGAGTTTTTTACTTGATTCTCTAAGTATATCATCATATCATCTGCAAGGAGTGATAGCTTTGTTTCTTCCTTGCCTATTCTAGTGCCTTCAATTTCTTTTTCTTCTTATTGCTAAAGCTAATGTTTCCAGTGCCACATTGAACAACAGTGGTGATAATGGTCATACTTGTTTCACCCCCGATCTTATTGGAAATGCTTCTAGCTTGTCCCCATTACATATGATGCTTGCTGAAGGTTTTAGATAGATGCTATTTATTATTTTAAGGAAGAGCCCATTTATACCTATGCTCTCTAGTGTTTTTAATAGGAATGGGGGTTGTATTTTGTCAAAAGCTTTTTCTGCATCCATTGAGATGACCATGTAGGATTCACAGCCCTGCATTCCTGGTATAAACCCTACCTGGTCATAGTGTATTATTCTTGTGATTAAGCTGCTGTCATCTATTTGCTAATATTTTATTTAAAATTTTTCTATCTATATTCACTAGGGAAATTGGTCTATAATTTTCTTTCTCTGTTTTGACTGTTCCCAGTTTAGGTGTTAGTACCATATTTGTATCATAAAAAGAATTTGGTAAGATTCCTTCTTTGCCTATTTTCCCAAATAGTCTACATAGTATTAGAATTAATTGTTCTTTAAATGTTTGATAGAATTTGCTTGTAAATCCATCTGGCCCTGGAGATTTTTTCCTAGGGAGTTCATTGATGACTTGTTCAATTTCTTTTTCTGAGATGGGGTCATTTAAGTACTTTACTTCCTCTTCTGTTAATCTGGGCAATTTATATTTTTGCAAATATTCATCCATTTCACTAAGGATTGTCAAATTTACTGGCATACAGTTGGGCAAAATAGCTCTTGATTATTGTTTTAATTTCCTCTTCATTGGTGGTGGATTCACCTTTTCATTTTTGATACTGTTAATTTGGTTTTCTTCTTTCTTTTTTTTAATTAAATTAACCAAAGGTTTATCTATTTTATGGTTTTTTCATAAAACCAGCCCTCTTGGAACAGATGGGCACCAAGAAGAGGATGAGCCGGAGCCCTGGGCCAGGAGCTGTTTGGACAGTGCCAAGCCAAGGTGAAACAGGGCTAGGATGGATGACCCATTCTGGAAAATCCCCATTTTATGTCATTCTGGCAGTGTCCCGGATGAACCAAGTTCCTCAGGTCTAGAAGAACGTGGGAGCACAGCTGCTGTTCACCAAAGAGAAGCATTTACACCACAGGGTGATGTCTTGGCTTGTGTGTGAATAGGGATCAGGGTGGGGAGGTTTTCAAAAGACCTCAGAGAATAGCACATAAGACTCCTGTCCCGGGAACCCAGAAGGGAATGGACTTTGTGAAGGGTCATGTTAGCTGGCCACAGAAGTCCCTTCCAACTCAAGAAAAAGGGCAGAGTGAGCGGCCAGGGCTTTCTGACCCCAAGACCCACATGACTGCTGGCACTCCCCACTGACTCCAGAGTTCATATGGTGCCTTTGGTCGGAGCAGCGCCAAACGTGGAGGCCTTGCCGTCCAAGGATCGTGGGACGCTCTCTGTCCTTTCGCACTGACTGAGGAACATGGGATGTCTTTGGCATTTGTGTGAGAGGGGCCATAGAATCCAGGAACTGGCGGTGTGAGGTTGGGTGGGGGACCTCAGAGCTGGTCTTCAGTAGTGGGATTTCAGGAGCCCAGGGAAGGATGCAGGGTGTTTTCTCAAACCTTGGACTTGGAGCATGAGCACTGGCCCTTCAGGTCTTGGGCAGGAGCCTCAGCTGAGGAAAGGAGGAGCCCCAAATGGGGAAGACCCTAACCCCTACAGAGAGGGCAGAGCAGCTGCAATTCCACAGACCACCAGCAGATGGAAGCCAACATGGTCAGCAGTGTAGCCCAGAAGCCGCCTATGGGGCAAAGGACATTTGGGGGTCATTTGCTTCTAGGAGGAGGATGCCTTGTGCCTCTATCCCCTACAGCCTCTTCCCAGTGGGCAGGGCCCTGCACCTCCCATTTCTCCTCAAGGGTATTCTGACCGTCTCCCCCTCTGCAGGGTTAGGGTTAGACCTGCCTGGGTTCTGGGAGGTCTCGGGGTTGCCACCTGCCCCACTCCCTGGGCAGCAGTCAGTGTTCCCCCTTCCCCTCCTCCCCGCCTCCTCTGGAGGAGTCTGGCCGTGAGCAGAAGCTGGGCAGAGACAGGGGCCGATGCCCACTAGGTCTCCAACGACGGCACCCTGGGGGAGAGCCCACTCTACCGTTCCAGGTCAGGGAGAAGGGCCTGACAGAAGGACGAGAGCGTATGGAGGACCTTCTCTCCCCCTTGAGGCTGAGACTCCCCAGCTCCTGGCCTCAGGTGCCTGGGGACAGCCTTGCCCAGCTGAGCAGGGAAGCTAGGGCAGATGCAGGTGGGCACCAGTGCCCAGAGCAGGCAGTGAGCCTTCAGAATCCCTCTGGTCCTGGGATCAGGACAAAGCCCCACACCTTCCAGGTCTCCACAGGCCCCTGACCCTGCGCCCTGCTGGGATGAGCTAGCTTGCTTCATTGGGCCAAGGGGACCTGGCTTTGATCCCTAGCTCTCTCTGCCCTGGGGGGCTTCTGCCCCAGAAGGACTGACTGTGACTTCCTAGGACAAGTACCTTGGGGCAAAGGGGCCCCAGGCCTCAGAAAAAGAGCTGGGCTTGGAGTCCCAGGCAGGGGCTGAATTCAAATCTCCCTCTTACCCTCCCCCCTTGGCCTCAGCTCTCTTATCTGGAAAACGAGGGACATGGGTGGGCTTCTGTTCAAATCAGGAAACATTTATGCAGCCCCAATGTGTGGGAGGGCCATCCAGAGGGGAAGGGAAGCCAGACAGCCCCCCTCCCCCCGACTCCTGCTGCTCCCCTTTGTCAGGGAGGGAGCTACAATCTGGGGCTTCAGCAGTGGGAGGAGCAAGCCTGGCGGGCAGATAGCCCAGTGGGCACGCATGGTGGCTGGAGATGACACTCACAGAGAGTTTGGGAACTAGCCTGAACACGGAGCCAGGAAAGGGAGTGAGATGGGAAGGAGCCCGAGGGGGAGCAGGGAGACAGGGAAAGCTTTTCAGCAGAGGGAGCTGGCGCCGAGCCCGGCGGCAGCCGGAGGACATCCTTCCTCTGCCTGACCCTGGGCTCTGAGGGTGGACGAGGGCCTGGGATGCCTGCTCTCCTGCGGCCTTGCTGACCCTCCCCGCGGCCCCCGCCCGCCCCCGCTGGATCTCAGCCCCTTGGAAGCAGAACCAAGGCCCCTGTGGCTGCCACAGGCTTCCTGGCATCGAAGGCTGGACACTCTGATGACCTGGGGCGGTCACCAATGGTCTCTGGCCTCCCTTAGCCTCTACTGCTGACATGTCCCCCCAGGAGCGGGGAGCAAGGTGCCCCAGCAATGGAGGTGAGATGATGAGTGAGGGAAGCCCGCTGCTGCGGAAAGAGCCAGCACGCCTGGGTCCTGGGATACTTTCTGGCCTCGGGGAAGTCACTACCTGTCCGCCGACCCCATTTCATCTAGTGTTTAAAATGAGTTGTGGAGCGGGAAGCAGTCACGGATGAGCCGAATCACAGAATTCTGTTAGAAGGGACCTCGGTGATGACATGGTCCCCCCACTGTGTGGGTGCTCCCCCAGGCTCTGCCTGGACCTTACCTCCTTTCTTGGGCTCTGAAGGGACACCCGGAACAGGGAAGCCTCCCCCACTGAGGCTGATCGGACAGTCTGGGCAGAGTCAAGTGACCTGCACAAAGTCACTGGGCAAAACTCGAACCCAGGCCTTCCTGATTGCCAGGTGGGCTCTCCTCCACTCAGCATCACTGAGAACCAAGCTCTTCGGGTCATGAATGTCACACTGGGTCACGTGGTCTATAAAGGGAAACTCCATCTCCCACCTCTGAGCCTTTGCCTGGAGCGCTCCCCCTCCTTGCCTCGCACCTTTCAAGACTCAGCTAAAACCCTCAAATGACTCCCAAAATGCCAAAAGGCACAGGCCTGGAGTCAGGAAGACCTGAGTGCAAATCCAGACGCAGATCCATCCTGGCTGTGGGACCCTGGGCAAGTCACTGACCTGCTCTCTGCCTCGGTTTCCTCATCCGTCAAACGGGGGTAACAACAGCACCGAGCCTGCAGGATTCGGAAAGGGCTCAGCCCGGTGCTGGGCACGTGGGAGGCGCTGACGGAGCCCTACTTCCCTTCCTCCCCCTGGCCCACGGCCAGCGGCCTGCCGGACAGCTCCGCCCCAGCTGGACGGCGCAGGGGCAGCTGGGAAAGCAAAGACAACGGGGTGGGGAAGGACAGAGCCCCTCCCCCTACGGGGGGGGGGGTGGCCAGAGCAGAGGACGCTGGGCTCCTGGAGCTCCCCGACCACGGCGACTCGGGTGTTCAGCCTGGCTAGTGCGGCACTCCGTCTCCCACCTCCGGGCCTTAGCCCTGACCGGGCCTCCTGCCAGGAGGGCCATCCCCTGCAGACTCCAGGTCCACCCACGCCTGCTGCCACGCCCACCCCCTCCCCCCGGCCTGAGCCCCCCCTTAGAGTAGAAGTCCCTCGAGGGCAGGGGTGGTTTCCACTGCCCCACGCTGCTTGTCCATGATTGTGACAGCGCGCGCGTGTCTTGCGGGGACGTGGTGCGACCTTCGGCTCAGTCCGGAGGGCCGCTGGGGATGGCCGGAACTTTCCGGCGCGTGGAGCGAGGGTCCCGCCGGAAGACTCGGTGTGAGCACCAGCCGGCGAGTGTTTGCTGAGGCGGTTTCATTTCCCGTCTCCACTTCCGAGGTCGCGCCTGCGCCGGAGGGAGGGACGCCGGGAACGTCGTCCTGCGCTTGCGCGCGCGCGGGCGGGAGTGCTGAATAAATGAGCGCGTGCCTGTGCCGGTCAGCGTTTTCCCGGCCGGTCGTCGCGAGTGCGCGCGCGTGCATCTCTTCTTTCCCCACCCTTTCCCGTCTGCGCCCCTCTCCGCTTTGGCTGGGAGTCCGCGCCTGCGCGTCACGGTGACCGCGAGCCCGCCTTCCCCGCGTAACGGTCTCTTTCGCGAGAGAGGGTCGCGCCTGCGCGTGGTGGCCCCCGGGCGCGCGCCTCGGCCCCCTCGCGGAGGAGTTGCGCCTGCGCGGGACCCTGAGCGGCGCGCGCCGCCCCCGCCCCCGCCCCCGCCCCTCCCCCTCCCCCTGCCGGAGGCGGCGGATGCGGGGCCTGGATCGCCGACCCCAGCCGGACGAGGAGGAAGAGGAGGAGGAGGAGGAGGAGCTGCCCCCGCCGCCACCGCCTCAGGTGCACAGGGGGCCCCGCGACCGTCCACCCCGGTGAGTGAGCACCTTCCTCTTCACCACAGAGACCCCCCCCGACCCCGCGTGTCCCCCCTCCCCCATCGTGGGGGGGGTCTCATGCCCCTCCTCCACGGAAGTGCTGTTATTGCCCCCGTTTTCTGGGGGGGAAACTGAGGCAGGCCGCGAAGGCGGGGCGGGGGGTCCTGGCCTCTCCTCCCCATGTCCCGTCAGGTGGCGCACCGGGGGGGCCTCAGTTTACCCCTCCGGAGGAGGGGGCGGCTCTGCGGACAGGGCCGCCTTCCTTGTCAGCGTGATGGGGGGGGGCTGGAAGACCCCCCCGGCCCGGGGGACACACGGGGGGGGGGGCTGCGATCGCCCCCCGCCCGGTCTCTCGAGCCGTCCCTTGGGCAGATGCCGAGGTCCCCCCAGACCCCCGTCTCGGCATCTGCTCCCAGGCCCTGCCGGGTTGGGGTCGCCCCGCCTTCCCCAGGGGGCGATGAGTGGGGAGGGGCTGCGGGCAGGGCCGGAGGGGGGCGATCCCTGCCGGGGATGGACTCAGCGCGGACGGAAGGAAGCCGGCCCCGGGCTGCTTTTCCTGTCTGGTTTTTCCTCCTCCTCCTTCCTTACAACACGACCAGTGTGGAAACAGGTTTAAGGCGCCGTGCGGGGGGGTCGCGCCCTCTGTGCCCGCAAGTGTGAGAAGCGACATGGGGAGTGGGGAAACACGGGGGGCTGTGGGCATCTTGACTCCCCCCCGGCCCCCGCACGGCGCCGGGCGCTCAGCCGGATAGAGCCCTGAGCCCGTGTCTCCGTGGGAGACAGGGACGAGAAAACTGGGGGGAGTCGGGTGCCCACCCTGAGACGCTCCCTAGCCCGGTCTAGAACCGAAGCAGGAACCCCTTCCTGGGCGTTCCCTGGCCCCGGCGGGTTCCCGCCGCCGTCCGATCCTCGTCCCCTGGCTCTGCCCCCGAGACCTCAGCAGCCGCAGCCCGCCGGGGATGCTGGAGGTCGGCAGCGGTGCCCCGGCCCTGTGCCGGGTCCTTCGGGCCTGGCTCTCAATCCCCTTTTCACCTTCAGCCTGGCTGGAGCCGCTGAGCTCAGCGCCTGGGACGGGCTTTGAGGGTTTGTTACTTTTAACGGCTTTGCCTCGTTTGGGGAGCGAGGACTCTGCCATCAGCTGAGCTTCTGATGGGTTTTTCTTTTTCGCAGGATTTACAGATGGATTCAGCAGAGAAGACACCCAGTAGAAGTGAGCAGAAATCCAGGTAAGAGATGAGAGCTCTTGTTGTGGCCTCCCCGGGAAGGCCCAGAAGCGGTCATCACGGCCACAGCACCTGCCTTCAGCCACTGCTGGTTTGGGGAAATGCCGAGTTGAAGGAAGAGATATTCCTGGCGAGCCCCCGCCGGCCTTTCCTTCCGCCTCCCCGGAGGCCCAGAGAGAGAAGGCCTCATGTGTGACTCAGAGTGAAGCAAAGGAGGGATGGCAGGACACTGCCCCCGGCTTTTTGACGGGATCCTCCTGAGGGAGGCTCCTTTGGTCGGTATGGCCCGTTTGTATCAGGTGTTTCAGGCTCAGCCATTGCCACCACCGGTTTTGTTACCCTTCTTTCACCGAACTCTCGGCTGCCTCTTAGAGATACGATGGTGCCGGGCCCGGAGCTGACGGGGAGGTGGGGTTGGCGAGGAGAAAGCTCTGGTCCCTGCCCGACACGTACCTCATGATTGAGATGGAGCCGAGGTGCCCGGTGCCCCCAGTGCGAGGGAGGGATGAGGGGGCTGAAGTTTGCTTCAGCTGTCGCGCAGGCTGGCCTCTGACTCTCGTCCTGGCCTCTTTCCCACCAGGAAGTTTTTAAAAAGTCTAATAAGGAAGCAGCCCCATGACCTCCTGCTGGTCATTGGGACGGGCGTCAGTGCCGCGGTGGCCCCGGGCATCCGGGCCCTCTGCTCCTGGAGGAGCTGCATCGAAGCAGTCCTGGAAGCGGCCGAGCAGCTGGAGGTCCTGCATCCGGGAGATGTCGCGGAATTCCGGAAGAAAGTGATGAAAGACCGAGACCTGCTTGTGGTCGCTCACGATCTGATCCGAAAGATGTCGCCGGTGAGGTTCCGGCACGGGAGGGTCCGTGGGGCCCCTGGCGAGGGAGCCCGCGTGAAGTGCCCGGCAGCCACGTGTGGCGTCTCCCCTTCTCCTGCCCTCCGTCCTGTTCCCCGTGGAGGCATTTCTGGTTTTCCCCGTCTGGGTCAGGACTGGTTGGCCCGGGACCAGGGCCAGGTTTTTAGGGAACTCTCAGCTGAAACCTCACTCTCAGTAAAGCTCACCTGGGGCATCAAGAGGGTCAGTGACTTGTCCAGGGTCAGAGGGGACACGAGCCCTGGTCTGCTGTACGCTCTGACCTCCTCTGTGGGCGCTATGTGAGGCTGCCCCTCACAGTGAAGAAAACGCTTCAAAAACAAACCCCCCTTTGAGGGGGAGACAGGAGCTGGAGTTCTAGCCGTGCTGCTCCCTGGGCCCGTCACCCTGGGCCTCAGCTGTGCAGTGAGGCTCGCGGTAGCTGCCCTCCCTAACCCGAGATGCCAGCTTGCTGTTCCCGGGCTGGTGTGGGGTCACAGAGGCTCTCTACTGAGCGTCACCTGAAAGCTGACAAAGGACTCCATCCAAGATGTGCCCCTTAGGCTGGCCCTAGCTGGGTGACCCAGCATCGATCACCTGGCCTGGGACGGCCTGGAGGGGGAGGGCCGTGGTTGTGCGCTCCGTCACCGAGCGGCGTGGTTTTGCCTCCACAGCGCACGGGGGACACCAAGCCCAACTTCTTCCAGGACTGTCTAATGGAAGTCTTTGACGACCTGGAGCAGCACATCCAGAACCCGACGGTGCTGCAGTCCATCCTCAGCCTGATGGAGCGGGGAACCATGGTCCTCACCACCAACTATGACAACCTGCTGGAGATCTTCGGCCAGCAGCAGAACAAGCCAATGGAATCCTTAGATTTGAAAGATAAGACCAAGGTAGGGAAGGGTGAGGCTCAGCGCTGGCAGGCTTCTGCACTGCTTCTGCAGAGGAGGAAACTGAGGCAGAGCCAGGCTAGGAAGCAGGTGTCCTGACTTGAATGGGCAGTTGACCCTCCTGCTGTTACTAGAGCGCACAGTCAGGCAAGGTCTGGAGCCACCAATATCCCGTCCTTTCGACCCCCAGGTAGTAACATGTTTCCCAAGGGCCTTTCTGTCCTCCTCCTGGGGCCAGCCAATACTTTTGGTTCCCTTCTGCCCTTACCTGCACAAGATCATGAAATCCAGAGGTCTGCAACCATTTAGCAAAGAATCTGACGGCTAAGTACACACCAGGGGGCGGGACCTGCGGCCTCGAGGCCACACGCGGCCCTCTGAGTCGTCGGGGGCAGCCCTTGGCCTGAATCCAAACTTCCACAGAACAGATCCCCTTCATAAAAGGATGTGTTCTGTGAAACCTGGACTCGTCAAAAGGCCGCCCCCAAGGACCTCGAAGGCCCCCCACCCCGGTCTATACTGTGATGTGGAATGTGGGGAGAATAGATTTGCCACAAATGGTGATGTGTGTTGCCTTCTCCCAGAGAGTCGGGAATCCTGGTGGTTATGTCCAGTCAACAAGCTTTTATTAAAGGCGCTGTACTACGTGCCGGGCCTTGTCCTCAGGAAGCTTCCAGTCCGAGGGGAGAGGCAGTGTGCCAGCAGCTCCGCACAGACAGGATAAACTGGAGACAGTCTCAGGGATGGGCCACGCGGAGGGTGCCGTGGCCTTCTGCCTTGGGGACAGGTCAGAGGTGGTCCTGGCAAGAGCCGGGCCCCTGTGTGGTGCCGGACAGTTCACTGGCTGCTAGCTTGATGTTCATGGGGGTTGGGGAGATGCCTGTTTGTCAGGTAGCTAGTTAGGCTTGCTGGCTCCTCTGAAGTAGGCCTCTGAATCAAGAGAGAAACCGAGGCACAGAACAGGTAAGTGACTTGTTCCAGTCTCGTGGCTGAGGCCAGATTTGTGCCGAGAGCTCGATGGTGTCGGCCACTTGCTTTGTGAACCTTAAAGTCTGACATAAATGGGAGCTGTTGGGGCTGTCAGATGAGGCGATTGAAATCCCTCGTGCCCCTGCCGATTCCACAAGTTGGTCCCCAAAGGGAGAGCTCGGAGCCCCTGACCCCAGGAGGCAGGATCTCCTTGGGGGAGATGCTGTGGGGAGCGTGCGTGTTCATGCCAAGTCTCGGAGGCCTGGGATTCCGTGGTCCGCCTGAGAGCACCCTTCAGTGGGCTCCCCTTCAAGTCGAGGTCAGGACAGAAGAGGAGTCTGGGTTCTGGTGGGATCCCTGGGGGTTTCTGTTCTGAGTCGGCGTGGACTTGTTTTGGCAGGTTCTGCAGTGGGCCAGAGGGCACATGAAGTACGGAGTCCTTCACATTCACGGCTTATACACGGATCCCTGTGGCATGGTCTTGGACCCTTCAGGATATAAAGACGTGACCCAGGACCCAGAAGTAATGGTAGGAAAGGCCCTTTCTTGCTGTCCACAGGCAGCTGCAGCCTGGCGCTCGTGTTAGCCTGTTAGCGCCGTCCGTAGGGCTTGTCCAGGCGTCAGAGAACCGGGCTTCCCGTTCCAGCTCTGCTGGTGTTACTCCTTGAGAGGCCTTTTGCTTGTCTTGGCCTCAGTTTCCCTATCTGTAAAATGAAAGGGCTCTCTAAGGGCACTGTCCCCTGCTGAGCCTTTAGCTTTGCATTTCCCAGAAGGGGCGAAAGCCTCCCAGTCCCCTCCAAAGCCTGGGCCAGCTTAGGGGGCTGAGAACCCCCTCCTTCCTTGCTCTTTTTCCCCATTTCCTCCACCCCCACCAACCGGGAGCCCAGACCCCGCATGGAAGGGCAGAAGAGCGTGGGGGCTTCACAGCTGGACACTGGGGACATGGAAAGTAAAGCGGCCGTGGGCAGCGCTTGTCTGTGAAGCTGGGTGCCCGGCCAGGCCGCAGCAGCACAAGGGCCCGTACCCCAGGGGGTGGCTGACGGACGGCGAGTCGCCGGCGGGGCTCGGGCACCGCCCTGCTGGACCCCCAGAGGTGCCCCCCGAAGCCTCGGCCTCCTGCTCCTGTGATCTCTGCCCATAGCAGAGTGCTTCCGCGGGGCTGGTCTGGATGTCCTGCTTGGGAGTTGTGACGAGGTTTCTGGGCTGGCAGGTAGCCTGCTGCCCTGTGCTTCCTGGCAGATTCCTCACTCCTTTGTGGCCTTTACCAAGTACATCTTCCCTTCTTGATGTGTTTTTTCTAAATTTAAGTTTGAGGACTTTGAAGATTTTTAAGCTCAAAAAAAAGGCCCCCCCAACACGATTAGCTTTCACCAGCCACGTGCCACGGGACAGCAGTGTTGCTGTGTCGGGCAGGGCCGTGGCTGCGTCTGAGCCACTCCTAGATCCGGAAAACGAGGCCTTTCTGGTGGGCTTGTCTCTGACAGCCTTTTGCTTCTGAGCACGTCCTCCTCCTCCAAAACCTTAAGATTCTGAAAAACAGGAAAATGAAAACTGTGCCAGGAGTCTCCGCTCAGGAAGGTCCTGGAGGTCTGTTAAATGAGTAGGTCTTTGGAGGAAGTTTTAGGGCTGAGTATAGCAAAGCTCATTAGCTTTGGATGACTTGACCCAGCCCCCAACGGTGAAAGCCAGATTGCGTGGCTTTACAAATAACAGAGTTAGCAGGCATTTCTAAAGTGCCCACTATGTGCCGGGCCCTGTGCCCCAAGAACCTTCTACGGGGGGAGCTAGTGGGTACATTTAGCATTTCATACACAGTGACACAATTTCCAGGTTTTCTGGTTGCCGAATTGTAGCAGCGCAGAGCTACCAGGGGCCTTGGCGCTCATTTAACCGAGGAGACGGACGGGAGTCCGCGGGATTGAGGGAGGCGTAAAGGGCAGAGGCGTGTCCACGCTCACACGGGGCTTCAGGAAAAGGCCTGTTGCTTGGTTCAGCCAGCCCGGCAGCCGGCGTGGTTCTGTCTGCCTCGTCCATTCCTCCATTCAGTAAACATTTATTAAGCACCTTCTCTGTGCCTGGCACTCTGCTAAGTACTGGGGATACAAAAAGAGGCAGATGACGGTGCCTGCCTTCAAGCAGCTTACAGTCCAGTGGGGGAGATGACATGCGAATGTATACAAAGAAGCTAAATCTGATAAATAGGAAATGGTGAGAAGAGGGAAGGCCCTGGAATGAAGAGGGCTTGGGGAAGGCTTTCCAGGGGAGGTGGGATTTTAGTTGGGGCTGGAAGGACGCCAGGTGGGTGAGTGGTCAGCAGAGGAGGGAGAGCCTGCCAGGCCAGGGGGACGGCCAGAGATGGAGGGTCTTGGGAAGGCGGGTTGTGAGTTGATGAAGGGCTTTAAAGAGCAAGCGTGGTATTACGGTTGGCCCTGGAAGCAGCGGGGAGGGCGGGCCCAAGCTCTCACTACTTCTGTTTCCTCCTAGGAAGTTCTGCAGAACCTGTACCGCACTAAGTCCTTTCTGTTTGTGGGCTGCGGCGAGACGCTGAGGGACCAGATATTCCAGGCCCTTTTCCTGTACTCTGTGCAGGACAAGGTAGATTTGGAGCACTTCATGGTGGTGCTCAAGGAGAACGAGGACCATTTCTTCAAACACCAGGCTGACATGCTTCTGCATGGCATCAAAGTTGTCTCCTACGGGGATTGCTTTGACTACTTTCCAGACTATGTGCGAGACCTTGCTGCCCAGATCTGCAAGCAGCGCAGCCCAGGTGCACTCGGAGGATATGTCTGTGTGTCTGTGTCCGTGAAAGCCGGTGGCTTAAGGGTATGGTCACGGAGACCGGGGCCCTGTGGCGGCTCAGAGGCTGTGGGCCCCCTAGGGTCGGCCTACCCGGGGGCAAGGAGGGCGGGCACAGTCTGCCGGTGAAGGGTAGAGGCAGACAGGATTGGTAACCGTTTGGGACCAGGACAGCTCCCGGCTGAGTATGGCGTGTTCTGATCTGTACAAAAGAGACGGTCAAGCCCACCTTTGGGGAGCGGCCCAGAGGACGTCCCCAGACTCAGGAAGACGCCGAGGAGGAGGGGTGTCGGGGAGAACACGGGCCCTTGCGATCTTGAAGTACCGTTGATGGCGGGATGTTGAGAGGGCTTGGCGGCCTCGTCCCTGCCCTGGCGCTGCACTGAGTGGTGTGGCTGTTGATGTGTTATTCACGTCATTGTGCTGTTGGGCACAAGGTCCCCGTAGCCTAACTTTGTCCTGCCAGTCTCTGTTGAAGGATCGTTGGTGGGGGCCGGGGGAGGGGCAGGGTACAAGGTTTGGACAATTGAAGTCTCCCTCCCTGCCTTCTCTGTTGAAACAAAGCAAATCAGAACTGTAAGCAAAGTGGACCCATGACAGTTTCACCATCAATTCAATTCAGCGAGCATTTATTGAGTCCCTAGTGTGTGCCAGTCCTTGGGCTGGGTAATTCAAGGCCACGTGGGCCCTCTAGGGTCTCGAGTGTGGCTCTTTGACTGACCCCAAACTTCACCGACAACTCCCCTTCATAAAAGGATTTGTTCCATAAAACTTTGACTCTGTTAGAAGGCTGGGCCACATGTGGCCTGGAGGTCGCAGATCCCCCACCCTGGGCTGGGTGCTAGCCATACAGTTACAATCTAAACAGCCCTGGTCCAAGGTGAACAGACTGAGTCCCTGAGAGGAGAATCGATGGTGGTCCTAGGGCCCGAGGGGAGACGGGCAGGGGCCCCCCAGCACCCGGACCAGGAGGGTAGACAGCAGAAGGTGGCACCACACGTCTGCCTGAATACAGCAGGCACCTAATAAATGCTGGCTGATCTATTGCCTCAGGCTTCCTCTCTGTGAGAGGAGATGGGTGGGCTGGGGTGGCAGGAATGGCCGGGCCACTGTCGTCCAGGCCCCGTGCGTGTTGGCTGCAGCTCCGTGGCTCACGGGATGTTTCTTCTCACTTGTAGATGCTGATCGAGTGGACAGTACAACACTATTAGGTAAAGACCATCCCTCTGGCCCTGGGGGGGAGGGTGGGGAGAATGGCCAAAGCCCCTTTGATGGTCACTCTGTGAGGGGCCTGGCCCTTGGACTTGGTGCTGGGCAGCCCTAGGGGTACCCCCCCAACCCTCTGGAAGCTGTCCAGAGCAGTGTTTAGGGCGGGCCCCCACAGCTGTCTTGATGGGGTGGGGTCGGTGTCTGCCCCCAGGAAACGCCTGCCAGGACTGTGCCAAGAGGAAGCTGGGAGAGTACGGCCTGGATGTTCCCAAAAGAACCCGGCAGTCAGATCCAGGTGTGTGTTCTAGGGGAGGCCGAGCGCGCCCTCCCTGGGGGGCCAGCCCAGCCTGGCTTCTGAGTTGCCTGTTTGCTGTGTCTTTGACAGATGACTCTGGAGGGTCCTGAGATCCCACAGACCCCCGAGACCTGCACCTGGAAACCAGCCTCTAAGCAGCCAGTGCTGGCCCCAGGACCCCCACTCAGACACTGACACCTGAGGGAAGCCCCTGGAGAGCCCGGAGGGGTGGGGCGGGGTGGGGCCTCTGTGCACAGAACCACTCGGGATTGACATCTTTACATTTCAGGTATACTTGGAAAGGACCCACAGACAACTACCTCAGGGATAAAGTCCAAAGCTGGCCTCCCTGTTTGTGAAGACCCTTTTTAAAGGGGGGTGGGGGGAGATGGAAGACCTGCCTTGTGACCCCACCCCCACAGTGCCAAGGAATGAGGAAACTAGAGACCCTCGCCTTGGGGGAGACCCCTGTGGCCCAGACATCTCAGACAGAAAAGCTGTTTATTTTGTGAACTAGAAAGGGAAGGGCTTCAGGGGCTGCGGTGAGGCAGGGCGGAGGGGCTTCCTGGGGGGGGGACCCTCGGGATGTCACATTCCTTTGTACCCCTAGACTTGGCCCAGATGTTTCTCTCTGGGATAGTGGTGCCGAGTCCTCGGGGCCTGGGCTCAAGTAGGCAGAACTTTGCCACGGTCCCATGCCACTCTGAACTGGGCAGGCCTCGACTGGCGTCGGGAAGTGCCCTGCCCTTGACTAGAGGGCACGTGGGCCAGGAGCCATCCACACTAGCCTCTGCCTGCCCCTGCCCCTGCCCCTCACTGGGAGATGGGATGGGAGCAGCGATGTCCGCCGGCTAGGGAGCCAGGAAATGGAAGCCAGTTGATTTCTTCTTTGGAGGCGTGGCCCTCTTTCATGTCTCTGGTCAGTCAAATAAAGCCTGAACGAGCTTGCTGTGGTGGGTAGCGCATGCCTCTCGCCTGGGCCGGTCCTGTCAGGGAACCCTGAACGCCCTGCCTTGGGGTGTGAGGTGGGGACAGGAGCAGCCCCCGCGGGCGGACCCACGGAGAAGTGGGGTGGGGACCCTCCCATGGTCAAGAACCATGCTCCCCCACACTGGGAGGCCCTGGGCTGGGCGGCCTGGGAGAGATCTCCTTTTGAGCTGGGCTCAGAGATGGGGAAGGGAAGGAGGGTGGACAGCGCTGATCATGAGAGAAATGATAGAGCATAATGTTGATTCCTCCGTGAGGCACTAGCTGACGTGCCCACTCTCAAACACCTACGGCTTAAGTCACGTGGGCAGCCAAGTGTACCGACAGACAGGCCAGCCTAGCCAGGGGGGAAACTGAGTCAGGAGGGCGGCCTCAGGCCACGCCCACAGTGGCCAACCTGCTGAGTCAGAACACGGCAATCCCACTAATCACAGTGTAGGGCCGGGTCGGTTATCCCTGAGACTGCCCTGAATGATGTCGGCCAGGTGGCCGTGCCCAGGACAGCCCCTCGCTCTGCTAATCACACGTGGACCCCCTGGCAGCTATGATGCTCTGCACTTTGTCAGGGGCAGCGGGACTCCAGGCCAGGCCGCCCTCCCCTTGTGTGTGGAGAGCTCGATAGATACAGATGGAACCCAGTTTCTGGACGGGGCTGGCTCGTCAGCGTGGACCTAGAACCTTCCCCCTCTCAGGCTCAAGCATTGTAGAACCTCTGATGACCACGTCCCAGACAGCGCGTGCGTCATTAGAGTCCTGGTGAAATAAACACGCTTCAGATAGCCGCCACTTTGTAATAGCCGCGCTTAGAGCCGCTCAGGGTCCAAATACAGAGGGAGGGCTTTTTCTGACACCATTGGCGTTAGCAAGTTTCCCAGCACGAGCGCATTTCATTTTACAGTGATGGTACAAGGAAGTATCGACCAGGCCAGCTCAAAGTGCGCTGGGCCAAATATCATAGGCCATCGCTGAGGGCTAGGACGGTACTAGGTTTTTTGGCTCAAGCAGAAGACTAAGGTGGCATAGAATGTTGGGCCATGCAGTGAGGAAGACCCAAGTTCAAATCTGGCCTCACACACTTATTAGCTGGGTGACCCTGGGCGAGTCACTTCACTGTTTGCCTCAGTTTCCTGATCTGTAAAATGAGCTGGGAAAGGAAATGGCCAAAAAAAAGGGGGGGGGGTCAGGAAGAGTGGGACCAGACAAAAAGTGACTGAACCACGAGACCGAAGGGCTCTCTGGGGTTTGGTCTGAAGGGGGCAGGGCAAGGCTGGTCCTGGAGCTCATGCAGTGATTCTCAGTTTGCAGGAGAGAAGGAAACAGTAAAGGGGTCCCAACAGAATCACAGTGGCCGGGCCCCGTGCTTGATGCGGGGTGCGGGCCAAGCCCGGAAAGGTGAGCAGCTGAGGCTTCTCTGTGCTGTTCACAGGGCTGGCGAGCTCTCGGGGCTCCGCTTTTCAAGTAAGGGCGGTTTAAGGGATCCCCACTACCCAGATTCGCAGATGATTACTGCCACTTCTAAATAAATCATTTTAAACGTTTATATCAGTCTTAAGAGCTAAACCTATAATCCAAGAGGCTAAAGAATGTTGGCTTTTTTTATTAGTTTATTTTGATTTATCAACAATCGCTTCCATAAGCTTTTGAGTTTTAAGTTTTCTCCCCTTCCCTTCCTGCCTCCCTCCCCAAGACGGTGCGCAGTCTGGTACAGGCTATACATATACATTCCTATTAACCATTTTCATGTTAGTGATGTTGTAAGGAAGAATTAGAACCAATAGGAGGAACCACAAGATGCTTCCATCTGCATTCAGACTCCATAGTTCCTTCTCTGGATGTGGATGGCATTTTCCATCACGAGGCCTTGGGAGATGTCCTAGATCCTTGCACTGCTGAGGAGGGCTGAGTCTATCAACGTCAGTCATTGCACAACGTGGCTGTTACTGTGTACAACGTTCTCCTGGTTCTGCTCACCTCACTGCATCAGACCATACAAGTAAAACGTTGGTTTTTCTAGCAATGTTTCTAGTAGAATGAACTGTCCAATTTCTGCTAGGCCCTTTGCAATCATCCTATCATGCAGTCCTCCCAACAGCCCCGGAGGCACGTTACAGATTAAGAAAGCTCCAGATGAAACAACTGATTTTCAGGTCACCCAAGCCATCAAATTTCCCTGTGTAACACAGGCCCATGCGTTTTCCCAACATCTCGATGCCAAATTGTAAATTCTGACTTAATAGAACATTAAAACGAGACCAGAATAAAGTCAATATCTGGATGTATTTTTACAAATGTGTTCTTCCAGTCGTGTCCGACTCTGTGACCCCATTTGGTGTTTTCTTGGTGAAGATACTGGAGTGGCTTGCCATTTTCTTCTCCAGCTCATTTTACAGATGAGGAAACTGAGGCAAGCAGGGTGAAGTGACTTGCCCAAGGTCACCCAGCTAGGAAGTGTCTGAGGCCACATTTGAACTCAGATGAGTGTCCCCGACTCCAGGTCTGGCACCCTGTGCACTATGGCGCCCCCTAGCCGCCCCAAATGGTATCATTACTGAATCTTAATTTTTATTTTATTTTGTTTACCAGCTAATCTGATTTAAAAGTGGCCATCCTGGACTAAGTTCTGATCTATCCCAATTATCCTCAGAGGGAACACATTTGGATCACCTTCCGAGTTAGGTCCAGGACATGCTCCAAACACATCAGATCTGGGTTTTATCGCTTTTTGTGGCAATGTTAAAAATCCCACAACTTTGTGGCTGAGCTTTGGGAGGCTGACCTTGCTCCAGCCTGTGCCAGCCCAGAGGGCGAGGCCCCAGGACGCCGTGTCCCGGGACCTTTTCTCCTGCTTGTTCTTACCTGCTCCATCCCAGACTCGACAACTTGAAGATGCTAGTCCATGCCATAGCGTACTTAGCTCTCCTCAGCTGTCACGTCAGCTCAGGTTGAATTAGTTTGATAATATGTCTAAGGTAATGAGAGCCCCTCCCGGAAGGGGTAAGACAGCTGTGCTGCAGGCTCCAGAAAGATATCTAGACGTTCTTGGTCATCACAAAAGGGGGTGGGGAGCCAGGTGGGATCCTAGGTCACACTTGAGGGCTAGTCTACACCTTAACCTCAGGGCAGGGAGTGGGGGGGGTGCTCCCAGTCCTTCAGCCCCAGTTTACAGCTTACAAAAGTCTGGGCTGCTCTAACAAGGGCTGTTATGTCTTGACAAAAGTCAAATCGGAGCATTTTTCCACATTAAACTGTGTTTAACTTTTTTTTTCTTTCTGTTTGCTTTTCACTGTTCAGAATCAGGAGACAGTCAATATTGCAGCATTTCCAAATCAAGAGAGCTGCGTTTCTCAGTTCTTACCATTTCTCAGAGAGAGCTTTTTACAGTGGTCGTTGCTGACATTCTAGACAGTTCGCCTTCAAGGCCACTACAGAGAAACCTTGATTAAAGGCGACTTTTGTAGCTCAAAACACATGGCCCTGGTGTTAAGTACTAGGAGGGAAGCAGGGAATGGTTGCCCCGAGTTTTCATAGGATTCCCTGTCCCAGAGGTTGACGGGGATTTATCCCAGAAGGGGGATCCATGGAAACCATGCTAGAGTTTAGAAAGATGCTGGATGCCCAACATTTAAAGACCCAACTGAGGTTATTAGGACTGCTTTAGAGACAAACATGTCCCCAGCCTTTAGGGTTATCTGGGGTCTGATGCAGTTTAGAGGTTAGGGGTGCTGCGACCCCAATATCACAACATGCAGGTCCTGCCCGAAAAAATTCTACCCAAGCCTTCTTTCAGCCAAAGACAAGGTTTATTAGAACATCAGTCATATTGGGCAGGCTCTGAAGGAGTCAACATTAGTAAGCTACTGGCTAGATTATAAGAATCTGACCAGTGGCTAGACTTTAAGAATCTGAGCATCTGAATGGAGACAAGGTGGGCCTTATATACAGAAAGACTGTGGGAGGGACCTAGGAGTGGCCAGTAGACTGGGGTGAACAGAACTCCTGGGACCTCCAGGTCCTCCTGGCCAAGGGAGAATGGAACCTAGCTAGGGTTAAGGGTGGGAAACGGCCAGGGGCCATAAGACAAAGGAAGGCCAAGCTAGGTTAACAGAATTGGAAGATTGAGTTGTAGCCACAATGAAAGGCCAGTTGATGGGATTATAGCCTCAGGCAAATGCCAGAGATTTGACCAAGTGGGAAAGTCCAGGGTTTTTCCTTTCCCAACCCCATCAGGTCCACTGTTTGGGGAGAGGAATGTGGATAACGGGTTAGGACTCAGGTTCTGTGTCTCTCCCTCACCTTCATGCATCACTGTTCCTCTGGGAACCCCTAGATCCATTCCACCTTTGATTCTTGGGGTCTGTTTCCTTCCTGCACTTCGGCCATGATAGCCGACCTCTCGGCATCCCATGCCACACTTCCAGTGATGACTGATTGCTAATAAGCCTGCATCCTGCGGGTTGATGGGGTCCAATCTCGCATACATTTTACAAACACTTTTGCACAGCCCATCGTAACAATGATGCGAGTTTCCACCTTCCTCTTGCACTCACCAGTTCCCCAGACATGCTCCATGGTCCTTCATACCCTGGAGCAAAGATTGCCTAGCCTGCTCCAGGCCTGGGGGGGAGGGTCCCATGTGGATCTTGTCAAAGCCAAATGGGGAGATCCTGGGGTGGTCTCCAGCCCCTCCACAGGCGCCAACCTATTGTTTCTATGATGGCTTATCTTTCTCCCACGGAGAGCAGGGTCATCATTAAGTCAGCTACATCTTCCCAAATTGGGTGATCACCTCTAAATATGGTTGAAAGGGGTCTATAGCTGCTCCAAGGTCTTCATCAAATCTAGGAATGACCCTTCTCCAGGGGGCGAAAGGCTGCTGGTGCCAGCCTTCGATCCTGACGGGCAGCTTCTGGAAGGGGGACGATGCCGACAGATACTCAAATTCACTTAAAGGATCGGCTCATTCGTTCCAGAAATACCCACAGTCTGTTTGGGGTTGTTATCTGCGGGATTGACCTTCAATCTTACAGTTTATGGCAGTCAAAAGTTCCAGAGTAATTCACCAGCTGAATCTTTCCCCATTTTAAACTGATGGGGTTGGGATCTGGGCCCCAGAAAGGAAAACCCTGGACTTTCCCACGTGGCCAAATCTCTGGCATTTCCCTGAGGCTATAATCCCATCAACTAGCCTTTCATTGTGGCTACACCCGATCCCCCAATTCTGTTATCCAAAACCTAGCCTGGCCCTCCATTGTCTTGCCTCCTTACAGCCCCAGGCCACTTCCCACCCTTGGTCCCACGTAGGCTCCATTTCCCTGGAATTGTATTACCTCATAGACTACTTGGCCACTCCTGGATCCCTCCCATAGGCTTTCTGTATGTAAGGTCCACCTTGTCTCCACTAAGATGCTCAGATTCTTATAATCTAGCCACTGCTTACCCATGTTCAGACTCCTTAAGAGTCTGCCCAATATGACAGATGTTCTAATAAACTTTATCTTTGGCTGAAAGAAGGCTTGGGTCGAATTCTTTCGGGCAGGACCCGCGTGTTGTGATTTTGGGGTCCCAGCACCCTGAGCCCCTAAACCATATCAAAACCAGGTATCACAAAACTTAATTGCTTTTTTTTCCATCCCTGGTTCAGCTGGGAGTTCTCCCTCCTCATCCCACACTTCCAGGAGAGGCCCCAGGGGAGCTTTCTCGGGGAGCAAAAAAAAAAGTGATTCTTCAAGTGTGAGCAAGGAAAGTCTGCGAGATTCCCCCCACAGCCATTTTCACCGCATCCCCGGGGAGCGACCTCCTCCGAGCCTAAGAGGGCTAGAAGTCAGTTTGCTCCAGGGTGGAGTTGTGCTAGGCTGTGCACCTTGATTACTCCCTTTGGGGGGCTGTCCTTGAGGAAAATGAATCCCACGTGGTAAACTTCCTTCCAGGGGATCACAGATTATCTCCCCAGATCTGCCTTTCCCGACATCGGAGGGTCACAGGGCCATAGGGCCAATTAGCTCCAAACGTAAAGTTCTGCCTTTTAACACAAATCTGTCCCCAGTGGGTGCTTTCCTCCTTGCCCAAGACGACCTCGGGTTTCAGGGAAGAGTCAGCTTGTGCCACGGTTCCTGAGGAGAAAAGCCTCCGGTTCAGTGGAACATGTCCACACGCCCCAGAGGGAGGGGTTCTGGGCAGGGGTTGGCCTTCACCCCCAGATCCCAAGTGTGCTGAGCAAAAGTAAACTGAGGTGAGCTAACAGCTCACAAACAGTAATGTGTATCACCATTAATAAAACAGGTCACACCAACAAGGCACTGAAAAGACCACATTTACTGAGACCCTCCCCTTAGTAAAAAAGGCTCAGATAAGTGGTCGCTGTGGAAAGCAGGCCACCTTCAGGTGTGGCTGATCACGACCCCCTCTGACCCCTTAAGGAACATGCGGGCATGGCTTTACGAGACTCAGCACCAGCGGTCAGGACTCTGCCCCTTGCACCCCAGCTGTTTGTCCATTTACAGGTAAACACAAGGGGAAGGGAGGGTAGGGGATCCCATGGCTGGGCTCAGAGATGGGGTTTGACAAAGCAGGGAGTAGGATGGATGTCAGTGGAGTGACACCGATTCTGCCATGCCAGAGCGCGGTGTTAATTTTCCTCACTGCCATCGCAACTGGGGGTGGGGGGGCACAGCTATCTGAACCCCATCTCAGGGGTCATCAGGAATAGTGGCATTTACGGCAATTTAAAGTGTGCCCAGCCCTTGCAGGTAGCTGCTGTTTGTCCTATTTTACAGATCACTTGGACAGGGTCACACAGCTAGTATCTGAAGCAGGATTAGAACACGGGTCTTCCTGACCCCCAAATGCTGTCCCCACCCAGCTGCCTGCCTTCAGGAAGACTGAGCCATGCCAGTGGGACTTGCAGGGCCTCGAGTGGGTTCAAAGGAAGGGGATAGATAGGAGAGGGATGGGGGTAAGGACGAAGGCAGTGAGTCCAGGGGCGACCGTCGAGGCCCTCCCTGTTCTGAAGCCCCTCTGATGGCCGAAGATCAGGAGGGCCGAGGGCCAGAGAGACCCCCGTCTCTGGAGGCAGATCCCCCCCAAGGCCAGGCAGGAGTCAACAGAGGAAGCCTGATGAGGTCATTTGGGGGCCCCATCAGCTGGGAAGCCAGGGCTGAGAAGTGAGAAGACTGGAGGTGGAGGCAGGGAGCACAGTGTAGACGGCTTTTTCTGGGGGCCAGCTCACTCGGGGTTAGGACGGGGTGGGAGCTGTACCTAGCGTCTGTTTTGGGTGTGCCCACCCCGCCCCCCAGCAGGACCCTCGGCTTGGGCACTGACTGCATCTCCTGTCTTGGCATTTCATAAAAGCAGCCACAGCACAACACGGCTCTGCAACAACTACGTTTATTCCCTATGAACTACGAACGCAAACAAACGTGGGGCCTGAGCACCACCCTCCCCTCTCGGTCGGGGGTCCTCTGTGCAAGCATCGCAGGGAGGAGGGGGCCGCACGGGCGCCCTTGACCAAGCTGAATGGCCTAGGTGCGCCTCGAGCGGCTCTCTCGGCGCCTGCCGCGGTGCTCCTGGCTGTCACCGTCCGGGTACAAAGACAAATCGAGGGTCAGGACTCGGCTGAACATGCAGTCGTCTTGCTGGAAGGGAAGCAGAGGCGACGCCCTTCAGAAAGGGGGGCGGGGGTGGTGGAGGGGCGGCATTATTCAGCCAGGGTGAGATTTCTCCACCAACTCCCCCAGCCCCCGCCCTCGGGTGCCCACTTTGCGGCAGATGATGCTGAGGCCCAGGGGCTGGGGCCAAACTTGGCGCTCCTGACGCCAGGCCTGCGCACTCTCGCTGGCATTTGATGGGGAAGAAAGCAAGCGGCATCACCGAACACGCACGGTCAAGAGGGACGCTGGGGGGGCTACGTGGGTCCAGCACCCCGAAGGACTGGGTGTGCTAGCACACCCGAGACAGACAGAGACAGAGAGGCAAAGGCCGAGGGGAGGGGACGCGCAGACGAGCCCCGCGCCAGGGCGGGCACCTCAGCGGGCGTTACCTCGGGGTAGATGCCCACGAGGGCGTCCGCTTTGGAGTAGAACTCCTCCTTGAGGGAGATGACGATCATCTGGACGTGCTCGTGGGTCTGCTCCCTCATGTACATGGACACCTGCCCACAGAGCCGCCGCGGGGTCAGCTGAGCCCCCCCCGCCCCCGCCAAGGCCAGCGCGCTGGCTCCCTCCCTCCATGGGTTGTGCGCAGGGGGCTCGAGAGGCAGTGAGGTCCACTGGCTAGGAAGCCGACCTGGGCCTTGGTCCTGTGCCTGCCCTACCTGGCTTCCAGATAGTGTCGCCCCCACTTGACAGATGAGGAAGGTGAGGCCAGGGAGCTGTCAGGGTCGGGCCAGTGGGGCTGAAGCCACCACTGTTGTCAGCTGGGAGTCCCTGGGAGCTCTACCTGTGGTCTGGGGGGCACCAGCCCCGCTTAGGAGGGACATGCAGGGACCTCAGTCTGGAAGAGTGGGGCGGAGGGGGTCTGATCCCTAAAGGTCTCTGCAAGTGAAACGGGCTGCCTTGGCAGGTAGCGGCCCCTTGCCTCTGGGTGCGTGAGTGAGGTGGGGAGAGGTTCTACTCTGAGACCCCTGATGCGATGGGCATGGGTGGGCTTCCCCATGGGGCCCCGGCCCTGGGTGCACCCCTCTTCGGTCAAGGGAACCACCCGACCTGCCTTCCTCTCTAAGCAAGGGGCCCATGGCACTCGCCTTGCCAATGTTTGTGTTGTCCAAGGCCGCGTCCACTTCATCGAGGACAAAGAACGGCGCCGGACGGAAGCTGAAAGAGAAGCGGTAGGTAGACAGAGTGGGCAGCTCCTGGAGGGCCCTGCTCGCAGGCAGGCCTCAGGCCAGGGGCCAGAGCAGCAGCCCCCACCCCCACGGTCCTCAGCCCCTGACACACAGTGAGTCCTTACCAAGGGCCTACTGTGGGCAAAACTTCATGTTAGGACATCAAAGGGCAAGTCTCAGCCCCAGCTCTGCCTCTTCAAATGACACCTCTCCCGGGAAGCCTTCCCTGATTTCCCTCCTCACTGGGCCCCCCCCCCCCCCCAGCTGCCCCTCCTGGACACCTGAACCTCCTCTTAAAGAACAAACTCCTCGAACCTCGGGGGCCGTGGCCCTGCGTCTGTCTCCTCCGGCCCAGGCTGAGGGCTCTGAACCTGACGTGGGTCTGAGGAGCGTCGGCTATGGTCTGGCTTTATTTCCTAGTTCAGAAACATCGAACACTGTCCCCAAACCCCAAACCACCTGCTGTCTCTGAATTCCTTTCTTCTCCCCAGTTCCAGGACCGTTTTCCATCTTCTTTGTGCCCTATGCCCCAGCCTCCTGTTCTGAATGTGGGGGTGTGGCAGCACAGACTTATGCCTCTTGGGGTGGGCATCAACTCCGTAAGCGCCCACTGCCCCTCCAGCCTTGCCGTCCAGGCTGGCCGGGCTCTGGGAGTCGGCCTACACTCGGGGGAGGGACTAGCGGGGGTTTCCTTTTGCTCTCTTGGTCACCATTTTGTCTGGTGCCTTTTATCATCCATAGCCATGACCTGGGTGCCACAAGCTCCTCCAATGAGAGTTGTGTGCCCACTGCCAGGCACGCACCCAGAGGCCCACCCTCCCCCAAGTACCCCCAAAGCATGCAGGCGGGGGGAGGGGATACAGTGAAGGGCTGAGCGCAGGCCCTGCTTTGGGCCAAGGGCCTAG
Organism: Vombatus ursinus; assembly: GCF_900497805.2. Taxonomy (NCBI): domain Eukaryota; kingdom Metazoa; phylum Chordata; class Mammalia; order Diprotodontia; family Vombatidae; genus Vombatus; species Vombatus ursinus. The sequence goes on from NW_020950172.1 coordinate 719,175, forward strand.
AGCTCTGCTCCAGACCTAGCAGTGCAAAGCCTAAAGACACCCGGTCTGTGGCTGCCCTGGCCCATAAACAGCCTGAGAGGGGACCCACGGCACCCACAGATCCTCCTGGGCCAGTGGGATGGGGGCTCCTCCACCTGCCCTGTGCCACAGTGCCTGGCACACAGCAGGCGCTTAACAGGTACTCACCTGAGGGGGAACAAGGCAGATTACAGCCCTTTAAGGGGCTGGCATTTAGGGGCAGAAGCATCCCATGGAAAGAGGTGGGAGAGCCAGATTTAAAGCTCAGATCTTTCCCTTTCAAGCTGTACACGCCCCTTCAGCTCTGAGCCTCAGCTTCCCCATCTGTAAAATAGGGCTATCAATGCTAGGTTTGCCATGCGCTGCTATGGCGAGCACTCACAATCCCCAGGTCATAGATTGTAGGGCATCAACTGCTCACGTGGCACAAGTGATCCTAGTGGCTATGGAAAGGGATAAGTCAACGTTACGCTTTCCACCTTTAGCCGCGAGAAAAGGAATCGCGAGCCTCATCCTCCGTGGCAAGATGCACCAGGCAGCCGCAGCACTCACCTGTGCACGGCGAATAGGAGGGCCAGCGCCGCCACGCACTTCTCTCCGCCAGATAGGTTGTCCATGGGCATGAAGCGCTTGCCTGGGGCCACACAGTTGTAGCTGATTCCTTCCAGATAAGGCTCTTCCGGGTTCTCGGGGCTGAGAAATGCCTGAAATGTAGGCTTTAATGAACAAAAGTCCCTCTCCCCTCACTGAAAAACTAGGCGCACTCAAGCCAAAGAGCTTCGGTCAGGGCCGGGGTGGGGGCTGGCGGCGCCCTACGAGCCCGCTGCGTCTCCTCCATCACTCATCCATCCACTTGCCAAGTGATGGGCACCCCCTCGGCTTCTCGCCCCCTCCTTGGATCTCTCGGGGCATAGGAAGGGTTCCCGTTCCGCCAAGAGCGAGCGGCATCAACAGATGGGAAGGCCAGACCCGAACTATGATGACTGGGAAGAGGCAGGCAGAAGAGCAGGGATTTTATCCTGGAGGTAACGGAGCTACAGGCGGTTCATGACACGGGACTAGACTGCGGCGGCATTTATGAATTTGGGGTCATCTGCATGGAGGTGGTAACTGCGGCCACGGGGAGTGCACAGAGAGAAGGGGCTAAGAACCTAGGACACTTCTACGCACAGGGCGAGGGGTGAAAGGAAACGGGGAAGGGGAAGATGGGGCGGAGGCGAATGGAGACAGCCAGGGAGTAGTCGGCAGTCAGCGTACCGGGCACTGTGCTGAACGCTGGGCATTCAAAGACAGGCAGAACCAGCCCCTGTGCTCCAGGGAGAGGCAGACTACAGCAAACCCTTGGGAACAAACCAGACCGGACCAGGATAAGAGAGGAAGAGTCTCCCGGGGCAGGCGCTGGGCCCAGCAGGGACAGAAAGGCCAGTCTGGCTTCCTTTTTCAAGAAGTCAGGATGTGGAGGCAACGAGGAATGTTCCAGGCCGGGCCACCAATGGCATGGGGATGTCACTGGATCCCCGAGGATGTGGTGGGCAGTGGGGGCCAGGTCAGGAAGGCTTCGGAAGCCAGAGGATTTTACGGTTGATTCTGGCCATGAATGGGGACGGGGAGTGGGGAGTGGGGAGATGAGGTCAGTCCTGCGTTTAGACAAGCCCCTTTGGGCTGGAGTGGGGAGGCCTGGAAGCAGGCAGACCCCTCCCCTCCCCAGTTATTGTGTGGTCCAGGCCCTCTCACCGGGGCAGAGCAGGGTCAGAGGACAGAAGAGGGCATCTTCAAAAGATGCTGCAGAAGACAGAGGGACAGGCGTTGGCACCATGCTGGACGTGGGGGGTGGGAGATAGGGAGGTGGTCAGCACGAGAGTCCAGGTGACTGGAAGGACAGCAGGAGGGGGGTTTTGGGGGGAAAGAGAATGAGCTCTGTCTGGGATCTGTCGAGGTGACGATGTCTACGGCACACGCAGGCTGCGATGTCTCAAAGACACTTGGAGATGGGAGATGGAGGTTAGGAGAGAGGTGAGGGTGGCACCAACTGGCCTGACAGTCCTCACAGCAGACATAGGTGACTGTGGCATCCACGAGAGCGGATGGAGTCACTGAGTGAAGGGCACAGAAGGAGAAGAAAAAGGGGGCCAGGGCAGAGTTAGCGGCTCCAGTCTGGATAAAGACCCTGCAAAGGAGAGAGAGTGGAGGTCGTCGGTGTCCCATGCTGCCGAGGTCCAGAAGGAGAAGGACTTTGACTTGGCAATTCAAAGATGGCGGGCAGCCCCTGCAGGAGCCCGGTTCACTTGTCCAGTCTGGGAGTATGGCTGTGAAAGGGCTGAGCAGGGTGAAGCCGGAGCCTGAGGCGAGGGCAGGAGCAAGAGAAAGACTTTTACGGCTGGGGGGAGATCTGGGCATGTTTGTAAGCAAGGAAGGAACCAGAGGATGAGAAAGACTCTGAGAATGAGCGAGAGAGAGTGGCCGAGAGAGGTGGAGAGGGTTTCAGCAACACGGGAACCGAGAATCCCAGAAGAGCAGGCAGAGGACTGAGAGACCAAACTGCCAACATGTGCTGGATTACGGAGAAAGCAAGGGAGTCCCAGGAAGACGCCTCCGCCTGCTTCACTGACGACACTGAAGCCTACGACGGGGGGATCACGACAAAACGTGGCAGGTCCTCAGAGAGACGGGAGCACAGGTCATCTGACTTGTCTCCTGAGGAACCGGTACGTGGGCCGAGAAGCAGAAGAACCAAACGTGGGACGAACAACCGATTGGTTTAAGACTGAGAAAAGAGGATGGCGAGGCCGGGTGCTGTCACCTTAGCCGTGGAACTCCCACACAGAGCACGTCATGTGAAGTGCCAGGCCGGAGGAATCCAAAGCTGGAAGTAAGGTTGCTGGGAGGAATACCAACAACCTCAGACATGCAGAGGACACCCCTCGGGTGGCAGGAAGCGAAGAGGAACGGAGAAGCCTCTTGATGAGGGAGAAAGAGGAGAGCGTGAAAGCTGCATGGACACTTCACGGCAAAAAACTAAGGCGCTGGCGGGTGGCCCCTTCACCTTCTGGCAAACAGAGGGAGAAGAAATGGAAGCAGCGTCCGATTTATACTCTTGGGCTCCGAGATCGCTGCAGACGGTGACAGCAGCCAGGAAATTAACAGACGCTCGCTCCTTGGAAGGAAAGCTCGGGCAAATGTGGACAGCAGACTAAAAAGCGGAGACGTCACCTTGCTGACAAAGGTCTACACGGTCAAAGCTCGGTCTTTCCAGTAGCAACATGTGGCTGTGAGAGCTGAACTATAAGGAAAGCTGAGCACCGCAGAATCAATGCGAGAGCAAGGAGATCAAATCAGTCAATGCTTAATTCAGACTGTTCATTGGAAGGTGGCAGCCAAGTGGTACAGTGGACAGAGCACTGGGCCTAAGTCAGCAAGACCTGTGTGACCTTGGGGAAGTCACATAAACCTGTGTGCCTCGGTTTCCTCATGTGTAGAATGGGTTTGAGAAGGAAATGGTAAACCACTCCAGTATCTTTGCCTAGAAAACCCCAAATGGCGTCATGAAGAGTCAGACACGACTGAAAAGTGACTAACCAACAATTTCACTGGCAGGTCAAACCCTGAAGGGGAAGCTTAAATACTCTGGCCACATAATGAGAAGACAGGACTCGCTGGAGAAGACCCTGATGTTGGGAAAGGAGAAGGGGACGGCAGAGGAGGAGATGAACCACAACGATAACAGAACCAGAAGGACTGACGGGCAGATGACAGCCTCCCAGAGCAAAGCCCCGTCTGAACGGCCCAAGAAATCACAAAGCAGGGTCCAGACCTCCTCCCAGGTGGGACGGCCGAGGGGGAGGCGGTGCTGGCCAGCTTCGGTTTTGTTCTTACCTTGCTCTACTGGTGGTGGTAGTGGTAGTGAGAGAGAACAAAATCTTGTAAAAATGAATGAAAGAATGAATCTATTTGGACTCAGAATTTCAGATCTGGAGGAAAGCCTAGCTTGCTCGCTTGACTAACAAGTAAACTGCGCACTGGAAAGGCCCTTCTGGCTGACCTCTAGGGCGTGTCCAGAGCGTCTCTGATGACCGCTGCCCATCACGGCCTCAGTCCTGCTGCCTTTGCCTCGATGGGGCTCAAGGCTGCCTCAAGGTCCGGCCACATCATAGGCTAGAAGACCACCCCAAGTGTCTTCTTCTCAGCTAAGGTCACGGGATCACATGGAAAGAATGACGTGTGGATCATGAACTCGCAGAGTGTTGGGCACTTGTCTTCCCATCTGGGGGCGCGGCCCTCCTATCTGTTATTCTACTGAGTGGCTAAGACAGAAAGGGACTCCTGCCTCAGAAAAGTGCATGACAAGTTCATGTGAATTAAAAAATCAAGGAAGGAACCTTGGAAGTCATTCAATCAGAAATGAAAAGATGCCCTCATTTTATAAACAAAGAAACTGAGGCTGGAGGGCCCCAGGGGGCAGGAGCCCTCTGTGCTACACACGGAGTGAAGGTAACTTGATGCCTGACAGTGGGTAGAGAGTCATTACCTGCAGGGATCTGGTTAAGAGGCCAGCCTCGAGCCACGGCGAGAGGCTTTCCCACCTCCATACCTGCTGATGGCGTGAACAGATGGGCGAGACCAGAAGCCTAAGCACACACACGTACCTGGGCACTGTTGTTTCTGCAGAGCTTCTTGTAGATCTGGTCGATGGACACTGAGACGTGCTCAAAGCACCGGCTGAAAAGGTCGTATCTCCTTTTCTTCACCTGTTCAAACTCTTGCCTACAGATTCTGGCCTCCTTTCTGCTGGCCTCGAAAGCTAAGGGAGAATGAACGGGGCCCCCCTGACTCGGTGGCCTCTTTCAGGCCCGCCTGAGGTTGGCTTCTCTCCCACATTTCACAAGGGTTATTGTCGCTCACAATCCCACCTACACCCAAGCTATCTAAAGTCTGGGTGTCGCCTGTTCTACCAGGGCTGGGGCACGGCAGCAGACAGGCCAGAGGAGCCTGCCTCACCATCTATGGACTCCTGGAACTTGTCCCGGACGGTCTGCAGCTTCTGCAGGGCTCGCAGGTTGGGGGCGGTGGTCTTCAGTAAAACCTCTTCTTGCATTGCCAGATGCTGCTGGAGCAGGTCCAGCTGCGCCTTTATCTCCTTATCTGACTGCAGATCCTGTGGAGCCAGCAGAGAATGCCAGGGTTCAAGCCCCACCCCCCTCCCCTCCAAGCGCTGGCCACCTGAGGGACGAGTGACGGCCGAGGGCTGCTGGGTCACCTTCAGGTCCTCGCGGAGGCTGCTGTAATCTATCTGCAGGGCTTCCTCCTGCTCGTACATGGCAACGGTGCTCTGCGTGCTCTCAGCTTCTGTGCCCACCTGAAAAACAGAGGCAGGCGTCTCCAGGGGGCCTTTGGCCCCTATTCTCAGGACCAGACTGCCTTTCCGTGTGAGGCCATCACAACAAGAGAGGTGAGGGGCAAAAGCCTGGTAGTCAGGACAGCATGGGGGGAGTCAGTTTTATGGAGACCATATAAGCCCCCAAATATAAGCGCTGGCCCAAAGAGAGCATATCAGGGGGATGCCAGAGAGTGGAAGAATCAGCCCATTCCCAAATGCCTTCCAGGACAGGGACCTCACTACTTCACACGGAGTTTACTTCACTTTTCAACAGTGGCAGAAAGTTTTCCCTTCTATGTCCATGAACTAAGAGGACTCCTGGGACTCTGCTCCTGACAGTTGTAACAAGATGCTCAGAACTGCCAACCCTGCACTAACGAGGAGCACCAACCATGGCTCTCTGACGCTAGCCCTTTAAGTCGGCCACACCCTTCTTCCCCTCCCCACTGCCAGGCCCCTTCCTCTGAGAAGCTCCCCTGGCAGATGGGGGGACCGTGGCCTGTCACTCCACCCTGTGTGTCTCACTTGCGCTGGCCAACGCCTCCCTGCCCAAAGGCAGCTCCCCTGCTGGGCAGACCCCAGGGTGGGGCCTTCACTGTGCGCCTGGGCTCCCCCCCCCCCCGTAAAGCAGGCCTCCAGAGCTTCTGATGATGATGCCCTCAGTGAGGAATTCTACATCTTTCATGGTTCGCCTGTGTGAGGGAATGGGTGTCCCAGCAGGACCAGGGCCTTGGAAGGCTGCCTGGGGGCTGCCTCTGCCCCGGGCCCTGCTGGGCAGTCCTTTCCAGGTCCTCCAACGTCGAGAGCCGTGGATCCAACGATACAGCCCCTGTTGCTGGACTTGCTGTGAGCTCCCAGAGGACAATGGGGTCTCTAACAACAGGCGTGCACCAAACGGCTGAGGTTTTCTAATAATCCTGACAGGGAGCGAGCACTTAACGATGCTCACCTGAGGTTTGCAAAGCACTTTACAACAGCCCTGGGAGGTCAGTGCTGCTGTTATGATTCCCACTTTACAGATGAGAAGTCTGCAGCTGGATTTGAACCCAGGCCTTCCTGACCCCTGCCTCAAGCTGCCTCTTTAGAGCCGTCTGGGAGAAGAGCAGTTCGAGTACTGGCCGCATGTGGCAGATCGGCACACAAAGGCTCAGGGGCACCCACAGAGAAAGCCCAGGAGCGGAGTCTCGGGAGAAGTCAAGGGAGAGGCTCACACCTTGGGGACCCCGGCCCATCATGGGCCAGCCTTTTGGGGAGAGGAAGCAGGGATCGATGCGCCAGCCCCAGCCGCCATACCGCCACTTGGATGATCTCATCCAGGGAGCCTGACAAGAGGATGACCTCGACGTCCTGGACCTTGCAGGCCAGCAGGATGTTGTGCCTCTCCAGCCGCTGCTGCTCCAGGGCTGTATGGATGGCTACCGTCTCCTTCTGCATCTTCCCCACCTCCCTGCAAAAGGCACAGGGTGCACACTCAAGCATGCGTGCTTTCTCACACACACACACACACACACACACACACGCCCCTCCTCAAATGCTACAGCATCCCCGGGCTGAGGCGAGGCAGCCCTGACCATGCCCCGTGCTCTGCACACCACCTCATCAGACCTTTCTCTCACCCATTTCTTATTATCTGGGCATGGGAAATTCCACAGGGACAGGTGCCTCCTGGGCCCAGGCCTGACTGGCACCCGGTAAAGGCCATGTCCCCAACCCCAGCCCACTTCAGTAAGGACACGATACTCAGTCCAGCACAGGCCTCAGATTAAGGACCTGGCCACCCTCCTCGGGCCATGTCTACATGATCAAGGGAGAGAGCTGGATTCACACCAGAAATCCTAGTAAGATGGGCTTTCTAGCCCAGGGGTGAGGAGGAAGAGGAGAGGAGGAGAAGAGGGGCCTTCCTTTGGGGGAGCTTTTGAACTTGGAAGGGCCTGCAGGACTTGCCCTTAGGACAGCAGCAGTGGGCCACAAGACCTGCACCAAAAGCCCAGGATGGAAAGAAGACCCAGCCATTCCCTTCTCTCCAGAAGGTCCAAAAGGATGGTTCCTGCTCAGGTTCAATGAATGGCAGAAGGAAAGGGACAGGGCAGACAGCAAGGTTCCGCTCATCTTGGGGAGGAAGGGCAGGGCAGACAGAACCCCACCAAGAGGGCTGGAAGGGTAGTGGAGTTCTGGAGTAGATCCAGCAGAGGGAGGGATATGGGAGTCGGCAGACAGCAGTCATCCTACCCTCCATGGGAGCTGAGGAGATCACCCAGTCTGGTTAGAGGGTATGACCTAGAGGAGGCGCCAGCCAAGAGGACAGAGAAGGAGCGGTCAGAGAGGGATGGGGAGAACCAGAAAAGGTGGGGAGGGGGTGTCTCAAAAACCTAGTGACAAGAGAGCGGCCAGGAGGGGAGAGTGACCAGCAGCGTCAGGGGGTGCAGAGAGGCTGGGGAGAACGAGGCCTGGGAAAAGGCCTCTGCGTTTGGCTGGTCGCTCTGGGAGCGGCACGGCAGCACCTGCTGCCCTGACACGGCAGTCCAAGAATGTTCTGCTCTTTGTGCTTTCTTCCCCTTTAATGTGTCGATGATGTGCTTCCGCCGCCTCCTCCTCCTCTTTCTTTCATCATTTTTTGGGTGGAGCCAGGTCTTGAACCTGCTCCATCCCTACGGCCGCTCCCTCCCTCCGTCTCTGGCCGTGGCTGTTGCCAGACTCTGAGCTGCCATCTGCCGGCTCCCTTTCTCCCTTTCCTTCGGTGAGCTGGTCCAGCTCTGCACCATCCTCTCTCTCGAGTCGCTGACCCCCTTCTCTCTTGCTGATCCTGCCTCAGTCTTGGTCACTTCCACCAGAGGGTGGCCTTCGATGCTGATCGAAGATGGAGAAATCACGTTCCAGCAGTCATTACACTGCCTCGCCTGGGCTCTCACCGCTGCTCGGCAATCCTGCCATCACCTCCCTCGTCACCTCCCTCTCCGCGACTCTTCCAAACCTCAAACTCCTTGAGAAAGCCACCCCGAGCCTCGACTTCCTTCCCTCTGCCTTGCTTCTGATCTCTTCACTCAGCTGAGAAGCGTCTCCAGTGACTGGCGGTCTCTTATCCAACGGCCTTTTCTTGACCCTCTGCAGCCATTGGCCCCTCCTCTCTTCCCTTCAGACTCCAGGTTCCCCTCCCACTGGCCTCCCTGCTCCTTCCTTCCATCCTTCACTGGATCTTCATCTACACCAGCCTTGCTAAGGGGGGTGTCCACAAAGGGTCCGTCCCAGGTCCTCTCTCATCTCCCCCTCCCCTATTTCACTTGGGGTTCTCCTAAACCCCAGTGACTGCGATGATCGACTCTACGTACACGGTCCCCAGATCTGTTTATCCGGCCCTAGTTCATCTCCTAACCTCCAGACTCACTTCTCCAGCTGCCTAGGAGACCCCCCAAACTGATGTCCCATAGATATCTCACACTTAACACAGTCAAAACACAACTCCCTGTCTTGCCCCTCCTCTTCTCTTCCTCTTAATTCTCCACCCCCCCCATCCTCCCAGGCTCTCCCGCCAGCTGTCCATCTGCACTCCTCCCAGTCCCAATCTGTCATCACGGCCTGCCGATCCTCCTTTCCAGACATCTAACACATAGAGGTGGCAGTTGGCTGCCTGTCTCTTTTCAGACAGCCATCTTGGCCAGAATTCTCATGAACTGGGGATTGATATCAGGAAATCATTGCTTTCCCTCCATTCCTCCCCATCCTCTCAGTCACTCTGGCTCACCCTGAATGCGGAGTCATCCTCAACTCCCTGACATCCAATATCTGTCACCAAGACCTGCCCACTCTGGCTTCATTACTTCTCTCATACGTGCCCCCTTCTCCTCTCCTGATACTGCCTTCAGCTCCGTGGCGCGCCTCGCTCCCCCCCACCCCCGGCCTGGCCTGTGGCAGTAGCTGCTGAGGGGTCTGCTGGCCTTAGGTCTCTCCCAGATGCAGTCCATCCTCCGCTCAGCACTCATACCCATCTTCCCAAAGCGTCACCCCTCCGTTCAAACAGCTCCTGTGGCTGGCTGTTACAACCAGATCAGATACCAAACCCTCCCTGACCCAGCCTGCTTCCCCTCCCCATCTTTGTCCACCTCCCAATGCTTCCTCCTGGCTGTTCCTCCAGCAAGCCATGTCTCCTGACTCTGGGCATTACCCCTGACCGTCGTCTGTGCCTGGAATGCCCTGCCTCCTCTTGGCTTCCTCTAGTTTGTCTGTGAGAACACTCTTCCTAATACTTCTTATCAATGGTGCCCGAGATGACCCCAATTCATCCTGTAGTTCAGCTGCACAGAGCTGTTTGCCTCTTGTCTCCACATTAGACTAGGACCTCCTTGAGGGCAGGCACTGACTTATTTGGCCTTTCTTTGTACCGCTGGTGCTTGCACAGGGCCTGGCACACTACAGGTGCTTGGTAAAGTTTTGCTGACTTGGCTATACGCCTAACGAGGGCTCTCCAAGTGGCACATGCTGCCTCAGGAGGTGATGGTTCTCCCTCCATGGAGGGATTCAAGCAGAAGCTGGACCACTCACTATTGGTCAGGTTAGGGTTAGGGTTTCTGCATACTGTGGTGGGGATTTTGTGTGGGAGGGGTTATACTAGATGGCTGCTGGGACCCCTCCCCACTCTCAAATTCTGAACTTCTCTATAAAAGTCAAGGCTTCTGCAACCCTAATGCACTTAGCCCTGTGCCTGGAACACAGCAGGCACTACATAAATGCGTATTCCCTTTCCTCCTTGATGATTACGACATAAATACACCGGAGCAGACAATGAACTATAAACAGTAAAAAGAAACAGTCCAGGTTGCTCTGAAATGTCCACAAGCCTGGAAAACCCCTGAAAACCACACCCCGCTGTGTCAAGTTGAGCCGGCAGTTACCTGTTGATGGCCAATAGCTTCTTGCGCGCTTCTTCCAGCTGGCCCTGCACCTGTTCAATGTCGGTGTTCTGGGTGACACACATGTCCTTCAGCTGCTGCCGCTGAGCCATGAGCTCGTCCACAACTCGCAGGCAGCTTTCTTCCACCTGCATGGAGAAAGGGCCTTAGTCCAACGTTCCATCTTGTCACTAGCCTTTCACACCACCCAGGCCGGAGGTGAGAAGTCGTGGCACAAGATGCCAGGCCTCCAAAAACGGTAAATCTACAAGACTTTGTTTGGGGTTGGGGGCTGTGCCAGGTCTCGCTGGTGCTCCAGTGGGACTCCTGGGTAGGGAGTCTTTCCCCAGACATCCACCAACATCTCCTGCCACTTTCCGTCTGAGTGAGCTGGGACGCCAAAGGGACAGTTAAGTGACAGTCCAGGGCTTGAACTGACCCCACGGCTTTCTCATTCCAAAGCTGGCCTAGTAACCACCCAGCCACTACACTGCCATGTCTGTCTGACAAGGCTGAACAGTCTAAACGTGGTCCATGGCAGCATAACTATTTTGTTGAAAAGATGCCTGTTTTTAATTTTGAAGCAGAACGTGAATTCTTGCTCAGGTTTTTCTACACGGACTTTTAAAAGGACTGGGTTTTATTTATGTGGAAGAAGTCAAATAGAGTGTGCTGGAGACACTCTCCCAAGAATTAGCTGCTGCTACACAAAATTCTGATGGCTTTATTGAGATTTTTAAAAGAATTATAAGAGACCTAGCTAAGATTCTTCTCTACGAAGGCGAGTTTCCAGTCATCTGTTTGGATTCAGAGATGGGCAGAACTAGAAGGCAGCTGGAAGCTCATCTGTCCTTCAGGATGAATCCTCAAGGCTGGTGGGCTGGGAATCCAGGATTAAAGGGAAGGCTAATGACCGCTTAAGTGTACCACTCTACTGTTCCTCCCCATCTTGTCCACGAGGACAGTCTGTGGTGTGTGTTCGGATTCACCATTTTAATGAGCTTGTCAGGTATTCTTACACAAAGCCTAATTCTGTCTCCCCATAACTTCCGCTCCTGCTCTCAAAGCTCCAAATCCTGGAAAAAAGCTCTCAGAGCGCCGCCCCCCGCCCCCCGCCACGCTTGTCTCTCCTCTCGTGTCGTGGACACAACACCCTTCACGCTCTGGGCTGCCCTCTTCTGTGTGCTCTCCAGAGCATCAAACCCACTGCCAAACATGGTGCCCAGAACACCACACAAAACTGCAGAGGGCATCTGGCCAAGACAGGCACAGTGCTACATCACCTCCTTACATCTGGGAACTATACCCCAAGATTGCATTAGCTTTTTGGATGCTGTGTCAAATGAGCTTGCTGTCTGCTAAAAACCCCATTTCCAGGCAAACTGCAATTCCACAATGCTTTCTCCCACCTTGAGTAAGAGGAAATTAAACGGGGATAAACACAATGTCTTACACTTTGGCTCCCCAAACCATCCTCCCAAGTAACAAGCCAATGGAAACCCTTGGAAGGAAGCAGCAGCTCGAGGAGGGACAGGCAGCAAAGTCAAGGCAGTGTCTCTGAGGACTAGTGTCTTTTCCCTACACCCTGCCCCCTCCTCCCCTTCCCTGTCACTGCAGAGGGCAGCCCTATCCTCCCTGTCTCTCAACTCAATATGGTGCCAAGTCCCATCATTTTCACCTTGGCGGCATCTCGCCAACATGGCCCCTTGTCTCCTCTGAGGCTCGCCCTCTGTGCAGGCCTCATCCCCTCATGCCTGGACACCATGCCAGGCAACAGTCTGAGGGTGGCCTTGCTGGCCACGGTTCCTCCCCTCTCTAATCCTTGTGTATAGTTTCAGAACCACTTCATGGCTCCAGGCTCAGGGAAATCACTGCCTTCAATTCTTTTCCTCTCCTATCAAATGCCTTGTGTGGGATGCACACACTCTCTCCTCCAACAGAATGCAAACTCCCTGACGGCAGGGACAGTTTCACTTGTTTCTTTGTATTCTCAGGGCTTGCGCTCACCAATGCCCCCTCTGCTACCAGGGCCCGCTGCCTCATCCCCCTCTTGCCCAGACCTAGTGCTTGTGAGGCCCTCTCCAGCTCTGTCCTCCCCATCTAACATGGATCTGGAACCTCCATCTCTTGTTATACACTTCCCTTCTCACACTCCCTCCATCCTGGCACATTCCGTCTCCTGGCTCATGGCACACACTGGGCATGCTCTCTGACCCTCCTGCTTGACCATGTGTGCCATCTGAAGTGTCACCCTATCCAGGGCCTGGTGGCAATCCTGTGCCAGCCCCAAGTCACTTTCCATCTTTCTCCAGGCATCTTTCACAGCTCATCGGATGATCATAGCAGCGATAGGGCTCACCCCTAAAAACTGGGAACAACCCAAGACCAACAACACAAAGCCACCTGGAGCCACGTAGATGACATTTTCCACACCTCTGGCTTCTGCCGCCTTCTATCTCCTCACCCAGGCCATGTAGACAGCTGCAGTGTCTCTCTTGGTCTCCCCTTCAACCCATCCTTCATACACCTACCAAAGTGGTTTTCCCAAGTCTGGTCATGTCGCTCCCATGCTCAATCAATTCGTGTGGCTCCCTATCACCTCTAAGTTCAGTCAGTCCACAAGGACTGGTCAGCACTCACTGTGTGTCCAACCCAAACTCCTCCGCCTGGCACTTCAAGCTCACCTTTCTAGCTTTGTTATATATGACCCCCCCGCCTTCCGGAATGCTTCGGTCTTCCTGTTGCTGTTCCCGTAGGAGACTCCACCTCCCCCTCTGTGCCTTTGCATAGACTGACCCTTGTGCCGGGAAGGCACCCTCTCCTCACCGCCCGCCCCTTAAATCCCCCAGTTTCCTGAACAGCTCCAATTGAATGGCCACCCACCCGCTGGAGCTGCCCCTCATGAATTATCTCATGCTTATGCATAAATATCACATAGTTCTCTACATGTCTTTAGGTCATGCCTGTGTTTTCCACATACCAGAAGCTTCCTGAGGACAGGGACTTTTCATTTTTGTCTTTGTAACCCCAGTGCCTTAATCAGGCTGGCTGGAGGTCCTCAGAGGCTTGCAGACTTATGTGGTCTCTCTACCGGGCAGCGGGGCTTCCTGCCCCCTCTGGGGGAGTGCCCAGGGCAGCCTGTGGGGTGGGGCCAGGCTTAAAGATGACCCAGCTCTTTTACAGGGTCTGAAGGGCTGACGTGTGAAAAAAAGCACAGGGCAGGGGCAATGGGTGAAAAAAGCAAGAGGGGCCCACTGCAGGCTGGATGGAAGGGACACCTGCTAACAAGGAGAGCTTCCCAAAGAGGGATGGGCTGCCTCAGGCTGTACTGGGATTCCCGAGGGTGGGTCTCCAAGCAGAGGCTGCCCGACTGTGTGCTGTGCATTTTGGTTCAAGGATGGCTAGACGAGGTGGCCCAGGAAGGCACTGCAATTCTGGGCCCTTTCCAGAGAGTTCCAAGACTGCCTGGGTGACGAGCCCCACGACAAGCGCCACTTATTACCTCCTTCAGGTTTTCGATGTCGCCGGTGTCTTTGAGGACGGCTTCTTTTAGAGTAGAAACCTTATTCATTTTCTTCTTCAGTTGGTTGTGGCTATATTCAATCTGAATGTTTAGTCGAGTTTTCAGTTTCTCAAATTCAAGCCTGGGAAAACAAAGTAAGGTTGCCTCGTGACCACTTCCCACCCCGTGGCCTCCTGCTGCGGTCTCCTCCACATGGCTCCACTGATCCCACTGACCCCTCCTGTGGGAAGGGCATTGGGATGACTCATTCTGACCGAGGGCTCTCAGGCTCACTGTTGTCTCCTGGGGTTCTCCCAGCAGCTCCGGGATGGAGGTGCTTGCTGCTTTACACCCCAAGTATGTGAGGCAGAGTGCAGCCCACCCTATCCACCAGGCATACCCAGCTGCCAGGAGGAACACAAAGACCCAAAAAGCACGAGGGGCTAGTGAAATCAAGATCATTCAGGAGGGTGAGGCCTTCCCCACTGGAAGCCTGCACAGCGCCTGTGGCCCTGGGGCTCCCTGGTCAGAGACAGAAATGGGCTGCAAAGCTGGAGGAAGGGCTGAGAATCGGGCCTGGGTGTGACAGCCTGGGGTCACCTCAAATGGGACCCTCCATGTCATTGCGGAGAATCACCAGAAGCTTCTGAACAGGGACAGAAATGGTGACCTGAGGGCCTTAAGTGTGCTGTCTGGGAGGAGGGAGCCCAGTGAGGCCAGGGCAGAAATCCAGGGTCTAATCAAGTCTCTGTGGAGAAAGGGAACGGATGGCAGGCTTTTAGGGAGAGGCCTGACCAACGCCCAGCCCCAGCCCACGCCCACCCTCTGCTGCATCACTCCTCCTCACACGCGTCTTCCCAATGCCTGCTCCCAGTCTGCCCTGGATGCTCACCAGGCCGTCACGGCTCACCCCGTTTCATACCCTACGGGACTTTGAGGCCACTTCCCCAGCGCTCACTGTCTCTCCTCCGCCTCCAGCCTCCACACCTCTCCCAGGCTTTGCTCACATCCCCTCCAGGCCCTATTCTCCAGCAGACTGCCCCCACTACCTGGTCTACTGTCTCCCTGCCCAGTTCTCCCCCATCCTTTAAAAAAGTCATCACTGACTATCAGCCTCAATTTCTCCTTCCTGTATCTGCCAACCTGCTGTTAACACCTGGACATACTTGGTGCCGCCCCCTTTCCCTCCTCTCCCCATCTTAACCCTTGACAGCTGGCTTCCAGCCTCACCATTCAACCCCAAATGACCAGAGATAGCTTAACTGCTCTACGTAAGGGCTTCTTCTGGACATCTCACCTCCATGGACTGCAGGGGTGCTCCAAGGTGCTCCCCTTTGCTCCAATGCTCTCTCACCTGGTGACCTCAGCAGCTGTCCTGGGTTCAATGACCACCTCACTCTCTCCTGAGGTCCGATCCTACACACTGCATGCTGCATGTCCAGTAGGCATATCAAGGGCAACGCATGGAAACAGGCCTGCTCTCATTCCCCAACGTCTCTCTTTCCTACCCGTCCAGGGTCACAGGCTTGGTGGGGAAGTCCTCATCCCTTCAGACCATGGAGCGCCTCTGTCCCAATACCTCTCCAGTCCGCACCCACACGCACACTTCAGGCCCCTTTCACCTCTTGCCTGGAGTCCAGGGAAGGCCTCCTATTTCACCTCCCCCCCCGACAAAGCCACCAAAGCAGTTTTCCTCACATGTCTGAAAGTCTTGACAGGGATGGACAATGTAGCATGGTAGGGAGAGAGCTGCCCATGTGACAGGGGAACGATGGTGCAGGAGACAGAGCTGGCCTCAGAGCCAGCAAGAGCCGAGTTCCAGTCATCCATCTGCCCTATACTGACAGCGTGACCTAACTTCTCGGTGCTTGAGACAACTCTGTCGGCATGGAAGCTGCAGAGAAGGAGGTCCTGGTCCTGTCTTCTTCCCTGTGTCTCTCCTCCCTTTGCTGTCCACAGGCTGCGCCTCCACCTCTCTTCCTCACACCTTCTTAACCCAATCTACAGCCTGGCTTTCCTCCTCCAAGGTGACCTTGGCTTCTTCTCACTGCCCTTCCCCCATGGCCTCTCTGTGGATCCCCCTGTGCTCTTTAGCACTTTCCTGGTTCTCCCCGCTCCTTCGCACCCCTTCCTAGGCTCCATTCCTGGATCTCTGGGTCACAGCCACTCACCAGGGGTGTCCCTTAAGGTTCTGCCCTGGGCCACATGGTGATCTCACCAGCATTGTCATCTCCCTAGAGAGGATTCTCACTTCTCCTGACCTCCAGGCTCCACCTGCTTTCCTATTACTGTCTGAGGCCGCCCTATCGCCCCGCTGATAAAGTCCCTGCTAAAGGCCAGGCTCACGATCTGGGGCCTCTAGCCTCCCCCTCAGCTGTTGCAGTGACCTTCCAAGAGCTCAGGGGTCTCCGTGTCACACGATCACAGACCAACTCCTCTGCTCCCCTGGCTCCTACCCTTTCCCTTTCTACACCATCATCATTGCACCCTGCTCTGCCCACACCAGCCAGTCCTATGATAGGGCAGGCCCTCCATCGCCAGACTTCAGGCATTTTCACTGGCTGTCCCTCCAGGTCTACAATGCTCTCCGACTTCATTTCTGCCTCCTGGCTTTCCTCAACTCTCAGCTAAAAGCCCAGCGGCTACAGGCAGCCTTTCCCGATCCCCTTCCCTCCACTGATGACGTCCAGTCTGGCCTGTGAATATCTTGCTTACACACAGCTGCCATGTGGTATCCCATTAGCATATGAGCTCCTCAAGGGTAGGGACGTCTTCTCCCAACTCTTTGCACTCAGTACAGGGCCTGGCACACAGTTGGTGCTCAATCCATGCTCCTAGTCCAGCCTTGCCTATCCCTAACCTAGAACATTTGCCAGTCTTCACCATGTGGCCCATTCCTCCCTCTCACAAGCTCACGGATCATGATTCTGCTCAGAGCAAAGGGTGAAAGCCCGAGAGACGCGGATCTCAGAGTGACGGGAGGACCAACTCCCTGACTCTTCTAGCTCTCCCAAAGGGGAGGGGGCTTCAGAGAGAGGCTGGGCCCTTGAATCCTGTGATTAAGGGCGCAAGGACTCTTCCTTTCAATTCTCCTTCCCTCCCCACCTCCTCATGTCAGCGTACGCACCTCCCAAAATGACACGCTCGCGTGTAAATGGACTTGGTCCATGACCTCCTGTTGGCACTGCACTGTTTGTGATACTTCGTGAAGTTTCTCCTTCCAAGGACCCTCTGAGGAAGGGGTGTCAAAATTACTCTCCCCTTCCACAGAACAGAAATTGGATTCAGAGAGGGTTGGGGCCTTGCTGCCACTGTGATGGAACTTACACACGACCAGGGCCTGGGACCTGAACCAAGGAATCCAAAATCTGGAACCGAATGTGTCCCCTTCCCACTGCATCCTGACGGGCTCTTGCTAGGTTTTTAAAGGCCTTGACGTGCAAGATGAGGGCTGAATGAAAAGGGTACCTCTTTTTGTCGATTTCTTGCTGCCGTTTCACATGCTGGTTTTCATATTCACGAATATTTTCTACACCAATTTCTTCACAGAAGTCATGGAAAATTTCATCTTCCACCTTAAGTGATTTAAATACAATTCAGTTTGCTAATTACATTGTGTATGGCTAAGACACAGACAGTTTCAACAAACAATTTCACTCCCTGTTCCTTTAAGGTCATGACACCTGCTCAGCCCGTTCTGAATAAGGAGCCTGAAAGACCAGTATGTCTGGGCTGGCCCTAAAAGCTTTCACGATAATGAACAATAACAAGAGGGCTGACAGAGGGACTGCACCTGGAGGGGAGCAGACCTGGGCATGAACGTGGGCATGAACGTGGGCTGGCACCTTCTCTGGTATTTCATGTATCCCCCACATGCCGAGAGCATGAGGAAGTCGGGGACCTGCCCAGGGTCACAGACACATGAAATTTCAGGTCCTGCTGGCTTTGAGGCCGCTCTCTGTCTGCAATGGAACACTGACTTCTCATTGATCGCATTATGTTCTTTTCTTCCAGGACCTAGCTCAAACACCACCTTCTGTTTCCCAGTGTGGCATCTGTTTGCTTTTATTTTCCTTGTATTTATTAGCACGTACAACACTTGGGGGCAGCTAGGAGGTGCCAGAATGTGCTGAGCCCCTGTCCACAGTCAGGAAGACTCATCCTGCTGAGTTCAAATCCAGCCTCAGACACTTCCTAGCTGGGTGACCCTGGGAAAGTCACTTTACCCTGCTTGCCTCAGTTTCCTCATATGTCAAATGAGCTGGAGAAGGAAATGCAAACCTCTCTGGTATCTTTGCCAAGAAGACCCCAAGGAGGTCACAAAGAGTCAGACATGACCAAATGACCAAACAACAGTAACATTTCTATTAGTCTCTCCCACCAGAATACTTTCCTTAAACTGTTTTCTCTCCCCTCACCTCTCTTCTCTCCCCTCACCTCTCTTCTCTCCTACCACTGGAGAAGAAGGAAAAGGGGATCCTCCTAACAAACATGCATGGTTGAACAAAGAAACCTTTTGGTTTCACCGGCCTCAGTGCACATCCTGAGCCTGGCACACTCTGTCAGGCTGCGGGCATCCCCCATTTGAATGTAAGCTCCTTCCTACCGGCATCTCCAGCACCTCCCCCAGCGCTATTTCCCCAACGCCACATAAACGAACAAGCGTCTTTGCTGTTCAGCCCGCACAAAAGATTCATACCTTATCTATCCTTTCTTGAAAGCTGGTGATTTCTCGTGTTCTTTCCTCGATGCTATCACTCAGCATCGTGTACTGCGACTCAATGTTCAGTAATTCACTTTGCAGCTGGGACTGCTCCTGATTGGGAGAAAGGAGATAGTTTTGACACAGTCGGCCCTCTCATAGGCTCTGTGCTTCCTGCACTGCGTCTAGGCACCTGAGCAGCATGGGGTTCATAGAAAGGGCTGAGCAGCCACAAGGAGGGAAGCCGAGGCAGTGCCGGGCAGTTAGAGGCAGCAGCTGGGCAAGGAGGGCGGTCTGTTAGGCAGAACTGGCCAAAGAATCGCGCTGTCGTCAGGTGAGGCAATTTAAATACACGTTTTCAAGCATATAAAGTACTATGAGACATCATGAGGTATTGTCCCCACTACTAAAACGAGACACTAGCATAATATTGTCAGTCGCCCGGATGACTGCCACGAATGAGACCTGTACTGGACGCCACCCGGGGACTCAACGTCTAAGCTGGCCAAAGCCTGAGAACACAGTCGGTCTCCAGAAGGTCAGGACTCTGATCCATCCAAAGGCCCATTTCACAATGAAGCCCAAGGGGGTAGTGGCTCGCTCCAGGGCCTGCGGCCCCCGGCACCCTGGGCCAGTGTTGACTCTCCATGACAGTGGACAGTGAGCTAGCTCCACAGAATCTGGCAATGATGGGCCTGCATTTTTTTACAAAGGTCTTACAAAGGTAACTTGGTTCCAAGCCTGGTGACTCTGCATTAAGACTCTCCTCAGGGTGGGGGCAGGGAATGATGACCTAACATTCAGGGGACAGTGGTGATCCAGCGTTTGGAGGAGCAAAGGAACTCTTTCTGGCTTCTAGTTCCTAGAGGAGGGAGTAGCACCTGGTGGGGGGCTCCCTGGGCGGGCAGCTGGCACCTCCGGCATGTCCCGAGTTCCCATCTACCTTGCCAGAGACCCAGGTGAATTTCCCCTGGGGTGAGATCGGGATCTCTCTCTCCTTTGTAATGGAAGACCCCTTCATTGTGCTTATTGGCTGGTATGTTATTTTATCGTCTCTGATTTCTGTCTGGCATCAGCTTGGCTAAATGAGTGATGCACCATCGTGCCTCTGGATACAGCTGGGGCACTCTCTCCTTGCTAAGGGTTAGTGACTAGAGAAGCCACCCTCCTGGGCAGTGTCAGATAAATATGATTCTAATCTGGTACTCATTCTCTAAGGAGAGGAGAAACAGCCAGCCTCACGGTCCCCACATGTGACTCCCCTCCAGAAAGGAATCAGAGCCTTCCCGGGAGAGGGGTGGGCAATCAGCCCAAGCGGATGTCCACAAGCCCTCCCCTCAACTAAATAGGAATGAATTTTGCAAGCTAATTAAAAGCTTAACTCGATACATGCCTCATGCCCTACTCTTTGTCCCTACTCAGTTCTCCATCAATCATTTCAAAAAGAGCTGCATAAATGAAAGTTTAAATGAGTTTTCTCCTGGTCAGGCCAAACCTAGAGGCCTGTGTCCAGTTCTGAGGTAACAAGAGCGCCAAGCTGGAATCAGTTTAAGGAGCAGGGTCAAGTGGTCCTGCAGCGAAGGGCCTGAAGAGCTAGCTCGGGGACAGGGATCAGACCCCTGGGCAGGGGTCTGCTTCAGAGCCTGATGTCTGACTAGTACAGTGGCACAAACGTGGGGGGAGCCATCCGAGGACGCTGTGAGTTACCCAGCCTCAACAGGCACTGCCGGGAGGGGTAGCAAAGGGAACTCCTGTTCAGGGAGAGATCTCTGAGCTCCTTTCCTGTTCAGAATCTATGAGAAAACAAACTCAACTCATTTAAAAACTCTGAATGTCTTCTGTCTACGTCACCTTATGAAAACTGGGCAGTTGCTTCTTTTTAATCGTCTCTAGTTCATTTTGAGAATATTTGAGTCGGGTGTGAGTCCCTTGTACTACAGCCTGTACTTGCTTCAAATCTGTTTCTTTGCGTCGGATTTTCATTAAGTCCTAGAAAAGAGAAATATTGATAAAAATTATCTTGTTTATAGTGCTTTGTTCAACGTGTTTCTCACATGCCATTAAACACACAAGGGGCTGCCCCCACACAGAATAAACCAACCCTTGCTGGACAGAACACTGGGCAGTCAGAACGCAGAGTCGCCCTTCCAGGTCATCAGTCACAGCTTCAGAGCTGAAAGCGACCACAAAGGTCATCGAGTCCAGTCCCCCCTGATACAGACAACCCCTTTCAAATATTCTGGGCCACAGACTGGCCGGCCGGCCATGGGACTCAGGCGGGAAACTGTCCACTCCGTGGATGGACAGCACAAAGGGTCGCCAGCCTCTCCTCTAACTCCTCCTCGCTGGAACTCGTCTGTGCTTTCTCGGGCTGCGTAGAACAAGCTTCCTCCTTCTGCCCCAGGAAGGCCTTCCCTTAGCTGAAGACACCCAATACGTTCCCCTCCCAGATAAATGCTGGCATTTCCTTTAAACAGCCCCGCACGACCTGACCGACCTCTTCTGAAATGGATGTACTTCCTTCAAACATCCCACTGATTACCTGGGCAAGATTTTGGCACCGGGGTTGAGAGATGCCAGAATGCTCAGTTTGATTCAGTTCCATTCACCTGGATTTGTGAAACCCTCAGCGAGGGACTGGGGCTCCAAAGACAAAAAAGGAAACTGGCCCTGGCCCAAGAGCTTCCCTCCTCCATGCAGGTGCTACCAGAGGCCCCAGCCGAGAGGACCAAAGCCTGATGGATGAGGGGCGTCAGTGAGCGAGGGGGGCGTTCTGGGCCCTGGGAGCCAGAGGCAGCATCAGGGATGCCAGGTGACATGCCACACAGTGCAGGGCTTCAAATGACAGGGGAGCATCTTGTATCTTAACCTAGAGACAACACAGAACCCCTACGGAATGACGGGGTCATCTCTGCCGTAGGAACATGAATGCGACAGACATTTGTGAGCCAGGCCAGACAAGAGAGCCACTGAAAGCAGGACCATAAATTAGGAGGCGAGCACACACACCCCTGTAGGGCAAAGGGACTGAAGAAGCTGGGAAGGCAAGGGACAGACAAGAAGCGGGGTGAGGAAGAGAGGGGAACTGAGAGGCACAAAGCTCAGGGGAGCCTGGGCTGCAGGGGAAAAGAGAGGAAGGCCCATTCTGGATATGCTGGATTGGAGACGTCCAGGAGACACCTCGGAGGGAGCTGCTAATGGAAAAGGAAGTCTGCAGACAGTGATGGGGGCTCGGGGCCTGGGGGGAACTGAACTGGTGGGAGCTGATGTCACCAAGGTACAGGCATTGAGAGACAAGAGGAGGCGGTCAGGAACAGAGCCCTGGGGACAACAGCAAGAAGGAATGGGCCTAGGGGCCAGAGGACCAAAAGAGGCCAAAGGGAGAGAGAGTCCAGTCTGAGGGGCGACTAGGACAGGGCCAGTGGCTGCAGAAACCCCGAGCAGAACGAGGGCTGGCTGACCAAAGGCCTTTGGGTTCCATAACCGGGAGCTGACTGGCAGCTTGGAGAGAGGCGCTAAGAGGTGAGCCACGTCCCCTACGACGGGAAGTACCTGTCGCTTACCGCCACGGCAGCCAGAAACGCCAGATTGCCAAAATCAAGAGTTCTGTGCCGAGAGTGAGTCTCTTGGCAGTTAAGAAAGCAAGTGCTGGGCTTGCTGGGAAGGCAGTAAAATGAATTCACCATCAAGCAAGGGGTCCCCTTGGTGGCCTCAGGTCCCTTCTAACTCCTGCATTCGAGGAATGACAACTCCTACGTGCAGTCACTTACAGACAACGAAGTACGACTGTCTAGAGTCTGTATCAATCATGGCACACTAGACAGAGGCTGGACCCAGAGTCCTGGGACTTGGGTCAGGTTCTGGAGGCAGCTGGGCAGCCCAGCGAGGAAAGCATCAAGCCAGGAGCTGGAAGACCCAGTGTCAAGTCCCACCCCAGACGTGTCCTTGCTGTGAGACCCTGGGCTCTCGTCTCCTCATCTATAAAGTGAGAAGGTCGGATCTGACCTCCAAGGTCCCTTCAGGGTTTAAGAATATGATCCCATGTCTGTACAAAAAACCATGTCCTGAGGCAGCTAGGTGGTGCCCGAGTGGTCAGAGCTCTGAACCTGCAGTCAGGAAGACCTGAGTTCAAATTCAGCCTCAAACAAGTCCTAGATGTGTGACCTTGGACGAGTCACTTAACTTCTCTATGCTTCAGTTTCCTCATCTTTAAAATGGGGGATAATAACAGCACCTACCTTCTAGAGTTGTTCTGAGAACCAAATGGGACAATGATTGTAAAGCATTTTTCAAACTTAAAGTACTATTAAGATACTAGTTACTATCATTATCGTTATCATTTACTCCCCGTGCACCCCTGGGCAAGTCACTTAACCGTGCTACGCCTCAGTTTCCTCATCTGTAAAAAATGAGTGGACTTAACCGGATGACCTCTAAAGTCCCTTCCAGGTCTAAATCTATGATCCTATTTCTAGAACAAAGTAAAAATTCTGATCATATATTGATATAGTTTTTGTTTTAATCCATTTTAAGTTAATAAAATGGCAACAAGACAAGCATACTAGAATTAGAATCCAGAGTACTGGGTTCCGGTCTTGGCTGCACAGAAGGCCCTCTGCATGTCCTATGCACCAAGGAGGCCCCTGCCAGTTGTGAAGGGCTGCCGCACCCCTCCCCGCCGTGAAGCCAGCCCCAGGATTTGCCCACAATGCTCGTAAAAAAGCCCTCCTGCGAATGGGCACACCCACCTTTAACTCACTGGAGAGCTGGTCTCGCCTTTCCTTCAGTCTGTTTATTTCCTTCTCATCCCAGTGCCTCGCTTTGAGTTTTAAGTCACTCGACCCTCCAGAAATGACTCCAGATTTCAAAAACAATGTTCCATCCAGAGCGACAGTCTGTAAATGCAAACATATTTCAGCTGCGAGAAGTCGTCTCAGCAGGTAAATGTTCCCCCCAAAAAACACGATCTGTTGGCCTTCAATAGAAGAGAAAAGAGATGTGGAAGGACGAGGAGGCCTCTTACCACAAGTTCAACAGAAGAGGACAGGGTGAGCTAGATTCACACTCAAGAGCAGCAAGACCCACACTGAAAGCCTTTTTTTCCCTACCCGGGTGACTGTGACCTTGGACACAACCTCGTTACTTTACAGATCTGTCTACAGCACCACAGAGATGACTGAAATCCCTGTGGGAGGCTGACCGCGTGCCTGTCATTTGGCAGTGAGAGAAGCCAGGCTCCTCCAGCCGGCCCTGGCCAGCCCTCCCCTCTCTGGAGGGCGGCAGGTCACAATGCCCAGATATGGACAGGACACAAAATGCTTGTGGTTTGTTTCAGGTCTAGACCCTTCATGTCACCGGTGTGGGAAACTACTCACACGAAAACTCTTTCTGCTGGTGCAGACGGGCAGCCAGCCTGGAATAGAAAGAGAGGGAGAGACGGAGGAAGAGATGGAGGAAAGAGCAAACTTTAAGACCTAATGGATACACACGTCAATTCTATCACACATTCAAAGAACAACCAAATCCAGTACTACATAAATTATTTTCAATATTAAGAAAACAGAGCACTCTTCTAATGTCTTTCCAAGATACATATGGTCTGAATACATAAGCTAGAGAGAGACAACGGAGAAAGAAAACTACAAATCAATAGTTCCAATGAACATTTTTAAATAAAATATTAGCAAGTAAGCTACAACAGCAATGTTAGAAAGACTATACATTATGACTAGGCTTGGTTCAAACCAAGAATGCAGGAAGACTGTGTAAGTAACCATATTAGTAATTTAAAAAAAAAAAACCAAATGATTATATCAATAAATTCTGAAAGGGTTTTAGTCAAAATTCAACAGCAATTTTTATTAAAAAAACTCTAGAAATCATAGGAAAATAATAGGCCTTTCTTTAATACAGTAAACAGTATTTATCTAAATCTAAAAGAAAATGTATGCAATACAGAAAGAGGCCTTTCCAATAAAGCAATTATCACCATCACTATTTAGAATGGTGCTTAAAATGCTACCTATAGCAACAAGACAATTAAAAAAAAATGAGAATAAACAGAGGCAAAGAGGAAATAAAATTATTGCTTTCTGCAAATAATAAAAGTGTACTTAGAAAATTCTAGAGTCAACTAAAAATTAAATGAAATAATTAACAAATTTATCAAATTTGCAGGATGTGAAATCAATTATTAGCATTCCTATATATAATTAACAAAATTTAACAGGAAGAGCTAGAAAGAGAAATTCTTTTTTTCTAAACAATCTATTTATTTTTAGTTTTCAGCATTCACTTCCATAAGATTTTGAGTTTTAAATTTTCTCCCCCCTCCCCTCCCCCCTCCACAAGACCATGTGCAATCTGATATAGTCTCTAATTATACATTCACATTAGTCATGATGTAAAGAAGAATTAGAACCAATGAGAAGAACCATGAGAAAGAAGAAACAAAACAACAAAGGAAAAGGAGGGCAAAAAGTATGCTTCAATCTGCATTCAGTTCTTTTTCTGGATGTAGACAGCATTTTTCATCGTGTCTTTTAGAATTGTCTTAGATCCTTGCATTGCTGAGAAGGGCTAAGTCTATCAAAGTCAGTCATTGCACAATGTGGCTGCTACTGTGTACAATGTTGTCCTGGTTCTGCCCCTTTCATTCTGCATCAGTTCACATAAGTCTTTCCAGGTTTTTCTCAAGTCCACCTGCTCATCCTTTCTTATAGCACAACAGTACAGAAAAAGAAATTCTATTCCAATTCTACAGAAGCTATACAGTATTTGAAAGCATATCTACCAACATTCTAACTACAAAACACTCTTTGCAGAAATAAAGCCCAACTAAACAAGTGGAAAAACATTAAGTGCTCATGCTTAAGCTGAGACAACATAAGAGAAATGACAATACTACCTAAATTCATTCATTTGCTTGTACCAATCAAACTCCCCAAAGAATTATCTGATAGAGCTAGGAAAATAACATCAAAACCGCCACAGAGAAACAAAAGGTCCGAAAATCTTCAGGGTAATAATGAAAAACAAATGGCACTGGCTTTAAACAGAGGCGGCAGGTACATAACCGCAGAAAGAAACAAACACACAGAGGCTTCCTGTCTATTAACTCCATGACCCCCAGATGATGACAAAAGCCATCTGGCATATCACACACCAAGACAAACTTCTTAACACACACGTGACTTAGTTTAAAAAGATCACACCATAAACACATTAGGAGCAAGGAAGAAATTATGCCCGTCAGACTGGCAACAATAACAAAAGAGGAAAAGGACAAATGTTGGAAGGGCTGCTGGAAAACAGCATTACTAAAATGTGTATACCCTTGGACCCAGAGATGTATCACCAAGCGACCAAAGAAAAGGGACAAGGTGTTCTCAGTACAAAAATATCTGTAGTGGTTCTTTCCATGGTAGCCCCAAAGCAGAAACTAAGGGGCTATCCTCTTGGGGAATGAGCGGCTAAACAGATTGGGGCATAGGCAGGTAGCGGAAGGTGACTGTGCCATAACAAATGATGCACTAGCCAGTTCTCTGACTTAGGCCACGGACCTTCTCCTTGCCTCACCATTCATCCTACTCTGAAACCACAGAATGAGATACAAGCTATTGTGGTTGTTTTCCTAACATTGAACCAACTTTGCATTTCCAGTATGATTCTGACATGGTCAAGGTGTAAAAGACCTTTTTGCCATGTTGCTGTATCCTCTTTGTTGACAGTTTATTTAAAAGTTTGGGGTGAATTTTATTTACTGGGGGTACTGGCAGGTTTTCTTTGTGTTTTGCTCCTCCCTGGTTAGGTCTCGAGCTTGTATGTGTATCAAAGAAGGAATTTGGTAGGCTCCCTTCTTTACCTATATTTGAAAATAGTTTATTAATGTTGGAATAAATTCTTCTTTGAATGCCTGACAGAAATAATCTATAAATCCATTTGGTTCTAGGGTACCCCCCCACTTTGGGAATTCATTTATGGTTTAATTTTTCTAACAGGTCGTTTAGATCCTTTCTTGTTTTGTTAATCTGAGTGTTGTTTTTTTTTATAGTCATTTATAAATTCCATTTAAATTGTCAGCAGGCAAAATAGCTTCTAATAATTTCCTTTATTTCTTCATTTGTTGTAAATTACCCTTTCTCATTTTTGACACTGGTAATTTGGTACCTCTTCCCTTTTTAAATAAATAAAGGCTAATCTATGGTATTTTTTGTTGATTTTTCAAAAAAACAGCTCCTGATTTTATTTATCAATGTTTTGCTTTGTTTTCTTTCAATTTTGTTAATCTTATCTTTGATTGTCAGAATTTCTATTTTTTAGGATAGATTTGTTTTTAACTTGTAGGTTTCTGGGATTTTTTAGTTCCATGTCCAATTAACTGATGTGCTCTTTCTCTTTTGTATTGAAAGTGTTTAGAGATATAAATTTCCCCCTTAGGGTTGGTTTGGCTGTATTACAAGAGTTCTGGTATGCAGTCTTACTGCTGTCATTTTCTTTGATGAAATTCTCTATTGTTTCTATGATATGTTCTTTGACCTACCAATTCTTTAGGATTATGTAACTTAGTCTCCAGTTATTTCTAAAGCTTAAAGGCCCTTTATTGAATACAATTTTTACTGTATTGTGGTTGGTAAAAAGTGTGTTTAATATTTGTTTCTCTGCACATACTTGTGAACTTTTTTATGCACTGATCCATGGTCAAGTTTTGTAGAGGTGACCTGCAAGGCTGAGAACATTCATGATCCTTTCTGTTCTTATCCTAACTTTTCTAAATTCTATCCAGGGTACTCACTCCTTTCTTGTTTACATTTGGTTAGATTGGTCTAGGTTTGAGATGGGAACATCATACTGTTCATATTTTCCCCTGGAGATCACAGTTTACTTTCCTCTTATGCACTGAGATGTCACACCCCTTGGTGCATGTGTATTAAAGTGTTGATATGAATTCACTCTCTATGGTCCCTTTAAGAGTAACGTAGATTTTCCTGTCTCTTTTTCTTTAAAAAGTCTGTTTTTATTGCTGCTTTGTCCGCAATCATGACTGCTATTCTTGCTTTTGCACCAGCCCTTCATTATTATCTGTTTCCATTCTGTTTCTTATGAACAACATATTGTTAGATTCTGCTTTCTCATCTATTGGGTGGGTCATCCTCCATTATATGAGTGTGTTTAGCCCATTCACGTTCTCAGCTACAGTCACTAACTGTGCATGTGCCACACTATCCCATACTTTTCTTCCCTTTGTTCCATGCAACCATCTTGCAACAAAGGAATGAGAGGAGTGTGTTCAATACTCATAATACACAGGGGGTCTCCAAAGTCCTAGTGCCATTTAAGGCTTTAATACCCAGGTGCCTGGAGACAGGAAGACTTGAGCTGAAATCCTGCCTTGGGCACTCATGAGCTGTGTGATCAAGTCACTTCTTGGCTTCTGTCTGCTTCGTTTTCATCAACTGTAAAATGAGGACAATAATAGTAACTACCTCCCAAAGTGATTGTGATGATAAAATATTTGTAATGCACTTTGCAAACCTTACAATGCTAAAGAAATGCTAGCTATTATCATTACCCTCAGCATTACTATTGCTTCTGACTGGATTCTTTATTGGGGAGGAGTAACCAAACTTTTGATTTTACATTGTTAGAAAGTATCCCAGACAGGAAACTTTCCTCCACCAGTTCAGATAGGCACTGGGTTCACACCTTGGAGTCTTAAGAGAGAGGTCTGGGACATGGAGAGATTAAATGACTTGCCCAAGGTCACGCAGCCAGAGGGAAAACTTGAACCGAGGTCTTCCTGTGGCCTGCCTCTAGGCACCAGGCCATGCTGCCTTCCTCATGGCCCCATACGTAAAGGACCCTCCCATGCTTTTTTCTTTTTTGTTACTTGACCCAGGAGTCACCTTTCACACATAAAATCTAAGTAGTTGGCACGTCCCCTGTGTAGCCGTACCCATCTCTTTAGATAAATGTCCTTTTTTCTCATCTGGAGCTTCTGAGCTGATCTGAGTCCACGGAATCCTTTCTCTGAAGCTGCTGTCATCTCCTCTTCCACGCCAGATCAGTCCATGTCCGGCTATGCTGGGCATTCCTCACCTCCTTGATCACAAACTCTAGGACAGAGTGATCAATCCCCACCCCGCCCCCATGATTCCTGTCATTTCTACTTCAGCTACCAGTCAATGCTCCTCTGTGCTTGGAAACAGGTGCAATAGCTCATTTCCCTTTGTTGTTTCTTCTACCTCCTGAAGAATGAAATCAAGGCTGGACTAGACATGCATTAGCTGCTCTGCTTCTGATGGGAGAGGAAGTGCGGCAGCTCCCCCTCCCAGGCCCCTGCCATTGTTCCAGAATGCAGGTGAGGGTCTCTTTCTGGAACTCCATTCTGCTTTCCTCCTTTCGTGCAGGTGGCCTGTAGTGGATACTGATGGAGCGTCATTCTTGTTTTTACCTCAGCTTATCTCCACCCAGTACTCTTCACCACTGTGACAGGTGAAATCTGGAATAACTGAGGAAGCAAAGGTTTGAGCTTCTGAGCATATCGATTTATTAAGCAATGCATGCTAACTGCATGACAAAATGGGATCGGACCACCTCAGCTTGGCACTGGACCCCAAATATGGAAGGAGACAGATTTTTATGCATTAAAAGAATACATTAACAGGATATAAACCAGGACACAAAATCAGGGGCTTTCCAAGTTGGGAGGTGAAGGACAAACAGACAGAATTTCCTGAAATCAGAAAAAGGGGCATCTCACCTCTCCATCCCATCCCTGAGTGTCTGTGTTTAATTAAAGAAACAAAGAAACAATAACTGATTGACCAGTATGGGGCCAGTTTTCAGATAACATACATGGGTAACTAGAGATGTACAGTTGTGAGAAAACTCCTTGCATCAATCTTTGGATCTGACTGGGTTTCTAGCCAGTATAACCTTAGAGCCCGAGTTAAGGATCTCTAAGAAACAGGAAGAGGTGGTCCAGTTTCCCAGCCACAAAGGGCTACATTCAAATAATGCAACAAAGTTTTCTCACAAGATAGAAACTGGGGACTAAACCCATAACTGAATATAAAGGGAACTGAGCTAGATCCAGAATTGAGTCAGAAGATAGAGCCAGTGGGGGCCACTCCATTCCCACACCAGGCTTCTCTACGTCTGGTTCCTTTGGGCGTGACATCTTAATGAACAATGTTATGCCATTTCCTCACCTGCCCTGTTCCTTTTGAACGAGGCAGAAGCTTCCAAAGTCAGCTTCCAGGCATGGCTCTCATCCCTCCCAATCCCAACGACCCCTCAAAGGTCAAGCTCATCTCTTTGTCCTGCCTTCTGAGTTCAGCTAACTCGTCGCCCCTATTTCATGCCTTTGTGTGTAGACGTGTGAGGCCGAGGGTTTGGGGGCCGGCTCCATTCTCGGATTTCGTCTCCTGTGAATTTCCTTCCGTTGTCATTGCTCCTCTTTTTCCAACCCGGCAGTCACCCTCTGGTCTGTCGGGCTCAGAGGCCCTTTGTTTGTACCTCACTTGCTGCCTCTGGAAAGAAGGTCTCCTAATCTGTCTTAAAGCTGCTTGTGCCTTGTGGATCAATCAGTTGATCAACATACAGCTTATGTCAACTGCTCTAAGTCATTAGCTGCTGAGGGTACTCTCAGGGTCTGAATAAAGGAAATGCTGAAATATTCCATCAAGCCTACGGAGGATCCAAATCACAGACAACAGATGTGCTCAGATAGTATTCGATATTCATTCCAGTGTTTCACCCAGACAGTGAAAACCCAAAAGGCCATTAGAAGAAATTGTAAATAATAGTAGGTGATATAAAAATCCACAGAAAGTTGTCCTCGTGTGTGTGTGTGTGTGTGTGTGTGTGTGAGACAGAGAGAGAGAGAGAGACAGAGAGAGAGAGATATTGAGATTAAGCAGATATGAAAACATAAAGTCAGGAAAATGAGAAAGCTGAAAAGAGAAGTGAAAAAGTTATCGCAAAAAGGGCATAAGCTGGTTTCTTATAGCAGAGAACAAAAAAGATGGCACAGAGCCTGACAGGTCATTTAACAGTGTTTGTTTCTGGTCTCCCCGACCAGGGGTCAATCGTATTTTTAGATTCTGAGACGATAAAGGTTAAAAAGAAGGGAAAGGGCAAAATGCTGCCTTAGGGCAACTTCCCAAACTTGAGATAAACAGGTACAAAAAGAAGCTCTAGAAAGGTTCAGGTAAATCCAAGCAGGACCCTGATGGTTCCTCCAGAGAATGCAGAGCCTAGACCTAATTAAAGTCTGAATTTGGGAAGTCAGACTGAAAGAATGAGCCAACAAAAAAAGAACCCCACCATGAAGAGCTATGATGGTGACAAGGAAGCCCAAGACACTACCCAGAAGAAAAGAGTGACCCCAAAACACATATAAGCAAAACATCCAATAAAAATACAGCTTGAGCACAAGTTCAAAAAGAGAAGAATCAAGAATCAAGAATTAAGCACACTTTAAAAAATATTTAATAAGTGAAACAAGAGCATTGGAGAAAGGAACAGGAAGAGAAATGAACATTAAGGAGAAAAGACTTAGAAAGAGAATTAACAGCTTAGTCCAAGAGGTGCAAAACTGCATCCAAGCAAGAGACTGCGTGAAAATGAGAACAGACCAAACCTAAGCTGATCATTCCCTAAGAAATACTGAAACAAAGCAGAGAGAAGAAAGGCAAAGAAACACAAGGCAGCTCATATAAAAAAACAACTAACCTGGAAAACAGATCAAGGAAAGGTAATTTAAGAATCATCGGATTAAAGCCATGACCACAAAATCCCCAAGACAGTCTAAGAAATCATGAGAGAAAATTGCCCAAGTAGATCTATTAGACCCAGAACTAGAAGAAGCCCCCAAAATGAAACTCCCAGGGATGTCAGAGCCAAAATTCAGAGCTTCCAAATCAAAGACAGAATACTGCAAGTAGCCAGAAAGGAAGAAAGAAAGAAAGACTTCAAGTCCCAAGGAGCCACAGTCTAGGTAACCAGGTGGTACAATGGACAGAGCACTGGGCCTGGAGTCAGGAAGATCTGAGTTCAAATCCAGGCTCAGAGACTAACTGTGTGATCCTGAGTGAGTCACTGAACCTCTAGCTTCCTCATTTTCCTCAGTAAGAAAATCGGGATAATAACAGCACCTACCTCACTGGTTGGTTGGGGATCAAATGAGATGATATTTGTAAAGTGCATAGTACCTGGCATGTAGTAGGTACTCACTATTTGAGAAAGCTTGTTCCTTCCCTATTTCCCTCCATAGGATCACACACAACTTAGCAGCCATACAAATATGCATTTAGTTCGCCACTATAAAGCAGAAAGCTCAAAAGGCAAAAGATACAGGCTGACAACCAAGGATAACTTGCCCAGCCAAAGTGAATGTAAGAATGGGCCTTAAAAAGGAAATTTCTGATGAAAAGACCTGATCTGAGAAGAACTCTGAAATACCAATGCAGAAGTCAAGAGAACCAAAAAGGTAACTATCCACGAGCAATCATAAAGGACAAAACAAGGATGAAACGTCTTCACTCGAATTGGGAAAGACGATACAAGTGCTCCCTCAGAACCCCAATATCATTAGTTAAGGTTGCAGGAGGAGTCAAATGAGACTGAGGTTAGGTTTGGATGATCATAAAAGAAGAAAGAGAAGGGAGGAGAAAAGAAATACACCATGGTGAAACTGGAGAGGGGCAGGCTGGGGAAATCTCTCACAGAAGAAGGGCACCAACGTCAAATGTGCCCACACGAGGAGTGAGAAGTGGGGGAGCAGGTGACATCGAGTCTCCTTCTCATCTGGACTGGTCAAAAGACCACTCATAGTGGGGTAAAGAAATATATTTCACTCAACAAGCCAAGAGGAAGGAAAGGGAAGAGGGGCTAGTCCTGCCCAGGATGTCAAGTATTCTCAGGGAGGATTTTAGGGCTGACCACTTAGCTGATGGAACCTTGAGGTGTTTCTTTGGGCCTAGAGGCACTGTGAAAGAATGACTGAGACACCAGGGAGCGAACCAAGAATGTTTGGGAACTTTAGATTGGTCATAAGCAAAACAAACTGTAACCACAAAGGGTAAATTATGAAGAAGGTTTAAGTGGAATTAGGGTAAGAATCTATGATCAGGCTCTGGGCAAGGAAAGAGAAGAGAGGTAGGGAAACAGAGCAAGAAGACGGCATCAGATCCAGGGTGGGTGGTCCTCCCCAACCACCAGACGGGGGCAGGAAACAGAGGGAAAAGCATCAGAGAACGAAATGGAGAGAACGAACAATTAACAACCATAACTGGGCATGGGAATGGTGTGAGCTATCAGCTAGAATGAGGAAGCAGAACCCAGCGATTCGCTGGTTACCAGAAACACCCCTGAAACAGAGCAACACACACTAAGAGGCTGGAGGTTCCCCTGAAGTCTAAAGAGTGGGTGCAGCAATCGTGATCTCGGACAGAGCAAAAGCAAAACCAGGTTTAATGTGACAAAGAGAGATAAACAGGGAAACCACATTATGCTGAAAGGCATCATCATAACAAACTGACATCAATACCAAATACAGAGGTACCAAATGGCAGAGCATCTAAATATTTGAAGGAAAAGTGAAACGACCTACCTACAGAGAAAAATAATGATAACAGCATTTATATCCACGGCACAACCTTGGGAGTCAGGGGGTGTTATCCCCATTTTACAGAAAAGGAGACTAAGGCTAACAGAGGTCTGATGCCTTCTGTGATCCTTGGTCTGTGCCCTGGTGGCTGCCTTCTCCTCTCCCTGGAATGGCCAGGAAGCCTTGCCTGCTGCTACCCAGAGCCACCTTCACACACACACACACACACACACACACACACACGGGAACCTGGCTGCACTGACCAGACCACTGCTGGCAGCTGTCACCCTCATCTAGCGCCTGTCGGCAGGACTCTGCTATGGCCCCTTCTGATTCTCCCTTCAAACAAACCTCCATTCAGGAAGAAGTGGGCCACACGCTACCTCAAATGACGAAAGGGGCTCTCTGGCCACCTGCAGGGCAGCCTATAACCCTGGCGGCCAAAGGGTGACGAGAACACGGCCAACCTCTGCCCTTTTCTGTCATCCCATATTTGGGTGTATTGAAGTATAATGGGGGAATCTGGTGCCAGGGGCCAACGAGGTGTGAACATAAAACCATTTCCAGGAATCCACACAAGGAGGGGAAAAGGAAATCAGCCCCCAAAAGCAGGTGTGTGCATTTGTATGTACATATGCATGTATGTATACACACAGATATGGACATGATATCTGAGTATATCACGTGGCACACACCCTGGCCTCCAGTTGTCCCCCCCTCACCTTTAGCCACCTGGGCCCACCAAAGGCCATGTATACCTATGTACCACACACATGCAAACATACACGCACGCACATATGTGATATCTGAGCACGACCCAGCCCACTCCTCGCCTCCTGGCAGTTGGTCCCCTCTCACCTTCAGCCGCTCAGGCCCATCAAAGGCCATGTGCCGGGCCTCTTCCACGGTCTCACACACAAGCCCATTGCCACACACAAACTGGATGACCTTCTTCAGCTGTGGAAGCTGGGTCTGCACAACATCTACCACCATCTTGGCGCCTTTCATTTCCCTGAGCCTTTCGTTGATGGGCTTGATCTGAAAGATGCAACAAAGAGCACGTGACACGGGATGGCCAAGCACACCCCATCCCCGGCGGCCGTCCTTGGCCAGTTTGCAGCCCTAGCAAGATCGCCGAGTAAAGCAAGAGCTGCATTAAGACAAGGTAGAAGAAGAAGGCCAGATATGATTTTTGTTATTTTAAGAAAGGCACATAACGTCCTGCCTGAGAACCAGAAGGGCCCGCAGAAACGTTCCAGACCGACTCCTTCGTTTTACAGACGAGGAAGCCGAGGGCCACCAATCAACAGGCATTTACTGAACGCTACCATGTGCTGGGCTCCAGCTAGGAACCAAGGAAGCCTCTGGGGCAGGTGCTGACTGATGACTCCAGCAGCTTCCATTCACCCCATCGGCAAGCGTAGCTTGCATACCAAGTCTACCTGCACTGGGTTTTGGAAGGGTCGCTACTGAAGGAGGGAGCCCTTGGGCTGAGCCTGGATGGGAGTCAGTGGTTCCAAGAGAAGGAAAGAGACCATTCCCAGTCTACATAGCACAGGCTAGCCCAAGGCTCAGAACTGGGCGAGGGAATGCTAGGCGAGGGAATGCTAGGCGAGGGGCTCAGCCGGGAGGCTGGCCGGGTGGGTGCACACAGCATGTGGGGAGGAGGAATCTGTCATCAGCTTCCAGTCTGTCATTTCACTCATTGCACAGCCTGAAAGAATGAATGAATCAATGAACAAGCATCGAGGCGACTCAACTCGGTGCCAGGCACTGATCCATGGAAAGATAGGCTGGGGCCAGACTGTGAAGGGCTTTCAAAGCCAAAGAGAGAAGTGTGCACTTTATCTTCAAGGCTGGGGATGTGGGGAGGTGTGGGGACTACAACTTCCTGGGCAGAGGAGAGGGGCTGACCTGAAGGACTTTCCACTTGGAGGCTGCATAAAAGACATGGAAAGGGGCCAGGTGACCAATTTAGAGGCTCAGCTGAGGGGTGGGTTGAGGAGTAATGATAAGGAGCTCCATTTTGGACGTTGACCGTGAGATGCTTCTGGGGCAACATGGTGCAAAGAGATGTCCTGCATGTAAGGGCAGGGCCTGGCCCTTCGTTCTAGGTCTCACTGACACTGGGCTTCACCTTCGGCTCTTTCCAATCTCGGCCCAGCAGTTGACCCATTCAATTCCACGGCGTCCTCTGCTCACAAAGCTCTCACTCTCTGGCTCTACCGCCATTCACTCCCCAATCCCTGACGACCCGAACCACTGGCCTACCCTGCTCTTCTTTGGTGACCGTGAAAGGAACTAGAATGAGTGAGGCAACCACACTGACTGGCTCCACTTCCAATTTATCGATCTTATCTCATCTGGGTTCTCCCCATAGAAAAACCTGCCTCACAGAGCCGATACAAAGTGAAGGGAGCAGCACCAGAGAACATGGTATACAGTAACAGCAGCTCTGTAACCACAATGAAAGGCTTGGCTACTCTGATCAATACAGCAATCCACCCCAAGTCCAAAGGACTCCTGATAAAACATGCTCTCCACCTGCACAGAGAGAGCTGATGGGCTCAGAGTGCAGACTGAAGCATATTTTTCTTGGCTAATGGGGAAATTTGTTTAGCACAACTACATAGATGTAGTTTTTAATAGGTTTTGTTTTCTTGCCTTCTTATTGGGTGGGGAGGGAGAGAATGCTCCCCATTGCACCTGCCCAGGCCCCACCCCTCTGTGTCCCTCTTCCTAAGCTTTCCTGGGCTGGAAAAATGATTCACAGTGACTTTTTTTGGCTTTCCCAATCAGACTTTGGTCTAGCCCATTTTTTAGGCTGCTGTGGAGGAGGTGAGCTGGGAAAAAATGCTGACTCCCTCTCTGCCATCTTGATTCTGGCTCTGATGGTTCCTAGTTTCCAGGCTCAACATTAAACTGAAACTACTTTTTCCAAAGTAATCAATGATCTCCTTTAAAAAATAAATGTTTATTGATACCTTTTGACATCCCTGACATTTCCCAACATATTCCCCCTTCCCAACCTCCCCAAAAGCCACTCCGTATAACAAAGAATAAAAAAGACAAGAGTCCAATGGTCTCCTTACTGCCAAATCTGAAGGCCTTAACCCTTCCCCTGCAGCCTCTGACATTACTGACTACCCTCTTCTCCTGGACACCTTCTCTTCTCTGGGTCTTCCTGCCAAAGCTTTTCCTGGACCTGCTCTCGGTCGTCAGTCTCCTGTGCTTGTGGATATAAGCCAAGGCTCTGAGCCCCCTTCACTGTGGGGTTGTCATCCCTACAAGTCTCTCACTGTTGTGAGAGTTGTCTACTGGATATCTGAAACTAGATGAGGCATCTCAAGCTCGACACGCCTGAAAGAGAACCCACGTTTTTGAGGGAGCACCACCATCTTCCTTCCAGTCACCCTGGTTCCCAACCTCCACGTCAAGGAGGACACCTCATTTAGCACAACAACATCCAACCCGGGACCAAGTCTTGTTTCTATCTCTACAACATCTCTCGTGTCCCTCCCCTTCTCTCTGTTCCCACGGCCACCATCTCACATGGTGAGATCATCACCTCTCACCTTGACTATTACGGCAGCCTCCAAAACGGCCTCTCCCCACAATTTATCCTCGATACAGCTAGCTAAGGCACAGGTCTGATCACATCCCTCCTCCAGTCAATAAACTCTAGGAGACTGCCTCAAGGACCAAGCATGCAAGGCTCTGCACGGCCGGGCCCCAACCGCGTTTCCCAGCCTTATTACACATTGCTCACCTTTGTGGACTCTATGGTCCAACCCAACTGGCCTTCTTACGGCTTCTTCCATCTCACCTTTGTGGGCTATCTCCCACACCGGGACCTCAGATGTCATCTTCTACATGAAACCTTTTTTGACTCCATTTGCTAATTCCTCCCCCAGCCCTCTAAATTAGGATGTGTCTATTTTTGGGATATCTATGTATGTAAATGCAGTCTCCCCCAACAGGATGTAAGCCCCTTGAGAGTAGGCATGTCATTTTTGCCTCCGTACTCCGGGGCCTGGCACAGGTGGGTCTTTAAATGACCCCTGATGCTCCTTCCAAGCTCCTGTATTCTATGAAAACCCTGCCCCTAATGACCAGGCTCGCGTAGCACGACGGGGCAGTAAGGCAGCGTGGGTATCCCTCCTTTGAGGGGATTCCAGAAGCAGCATGTTATTGTGGAAAGGTTATCTTCCCAAAGGCCACCATTTTAGCTTGACTTACTAAAGATACTTACATCAAGGTAATCCAGAGCAAGGAATGTCTCAGGCTCAGCTCTTTCTTCTTTCAGGAATCGAATGCAATCTCTTGCTACTTTTTCCGAAACTACCACAATAGCTATCATGTACCTGCCGAAGAGTTTGGTCACAGCGAGCTGGTACTTCTTGTGAATGGGATGACACAAATCAAGGAGTCTGCCAAACTTAGGGAGGTCCAAAAACAAGGGAAAAAAAGCACACGAATATTTAGCATGTGCTTTCTTTCAGCTTCATGAAAAAGCACAAATATATCATTTTCAAAACAACAACCAAAACCCCTTGACCTTGCTGCAAGTGTAGACTTGCAAATGTCACCAGCGTCTTGCATTTCTTCAAGCACTCTAAACGTACAGAACAAAGAGCCTCAAAAGGTGATTCCAGTCATTTCAGAAGTCAAATGTTTCAGAAAACGCCTAAAATTCCATGTTTTTAAACAAGGCAACTGAAAAAAGCAGGTTCTGAAAAGTCTAGGAAAATCCTCTGGCTCACTGAAAACAGTCTGCCACTTCTGGGAAACCCATTTGGGGCTTTTCATTCTTTAGGCTCAAGGTCAAATGATGTGCATTGATTTCTGTCTCCTCCAAGGCCTCGTGATGAGGAGTGCCTGGGTTCTCAATGGCTATGGCAGGGAAGGTACAAGCTTCAGGTCCCACAAGGACCAACCCAACAAGAGACTGGCTCTTCCAACGAAGCCACCCTGGCCAAGTTGGGAGACTCATCTCCGGGAAGCTGGACACCAAAAGAGGTGTCACAGCAATGGCCGCAGCAACTCATGAAGATTAGGTAAGGCATAAAGGGGCTACGAAATCATGAGTCTTTTATAATACTCGTCTTACTTTATCCAAGAGACAGTATGGTCTAGTGGAAAAAGCCCATGCCTGGGAGTCAGAGGCCTATGTTCCAGCCCCATCTCTGACCCTCCCTAGCCTGTGACCCCGGGTGGTCATGAGCTAATCTTCAGTAAAACAGAGGGTGGTTGTGAGAAGGTTTGCGTGTAAGGCCTCCCAACACTACAGAGCCCTGAGAGGGCACAACACTGCCAGGGGCTCCAAGGGCACCACTACCAGCCCAGGCAGTCGGTCCGCTGCTCAGACTGGGGCTTCCATCTGACTTCTACACATCTACCTCTGGATCAGATTTGTTTTCCCCACTGAAGCAAAAGGCTCCTAATCGAATTCACCCAGAAGGCTTAAGTTGAACATTCTAGTTACCACGGACTCAGGATAAAGCCTTTTCAGGAACTCCAGAACCTCAGCTTTCTTTTGCTGACGCTTTCCTTCATGGTGATCAATGCGTGCATTCCGTAACTCCCCCCCGATACGACTCAATTCGTCGTTCACTTCGGCCATTCTAACTTTGGACCGCTCGAGTTCCTCCACAAGGGCTTCCTCTTTCTGTGTCTTCTCTTTCAAACAATCCCTGGATGCCAACGACATGGAGGAGATGAACATCGAGATGACATTATCTGTTACTGGGGGGCGGGGGAGGCAGGGTGATTACACGGTCACTACAAGTAGGCTGGGGCTTTCAGAAGAGAATCCACCACAACCCAGAGCCAAACAGCACCCACGAGCTGCAAGTCACGGCTGAGGGCATCTAGTTTCAAGGGAAACAGCACCCCTGACCAATGGTCATCTGGCTACCACCTGAAAACCACCAGTGATGAGGGTTCACTAGCTTCTCAATTTGATATGTCTCTAATTGTCACGAATTTTGTTTTATATTTAGCACAAATTCTACTTCCTGTCGCTAACTGATCAAAATTTAATCACTCTCTACTAGCCTAACCCTTCTGGAGAGCAAGTTGAACTGTGCCCAAAGGATTATAAAACTGTGCATACCCTTTGACCCAGCAATACCTCTGCTAGGTCTGAATTCCAAAGAGATCAAAGAAAAAGGAAAAGGACCTACATGGACAAAGATATTGATAGCAGCTCTTTTTGTGGTGGCCAAGAACTGGAAATTGAGGGGATGCCCACCAACTGGGGAATGGCTAAACAAGTTGTGGTATATGATTATGATGGAATGCTACTGTGCTGGAAGAAATGATGGACAGGATATTTGCAGAAACACCTGGAAAGACTCACATGCACTGATGCAAAGCGAACCGAACAGAACCAGGAGTACAGCACACAGTAATGGCAACACTGTGCAATGATCAAATGTGAATGACTTAGTGATCCAAGACAATTCCAAAAGACCATGATGAAAAATGCTGCCACCTCCAGAGAGAACTGACGGAAGCATACTTGTATCACTTGCTTTTTCTTGGTTTCACATGACATTTTGCATGACTTCACCCGTACAATTGATATAATACTCTTTGCTTTCTCAAAGGGCAGGGGAAAGGCATGAGGAAGGGAGAAAATTTGGAACTCAAAATTTAATTTTTTAACATGTAATTGGGAAATAAATATAAAAATATACTTAAATTTTTTTTAAAGTGTAATTACTCTGATGACTGAAAAGGCACTCACTTCAGCCCTCCCAATGCCAAAGAATTCAGAGTTCGAGAGGTCAGAGAGGTAGCCTTCCTTCCAAAGCCCTCTTGTCCCTCCCGCTTTCTATTTGCGCACATGCCGTTCTCTTCTCCCATCCCACCGGAATGTTAGGTCCTCGAGGAAGGTACTGGTCCATTCTTGTCTTCATAACCTTACCATGTAAGCGCTTCACGAATACTCAGAATTTAGGACTTCCTGGGATGCAGTTCTTTGAAAGGTGACATGACTCAACAATTACACTGAAAGACCCCCAGACGCTCCCTTCAGGACCCGTGAACAAATTAACACGAGGTGACACATGTATTGTTGTTTAACTTCTAACATCAGTCATCTCTCCTGCTCCTCACAAAAATCCTTGGTTAGGTCATACACAACACGCTAAGCCCCACCTACAGATGAGGAAAGGAGGCTCAGTGACTGACCTAAGGTCACACAGCTGATGAGGAGTGGTGTCAAGATTTATTTCTGGGTCTCCTGACTACAAGTGAGGCTCTTCCTACTACGCCGGGCCTGCCTCCCCCAGGAGGTAGGGATTCTACTTCTGGAAAGCAGACACAGACGCAGTGAGGCCCTTCCAAACACCCCACGGCATGACCTTTATTTACTTTCTGCTCTAAAGGGACAAAGAAGGGGGTAGAAAGAAGAAGGCCTGATCTTCTTGGGCTGGTACACATCTCACCCAAATCTCTGACAAACAAGAATCCAACACACTTGTTTCTATACCTACATGCACGCATTAGTGTACTCCTCCAATTTCTCTATGCGTTTATTATGGTCTTCTATTTGTTCCTTTATCTGCTTTAAATTCCCCTAAAAGAGCAAATGGAATTTAAAATCAATTGTGGGAGCTACAAGACAGAGCTTAGGTAAAAGGCAGCACTTTGCCCAGCAGGCCTAACTCGGGCTTCAAAGGCTCACTGGGCATTGCGTGGCCTGGGGAGCTGCTCTCATCTCCTGAACGGCGTCATTTCAGTTCTGAAGTCTCCTCTCTTTTGAGGGTTTGGTCTCCCCATCCCATCCAAGGGCCACACCCAAGCCCAAAGGCCTTCAGGAGCTCCCAGCATTCTGGCCGATCTCTCTTCACTCCCCAACCTCACATCCCCCTCACTGCTCTTCACACCCCCTCTACTCCAACCCAAATGGCCTTGCTTCCACCACTTCTGTGCCCCAGAGCAGAGATTCCTCGCCCAGGGCCCTGAACTTGCTGGTTTTAAACAGCGTGATGACTCTATTTCAAGAGACTTGATTTTGTTCATCGTCCCACGTATTTTACTTCCTACATTTAAAAATGTTATTCGGAGAAGGGTTCCACCCACAGGCAGCGCTGTCTCACTGTCCACAGGGTCCGTGACACCCATACACATTTTGTCTCTACACACAAAGTACTTTTAACCACTATGTGATTATCCCCGTGACCATCTTTAGCCTGAATCCTCATGCTTTCAAGGTCCCTCCGGGAGGACTGGCCCTCCACCGAGACGTCCCATGTCCCTTCCAGCTGCCAGGACTCCTGACCACACTGACAACAACAATCAGAGTTACGTGGGGACAGGCATGTTTTACGTTCCCTGTGGAAAGGGCAGGGGACTGTGAGCAGCCACCTTTCTACAGGCCTGCACGCAACAGGTCCACAAAACCTGTTTGCTGAGGGGCTGCAATCTTCATTGTAGGGGGAAATATTCACACAAGAAAAGTTACAGATCCTCAAAGTCTTCAAGTAGGAACCCCACTTCCAGGGTTGACCCTGGTGTCTGCTTGTCTGGAAACTGAGATACATTTTCTAATGGAAATTGCGGTATAAATGAACGATGGTTACATGCAGAAGCCAATCCCCTAAGACGTCTTGAATCCCAAGGTAACTCAGCAATACTCTAAGAGCCTAGAGAGTCTCTGTCTCAGGGGCAGCAGGGCAGAAGAGAATGTCTTCTCTCCTCCCCTGAATTCTGAGCTGATTCAAGGCCGATTCTTACCAGAAAAATCACCTCCCCAACTCCCCACAAGCTGGTCTGTGCTTCTGGCTTTCCCTGGCTCTTTCTAACAAATGGGTGGGGTTGGCACCGTGGTCACAGTGATGGGCGACAGGATGATGATCAAGGTTTGTGGCCTACCTGGACTTCCGCGCGCCTCCTGTCCCCAAATGCCCGTCTCTCTTCATCTGCCCTCTGCTCCCACTGCAGCTTTTCCAGCTGCTGGGTCATGGTTGCCACCTTCTTGATCACTTGTTCCTTGAGCTCCTTGTACTGATCCAGCTGGATAAAGAGCATTCAAACATGGTGCACTCAATGAGAGACAGCACAGGAAATTCTCAAAGCATGACGTCTTAGCCTAGCAGATAATAATTATTATAAAAAAATAAAGATTGTATACAGGTTCTGCAATTATTGGCAACCTTTGCCCAATGAAATACTGCAGACATATAATGAATATTTCAAGAGATAGGTCCTACCACAGCTCAGCCTGGATAACTCAGAGTTATTCAAAACAAAACTCTAAACCGAAGTCTTTGCCAACATCCTCCACACTCTTCCTGTGTGGTCTTGCTGAGGGAAAAATGTTTTGCAAAATTAGATGTTACCTAGAGATCTATAGTTCTTTCTACGTCTGTATCTGAATATAAATTTATTGTCACCGTTCAGTCACTTTAGTCGTGTCCAACTCCCCGTGACCAGAGATACTGGAGCGGTTTGCCATTTCCTTCTCCAGCTCATTTTACAGACGATGAAATCAAGGCAAAGAGGGTTAAGTGACACATCCAGGGTCACACAGCTGGGAAATGTCTGAGGTCAGATTTGAACTTGGGAAGATGAGTCTGCCTGATTCCAAGCACAGCGCTCTATTCACTACACCACCTAGCTGCCCCCTGAATATAATAAATACTTACATATAGAGAATCTCCACAAATATTGTACGCACAATTATTTCAGCATTTAAACATATCACATATTATGGAAGATTACACGCAAAAATAATGTAGAGAAAGAAATGTGCCTGGAAGATCTTTTAATTATTCAAGGAAATGGGCAAGTAATCAACTTAATTCCAAATTCTGGCCTATTCTTAATTCATCCCTTCTGTCATTTAAACGATCATCTAAGTTTCTACATAGGCACATACAGCTATGAAAAAATTTTCTCTACATTCACGAAGAAAGAAAAATTACAATAAAAAATACGACATTAATTCTTCGCAAAACTTCATTTGGTTAACATAGTTTTCGGATCTTGAAGGACCACCAAATGACATTAGTTACTGACTGCAGATTTACAGGACGGCCAAACTACATGGGACCTAAAATACCTCCATCACCTCCTATTATAGATGAGGCCAACAGAGGCTCCAAAGTCAATATTCCCATACGTGGAAAAATTAGGCATTAAAATGAGTTAGTGTGTACCTCTAGATAAAATGCATTAGAAGCAAAGGCTATCATTTCTCTCTTGATCTTCCACCCCCCAGCACACTCTCACCTGACTGGCTTCCAGTTCAATGTCCCTCCCGCGACGCTGCCTCTCTTCTTCAACCTGCTTCTCAAAATCCCTCCAGGTCCTGTCCAAGTCTTGCTGTTCTTGTTCCAGGGCTCGGATGTCATCTTCTTGCTTGGCACACTGCTTCTCACTGACCCTGATTGACTTCTTGGTAGTCTCCAATTTTCTGAGGTGGTGGGAGGTGTTTTCCTTGGCCTTGATGTACTGGGGCCTCTTCTGGTTCAGCACCGCCTCCAGAGCCCTGAGAAGAGAAGTGACCTGCCTGGTTCTGTGGAGGCCCAGGGTCAGAAGGAAGTGGCAAGGGCAAGGCCAAGGCCCCGTGAGCTGTGGGGCCTCCCTGACAGGCCCAGGGGAAGCGAGAATTGCAGGTTTCGAGGGATCTACAACTCTTGCTTTAAGCTCTTTAAAAACAAACAACCAACTCACTTCATTTCCTTTTCCATTTGCTGAAGCTCTCGGGTTAACTTTCCAAGGTCCTTTTTCTTGCTTTTCACTAGGTTTTCGTCTACAGAAAGGGAGTCTTTTGTGAGAGCCAACTCCTTGTTTACTTCGTCTAATTCACTGGTCAGAAACTGAATTTTTTTCTCATTGTGGTAAAGCTGAAAAAGCTGCAGTTGTACCTTCTTCTCTTTCAGTTCCTCAAGGAGGACCTGGTAACGGTCAGCCTGTTTGGAATAAAGCCAGAGGACGTCTTAGGGGGCCTGGGACACCTGCTGCCAGTGCACCCCACCCAGTCCCTCCCTTCATGGCTGCGCCCCATTGGGAAACATTCCTTATTCCTGTCCATCTCCCGCTAAGCCTGGGGAGCCTCCTCCACATGTGGAGGATGTGGAGCACTCTGACTCCTCACCTGCCCTCTCTTCTCCCCAGTGCTCCTTTCTGGTTCACCTCACCAGCAACTACTTTCACGACTCTGGGCCACTATTCAGGGGTGTCCCCCTGCCCTTTTCCATTACTGGAATCTCCCGTTTCCCCTACAATCCCGCCCTGGTATGTCTGCCTGGGTTTTAGAAGACTGGGCACAGCCAGCCTTCCTAAACAAGAAGCCATCAGAGGCTCACATCATTCGTGCTTCACCTCTGTTTGCCTCGGTTTCCTCAACTGTAAAATGAATATAATCACAGCACCCACCTCCCAAGGTTGTTGTGAGGATCAAATGAGATCATATTTGTAAAGTGCTTAGTAGAGTGCCTGGCACATAGTAGGCATCATACAAATGAAAGGGATTATTCTCAGTTACCAGATTAAGAAAA
The DNA here is from genome assembly GCF_900497805.2 of Vombatus ursinus. Taxonomy (NCBI): domain Eukaryota; kingdom Metazoa; phylum Chordata; class Mammalia; order Diprotodontia; family Vombatidae; genus Vombatus; species Vombatus ursinus. The sequence goes on from NW_020950172.1 coordinate 763,781, forward strand.
AGTCCATTTATTCCTATACTTTCTAGTATTATTATTATTTTTGCTTTTTGTTGAGGCAGTTGGGGTTAAGTGACTTGCCCAGGGTCACACAGCTACTCAATGTCAAGTGCCTGAGGCCGGATTTGAACTTAGGTCCTCCTAACTCCAAGGCCAGAGTTCTATCCACTGTGCCACCTAGTCACCTCACTTTCTATTATTTTTTAATAGGAATAGGCATTAGATTCTGCCAAAAGGCTTTTCAGCTTTATTTATTTATGCAGTTCTTATCATTTTTGTTCACATGGTCTATGACGTTTGTCTTATCTCCTATACTGAACCAACCCTGTATGCCTGGCATAAATCCAACTGAGTCATAATGCATAATCATTTTAATTTGTTGTTACAGCCTAATTGCTAACAACTTATTTGCATCAATGTTTACTAGGGAGATTGGTTTATACTACAGACCAATACATAGAATATATTTCTTTCACTTTCTTTTAATTTGTTGTGAATTTTCCTATTTCGCTTTTTATATGAACCACTTGGTTTTATTTTCTTTTTTTGGGGGGGGCTAGACAATGGGGTTAAATGACTTGCCCAGGGTCACACAGCTAGTAAGTGCCAAGTGTCTGAGGCTGGATTTGAACTCAGGTCCTCCTGACTCTAGGGCCAGTGCTCTATCCACTGTGCCACCTAGCTGCCCCAACTTAGTTTTCTTTCATTAATCACTTTAGCTCTTTATCTATTTTGTTAATTCCCACCCTGCCCTCCCCCACCAAAAAAAGAACAGCTCCTAGTTTTATCAATAGATTTTTTTCTTCTTTCAAATTTGTTAACATGTTATTGGTTTTCGAGATTTCTACTTCGTGGTTGATCTGTTGTTTTGGGCTGTGCGCTGTGCCCAGATCATTTCTTTGTTCTTTCTCTCTCTTGGTGATGAAGGCATTCAAAAAAAAGACAGTTCATGCACAGGACTGGTGTCTCACTGCTGTCAAGTGCTGTGATAAATGAAGCAGAAAAGACTCGAAACATATGTGTATGTGTGTGTGTGTGTGTGTGTGTGTGTGTGTGTGTGTGTGTGCTCTGCACAACACCTCCTGGGGTGTCCAATGGTTTGATTCATGACCTGGATGAAAATACTGATGATGGACTTCTCTAATTTGCAGATGAGACTAACACAATGATTAACGGGATTTGAGAATCCAAAGAGATCTCCCAAGCTGAGGCTGTGGGCCTAATTCACTAAGAAAACAGACCTGGCCAGGGCAGAATTCCACATGGAGGTACGGGACAGAAACAGGGACGGCCTCACCTTCACCATTTGACACAAATGAATGAATGAACAGATGTAAAGGCATTTATTAAGCACCTGCCATGTGCCAAGAATTGTGTTATATGGCAGAAAAAGCCAGATGGTCCCTGCACTCAGGGAGTCCCAATTCTAGCTGGGCCTCAGTCGTTAGGTTCTATCAGGAGGGCAGGGGACGGCGCAGCCTGGCAGTCAGTAGAAGCTAGGGGGCTGCAGAGGACAAGGCGCTAGGCCTGGAGTCAGAAAGATCTGGGCACTGTCTGCCTCAGGTTCCTCAAGTATAAAGTGCGATGATAATCACAGTACCTCCTTTCCAGAGTTTCTGGGAGATCAAATGAGATCATCCTGGTCAAGTGCTCAGCACAGTGCCTGGTGCAGAGTAGGCACTTTACCCATGCCATGTGACTTCCTCATTCCAGGTGGGTTTTGGGCAGCCAAAGGGCCACGGGAGAAGGGAGGGGGAAGGGAGGGTTGGGACAGTGCCCAGTGGCCAGCACTCATGTTCAAGCTTGGCTGTCCCTGGCCTTGACCACTTAAGCAAGACCGGTAGGACTGAGAGGTGGAATGTGAGGACGACAGGCCTAAAGTGCAAGGCAGGGACACACAATGATAGAACACAGGACGAGAGCCAGATGAGTCCTGGGAAAAACACAAGGCGGGGAAATGATAGGAATGGCCGGGCCATTCTCTGAGTGCTCGGCATGGTTGGACCCGAGGCTCTGGGTTCAAATCTAGGCATCTAGAGACAAGAGGAGTTGGGCTCAGATTCCCACCTCCAACATCTGGTACCTAGGTGACCCTGAGCAAGTCACTTTTCCCCAGACTGGATGAACTCTGAGATCCCTCCTACCCCAGGAATCCCTTGTCCATCCTCCTGCAGGCCGGGCACTGTGCCAACTTCAGGGGATACAACTGCTGTCTGGGAGGAGGTCCCAGTCTCAGACAACATGCCGACAGCCATGCACACCTGGAACGCTTCCAGAATAAACCTGGTCAGTCTCAGAGAGAAGGTGCTTCAGTTAGGGGGCTTGGGAAAGCTTTCCTGTAGAAGGGGAGAAACCAGGGAAGCAGGAAGTGGGGGAGAGGGGGGTCATGTGGGAGGAACAGCCGGGGGGGCAGGATGTCCTCCAGGACACTAGGGAACCCTACGGCAAATGTACATCTCCCTGCTTTATGCCTTGCATGATAGTCATACTTAGATGACCTCAGATAGCTCTGTGGTTCCTAGGTGGCCTAGCACACAGAAGGCTGAACATGAAGTCAGGAAGGCCAGAGTTCAAATCCAGCCTCAAACACTTACTAGCTAGATGACCCCGAGCAAGTCATTTACCCTGTGTGCCTCAGTTTCTTCATCTGCAAAATGCGCACATAACAGCACCAACCTCTCAGGGCGGTTGTGAGGATCACATGAGTTAACATTCAAGTAAAGCATTTTATCTAAATGCTAGCTAGCAGCCACCCACCTGTCCAGGAATGCACAAAAGACAATTCACTTCTTAAAAATCCCTCCACAGACCTGCACATGGGACCTTACGTCCTTTACACCAGGGAAGATGGGGTTTGCCACTCCCCTGCCTAAGCCTGCCAGCTCCCTTCTCCTGTTTTTACCACGGAAGACACCCCCAAACGAGAAAGTGGACATATGTGCCAAGCACTGTTGAGGGACAGGAGACAAGGAAGCCCAAATTGCAAGAGAGAGGAAGAGAGGAGAAAGCCCTTATTAAGTGCCGTGCCTACTACAAAGATGATCTCACTGGATCCTCACAGCAAAGGAGGTGCGATGATGAGCCTCATCGTACAGCGCAGGACACTGAGTCAGGCAGGCAGAAGCGAAGCAACTTGCCCAGGGTCCCATGGCTGCCAAGGGTCTGAGGCCTGCCTATCAAGACTCCAATAATAACAGCAGCAGTGTCCTGATGAGTGCTTGGCCCTTCTCAGATGCTTCTTTAGCCCCCTACAAAAGGCACACCTGTACCTTGACCCCAGGCGTCCCTGCCCCAGCCTGGCCTCTCAGACACAGCACCGGCTTAGGGGAGGGGGGTCAGAGGGGGCTGGCGGCTGCTGGACAAGACAGGGCCCAAGTCAGAGAAAGGTAGACTTTGGCTTGACCCAAGGAACCATCAGCGAGGGCAGGGCAGCCTTCAGGCTGAGACTCATTCTTGCCTCAGAGATGCTGCTGAGGTCATTCCTGTTCAGGTCCAGAGATGACCTCTGAAGGGCCTTGCCACCCTGGGATTCAATAATTTTTGAGGATGACAAGGGACAGGAAGAAAAGCCTGAAGAACGTTGCGGGATCATGGAGATGAGGGAGCAGAGGGTTTCCAGGAGATGGTAGCTAGATACCGCCAAAAACACAAGAAGGACTAAACAACGGATGAGACAACTGGGGAGTCTTCAGCCAGGGGTCAAAATGTTAGCAAGTAAGGTAAGAGCCCGCTCTCTGCCAAGCTGTGTATCTGTTAGTAAACTACTGTGGGAAAGAGACAAGTAGGGGAGAGGGTCTTCCTGCCCTCAAGGAGGGACAGTGCGCATGTGCCCGTCACTGTACAAGGCACCGACACACACTGAGACAGCAGGGACACCAACATGAACCCATCCAACCCCAGCATGGACCCCGGGGAGGGGTGGTCAGGCCAGCGGGCCACCGCTCCCCAGTTCTCAAAGGTCACGCCCTCCAAGAGGGCTTGTGTGTGCTCCTACTAAGCACCTCCCAGCAGCAGATCCACTCCCTGGGCACCTGACTCCACAAGGAGGTTAGGTCAGGAACACAAACACCAACTTTGTCACTCACCTCCTCCTTCTCTAATTTCGCATGTTTGCGTTCAGTGGCCATAGATTTTTTCTTATTAAAATTAAACTGGGCATCCTCTTCAGCTTTCTGTACCTTTTTCTTCTTTTTCTCATATTCCTCGACAAGCTCCTTTGAACTGCTAATTTCTTCAAAAAACTGAGTTCTTTCTTTTGGTTTTTTCATTGAAATGGATTCTACAGTGCCCTGAAACGGAATGAGAAGTAACAGACAGTTGGTCCAAGGTAATTAATTAAGTACCTACTGGGTGCCAGGCCCAGTGCTCAGCACGAGGGATACAAAGAAAGGCAAACACAGGGTCCATGCCCTCGAGGGGCTCAGTCTAACAAGGGGAAGGTGACCCACAAACTGCTGTATGTACAAGTTATGGGGTACAGAGGAGGCTGCAGCTGAGGGAGGTGGAAAGAAGGCTGGGAAAAGCCTCCTTCAGGAGGCGGACGTGAGCTAAGAAGTGGAGAGGAGACCATTCTGGGCAGGGGAGATAGCCAGTTTAAAGGAGGCAGGGTATCCTGTGGGAGGATCCCCAAGGATGCCGGCCTGTTGGTACCCCCTGATGTACACAAAGTACACACTTTGGTTTGGGCATCAGTCATGTCTGAACATTTAACCCACTCGCGCCCCGGAAGCCTTCAGCCCACTAAGCACTAGCTTCCAGTCTGTCTGGTGCTTTGCACCCCCGGCAAGAAGGGGCCCGGCCTCACCTCCTCTTTGGGGCCGAGCCTGGTAATCACAGACACGACATTCATTTAGTCTGCTTTTTAATTACATCTCTACAGTCACTCCACAGGCTGTTTTCCTGGTTTTGCTGACTAAGTTCATTCTTCCAAAACTGAGTATCAACAGCCCCTTAGCTACTTACCTGAAAAACCAGGCAGTTCCTGGCTTTGACAATTATGCCAATTTTTTCCAACTCTACGATGTAGGCAGAACGACTGACAAGATTGTCATTAAAATGAAATTCTGATGACCCTCCTGGAAGAAATAGAGACTTGAGTTACAAGCAACTCAAACTAAATAGTGGATACAGTTGGTTCAATGAATATTAAAATTTCTATAAAATCATTCCTATTTATGAACACCAAGATGGCCGAATAAACCGGTCAGAGACTTGACCCATTAGTATGGGCAGACCATCACACCCAAAGTTTTCTCTGATTGACTCTGACCAAGTCTTCTCGACGTCTTATTATATTATATTCACTACTTGAACCAGGTTGAAAAACGAGGGCAAGACAACACAACAACCATTGGCCTCAACACAAAGAAAACAGATATCCAAATCCCAGTTCCGTGAGGCAGGAGAAGACAGGGATGTTCTTACTACTTGGAAAGGTCGTAGGTTTGCTTTGGGGTGCCCCAGCAAAGAGAGAAGCCAAATGACGGGGTGGGGGAGGAGAAGGGGAAGGGAAAGGGAAGGGGAAGGGATTCAGGCAGAGCAAAGCCAAATCCTTCCTGTGTTAATTCAGTTCATGCCTCTGGGGGATAAGGAAGCTGGATCTGGAACCCCAAGCACCCTGCACTGTATTTCGGAAGAAGGAGATTGGTTCTGGAGTCCTGGTGGCTGTCTGGCCATGTTTAAGCCTTTGCAGCTGAGCTATACTGTCAGGTATAAGGCCATTTTGAAAAATGTCACAAGAAAATTGCTTAGTAAGAATGCTGTGCATAAAAGACGCTTGGGCAGCAAGGATACAGAGATCAGCCTGTTGCATGCAACCAGATGAGAAGCCGGACAGACTGAGAGCCTCCAACACAGTGGTCAGACATCCCTACCTAATCAGAAGGGAATGTGTTCTTAGGTGAGAGAAGGATGCGCCAAACTCCCCTGGTGACTTCCCACCGTCCTCAGCGAGAGACTGAGAACATGTGGAAGAGGTGGAATGTGGCACTACTGTCTCTGGACATCAAGTCCATTGACGAGTCGGCTGATGTATGCCAGGCACTGTGCTAAGCACAGGCAGCACAGCATCTGTGAAACAAGAGTCCACTGGACACGTAGGGGCCAAGGCTCATTTTTATCCATCCTTTAGCTTGGCAGGGGCTGGCTGCACCAGCCGGATGATAACAAATGACCTTCCCGGAGCATCACTGAAGTTGACAGAATCCTAAGCCTGAGACCACTCAGGAGTCTTCAGCCAGCGGTCAAAATGTTAACGTGTGGTGTGAGAGCCCGCTCTGCCAAGCTGTGCATCTGTTAGTAAACTACTATGGGAAACAGAGACAAGTCAGGGAGAGGATCCTCCTGCCTTCCAGGAGGGCAGAATGCATGTGCCTGTCACTGTACGAGGCACTGGACACACCCTCTGAGACAGCAACAAACCAGTCCCTGCCCACGTGTCCAACCACAGCATGGACCTGGATCAGGGAACACAAACAAAGGACAAAGGGACCGGCTGGAGAGGGGAGGGAAGAAGAAGAGGGATGAGGATAGAGGAAGGGAAAGGAGAAGGAGGAGGGGAAGAGAGGACAGAAGAGGAAGGGGAGGAGGGAGGGAGGGGGAGGGAGGAGGAAAATGGAAAATGAGGATGGAAGATGGAAGGGGAGGGAGGGGAGGAGGGAGGAGTTGGGAGGGGGAGGAGGGGTAGATGGAAGAGGAGGGAGGGAGGGGAGAGCCGAAGATGGTGGAGGGAAGGAGGAAGGGCAGAGGAAGGGGATGGAAGG
>NW_020950172.1:770938-778033 GCF_900497805.2 Vombatus ursinus
CGGGGCGGGCCCCCCCCCCCCCGCCACCCCGCTCGGCCTCAGTTTCCCCATGTCTCGTCATTATTCTCATGAGTAGTCCCCGCCCCGCCCCGCCCCCTCATCCCCGGGCTCTCCTGAGCGGCCTCCCCGCCCCGCACCGGAGCCGTTGGGGCCGACGATGCAGGTGAAGCCGCGGAAGGGCCCGAGGACCTGGCGGCCGCGCCACGACTTGAAGTTCTCCACGAGCAGCCGGTCCAGGCGGCCCATGGCGGCGGCGAGAAAGGAGGCGGCCCTGGACGCGTCGAGCCCGCAAGATGGCGGCGGAAACTAGCGCGGGAAGGCGGCAGCGGCGGCTGCGACAGCTGAAGGGAGGGAGGGAGGGAGGAGGCTGCGGGGAGCTCTCGCGAGACCGCCGGGAGGACGTGTGCGCGTGCGCAAGGCGAAGGGGGTGGGTAACGGGTGCCCTCGCGATGGCCCGGAGCGGCGTTGCCTAGGAACCGAGTGCGTGCGGGTGTTGCCAAGGGAACGCAGGAGCCTCCTTCTCCCCCCGGGCGCCAGCCGCGGCTGCCGTTCGTGCTCGTTCGCTCGGAGCCCGCCCCTCCCCTCCCCGCTGGCTTCCTGGCCTTCGGGCTGCCCCCCCCCCCCCCGCCCACGATGCCCGTGAGGTCTCCCAGTGTGGTGCAGCCCCAGGACTACAGAGAGGCGGCTTCCCTGGAAAGGAAGAGGCAGGCGGAGCTGCAGCTGCAGAGCCGCTGGTTCAACACCCGGGAGCGACTGATCGGGGTGAGCTCGCCTGGGCTGGGGCCGGGAGGAAACTGAGGCACGGGGGGCGGAGACCCGGCCCTGCAGAGGGGGAAACGGAGGCACGGGGGCAGACTCACTGAAGCAAAAGCCCTCCAGTCCAATAGCCTCACTTTACAGAGGGGGAAACTGAGGCACTGGTGACTTACCCAAGAGCGTAAATTCATAGACCTAAATCTTCAAAGGATTTCAGAAGCCACCGAGTCCAGCCATCCCCCTCCCCATTTTACTGAGGAAAGGAGAGCGCCCCGTGCCTAAGGGTATCAGCTGGGCAGCATGTGAGAAGGGTAGAGGCCAGAATCGAGCAAGTTGGAGGCTCTGGCGGAACGGAGAGCCGGCACAGAAGCCGATGTCCAAGTTGCAAGGGGCCCGCCCGGGAGATCAGGCTTACTAGATGCCATGCCGTGGACTTGGCCCTGGACATAGGTACAAAAAAGGCCAAAAGTGCTCCAGCAGGAGTGATTATCCATGCGTCACGAGAAGTAGCCGGTGCGAGGGCAGTCATGAAATCACACAACCTCCGTTAAGTTCACCCTTCAGTACGCCAGCCCTGAGCACCCGGCTGGTAAGTGCAAGGCCACGGCTCCTCCTGCCACCTCCCACTGCCTCAGGACAGGACAGATTCACAGCACAAAAGGCGTCCAGGCCTTTCGAAGGGCACGGGGAAATCACCGTTGGGTTGGCACAGCTTTCTCCTGTCTTTGCTCTCCTGCTCAATGTCAGGATCGAAGGAGCCTCTGGGCCCCCACCCCCATGTCAGAGGCAGTGCCCTGAGAGGGTGTGGGGGGATCCTGCACAAGCCTCCTAACTCCGGGGCCTCGGTTTTGTCATCCATAAAATGTGTATATAACCTCTTGAGTCCCTGTTGCACAGGAGAAAAAGTACCCCAAAATGTGGGTTTGGGAGCAGCATTGGGATCCCCAGAGACCTGTGGTCTGGGAGCCAGAAGAAGCCTGGTTTGGAGGCAGGAGGCCCCTGGACTTGGGTCTCTGAAGGCCGGTGTTGGGCTAGATGTCCTCTGGGGGCCCTCCCAGCTCTAAGTCCGACGACACGAGCCGGGAGAGTCGGAGGAGCCGGGGGACGGCCCAGGAGGACCCTGGGGTCCTTGGCCCTGGAGCCAGATGTCTTGTAACTTTAAATTCTCTCCAAACAGGGAGATTATAATGCCTGGGCTGCGCAGGTTCGCGATCAGAAGATTCAAGAAGCCACCGAGAAAGGGAAGCACGAAATGATCGGTGAGTGGGCAGCCCGGGGCCTGTAGCCTCGAGGATCCCCGCTTATTTTTGAGTCTGACACACCAGGCATTTCCAGCTGTCCTCCTTCCTCACATGGGCGGGGCTGGCCCAAGATATGTATACACTGCTCAGCACCCACAGCCACCCCCTTCTCCAAAGGATGCCATGAGCCAGCGTGACCTAGTACCGTGAGAGTCTTGGAAGCCGTCCTTTCGTGGCAACCATGGGTTAGCTCAGAACAAGCGCCCCCTCCCCGCCCCCGGTGGAGCGAGAGGGAGAAACCCGCCTGCAGAAGCCTGCATTCTGGTGCGTCTCTGCCCCTCGGAGGATGCGGGGCACATCATTAGTGTAAGGCCACATTCACTGAGAGCCACCTCCCCAGCCCAGCCCCATGGCATAGAAGAAGAAGGTGGCATGTGACTCATTTCACACATGAGGAAGCTGAGGCCGGAGAGGCTAAGGGGCTTTGCTCAGATGTGCCCAGCGTCACACCGCTTTCAATGTGTTAAAGTTCTGAGAGATGCCAAAAGCCAGCTCAGTGAGAGCAGAGGGGTCCAGCCTTTCAGAACTGGCCTAGTGGCGAGCCTCTAGAGGTCACTGGGCAGAGGCTGGCGTTCCCTCATGCCTGTCAGGCGGCAACCGATGACCTCCAAGGTCGTTCAGCCCGGAGTCCTTGTGACTGAGGGCTCTGGGGGTGTTTCTCCTCCCCGCCCCTGCCATTCTGTCCTTATACCCGTCTCCCTCTCCTTTTCGCTTAGGAGCCTGTCAGGCTTTGAGCTGGGGTCCTCTGCCTGCCGGACACCTCCCGGGCCTCTCCTTAGCTTCTCCCGCCCCATGGCCCTTGCCAGCCCTTCCCTCAGCCACATCCCTGCTCTGAGCACCTGTGATGCCCTGTGCCCTGCCTAGGAGCGGAGATGAGACAGAATGACCACATCGCCTATGTCTTGGACCGGCGTCAGCAGAGGGACAGGCGCAAGCTCCAGAGAGCCGTCAGTGAGTTCCGGCAGACCTTCCAGAAGCCCGAGAGTCGCCGGGAGTTTGACCTCTCTGACCCGCTGGCCCTAAAGAAGGACGTTCCGGCCCGCGTGTCCGACCAGGACACCTCGAACACCATCTCTGGGCTGCAGATATTCATGGGGGAGGACCTGAACTCTAAGGAGAGGAAGAAGGCCCAGGAGGAGCAGAACCGGGAGTGGGCCCTCGAGCAGCAGAGGATGTGGAACGACGCGCTGGCCGACCACAAATTCGCAGGTAGGACGTCGCGCCTGCCCGGTGTTCTGTGGGCCCGGGTTCGAGTCCTGGCCAGACACTGGCTGGGTGACCCGGGGCCAGTCCCTCCTCATCTCCGAGCTTCGTTGTCTAGCTCTGTGAAGTGGGGGAGCCTGACCGGATGACCTTAGCCTGGGCAATTCCAGAGAGCAGGGAGGGCTCATCACAGGGCCTGGCACACAGTAGGTGCTTAGTGCATGCTTGTTGGCTGACTTCTGGAGGACAAGCATGGTCACACCTGTCTTTCCATAGTAGGCACTTCATTAGATGACTGGTCATTTATGGCGGGGGCGGGCCTTGAGGAAGGGCCGGGGTGGGGCCTGGGGGGGTCTCTTAGAGGATCCTTCGGTTCTTCCACATGCTCAGATTTTCTGAGTCCTGGTCCAAGCTGGCTTGCTGTATGACCTTCCACCATCAAGGCAGGGCAGTGCTCAGGGGGCCTGAGTGCGAGTCCCAGCTGGGGGACCCTCTCTGGGCATCACCCTCCCCCCGAGGAGGGGGGCCATAGTCCCTGGCCTTCTCCCCTCACAAGTTGTCGGGAGGAAAGCACTCCGGGTCACTCCCACCTGGCCATTTCTTTCCCCCAGAGGACATCTTCACCAAGACCAGGCTGGAATTTGACCAGAGCGCCATGAACCTTCAGAAGCTGGAGCTCGCCACTAGACGTGTGGCATGCGAGACTGTGAAGGATTTCAACAAAAACCAGGTGAGCTGACCTCGGGGCTGGGGGAAGGGCCGGGGCGACAGCCCTTAGAGGGGTCCAGTGGGGTGGAATGCTGGACCTCCCCAGCCTGAGAGTTGTGTGCTGGACGAGAGGCGACAGCTGGGTGGATGGAGGGCAGAGAAGGTGGAGGTCTCAGCTGGCGTCTCTGCCAACCCCCCTCCCCAGTCTGTGCCCTCACCCACCGTTAGGGACGACAAGCGGAAGGCCTTTTCTCTGCTTCTCTCCTCTCGGGGAGGGGAAGGGCATTAGGCTGCAATGGCCCCCAGCCAGGGAACTAAAGACCTGAGGAAGCCAACCTGAAGGAGAGAGGCCTGGCCTCCATCCTGGGGCAGGGACAGCTTTAAGGCCCAGCCCTTGGGGAAGGAGCCAGAAAGTGAGCAGTAGGGGATGACAAGGCTGAAGCCGTCTGAGGCCTTGAGCGCAGGTGGGGCCCCGGAACCCCGTCCCCTGCCGCTGGCCATTCGTGAGGCCACCTCGCTCATGGCGTCTTTCAGATGCTGGAAGTCACGGAAAGGAAAAGGCACGAGCGCAGACAAGAAGAGGAAGACAACATGGCGGAGATCGCCAATGCCCTGCAGAGCGACTTCCTCTCTGAGAACCCACAGCAGGTGGCCAGCTCGTTGGGGCCACACAGGGTGGTCACGGACAGATGGAAGGGCATGAACAAGGAGCAGCTAGACGAGATCCGGCTGATTCAGAAGCAGCAGATCCAGGAGAAGCAGGTGACACGCCTCCTCCCCTTCTCTTCTCTCCTTTCCCTGTCTTTCCTGACCCTGGGGTCTGGGGACGAGCCTCTGGGAGGTCCTCGCTCCGACGGGCCTGAGTAGGAGATTCTCAGCCTTGGTTTCTCTACCTGCAAAAGGGGGGTGACAGAGCCCTGGGTCATCTCTCCCAGAGCCTCGTTGAGGGGGCAGGGGTGCGGATCAAGTAACATGGCACCAATTAAAGTGAGATGCGTGGTGAGAGCGATCCGAGGGGCCTCAGATGTCGCCGGGCGTGGGCCTCCTCCCTCTGTCCACCCTGCCTCCGTCCCCTTCACCTCCCACGGCCCGTCGGCCCCCGCTCTGCTTCTCCATCCTCTCCCTCCTCCCCCATCCTGCCCCACCTCAGCACGGACCTCCATTCCTCGCCCCCGCCGCATCGAGATGTCGTGGCCTCTCAGTATCTGGCTGGGCCCGTGTCCGTTTTCTCCAGAATATCTGTTTTTCCTTTGACGAAGCCTGTTCTGTGCGCTCCGAAGAACCAAAAGCAGGCTGATTCTCTGGGAGGCTCCGCTGGCCTTCCCCCCTTCTCACCCTACGAGTTCCACCGGTCCCATTCCGAGCCGACCTGCCACTCACCTCGGCTTCCTTCTGGCCTTCCTGCCATCTCAGCCTTTCAGAGGGGTTGCTGGGACCCTCTTTCTTCCTCCTTGTCCAGCTCATCCTCCATCCCCCTGCTGAAGAAGGTTGTTGGAGGGGCAGCTGGGTGGCGCAGTGAATAGAGGACCAGCCCTGGAGTCAGGCGGACCTGAGTTCAAATCCAGCCTCAGACACTTGACACTTACTAGCTGTGTGACCCTGGGCAAGTCACTTAACCCCGATTGCCTCTCCCAAAAAAAAGAAGAAGGAATCTGGCCGTGGCTCTGCTCTGCTCCATTGCTTGCGACGTAAAATTCAGATTCCTTTCCTTGACACGCTCATGACCCTCTGCATCTCGCCGTGACCTTTCTTTGTGTCCACCTGCCCTCCGCACCAGCCCAAGAGGTCCTTGACCTTCCCCCACTTCCTTGTCCCTGTGGTCTTTCAAAGTTAAGAACCCTTCGGAATGGCAACCCAGCCTTCACAGTACAAGTCCAGCAGTCCCTGTTGGGCATCATCTTTACTGATCTACTCATCAGCCTTCCCTTTGAGAAAGAAGGGGTGGGAGAGAGGCAGGTAAAATGGAGAAGGGGAAAGCAAGGGGAGGAGAGCAGGCAGGGTGGCAGATGCACACCGCTGCCCTGGCCCTGCTTCCTTGGCCATCCCTCCTCTTCTGAGAGTTGCCAGATGTCTGGCATGCCAAGATGTCTCTGGCTCTAATATCTCCCTGCAGAGGCTGCAAGAGGAGGAGAGGCAGCGGGATTTCGACTGGGACCGGCAGCGAACTCAGGCAGCCAGAGCCAACCTCCTGTTTGAGAGGCAGCAGCAGCGACTCAACCGGGAGCTCCGCCGGGCCCTGGATAACAAGAACCTGAACTTGGCTCGAGAACATAAAGACATGTGAGTGGGCCAAAGGGAGGGGCTGGCATGTGTGAGTGGTGAGGGGAGGGGATCGTCTGGAGACACATGTATCCATGCAGCCATCCCATCCCATCCATCTCATCCATCCATCCATCCACCCATCCATCTCATCCATCCATCTGTCCATCCATCCATCCATCCATCCATCCATCCATCCATCCGTCCATTCATCCGTCCATCCATCTGTCCATCCATTCATCCGTCCATCTCATCCATCCATCTGTCCATCCATCCATCCATCCATTCATCCATCTATCCACCTCCCCATCCATCCCCTCCCCTTCCTTCCATCCATCCATCCATCCATTCATCCATCTGTCCATCCATCTCATCCATCCATCCATCCGTCCATCCATCCATCCATCCATCCATCCATCCATCCATCCATCCATCTCATCCATCCGTCCATCCATCCATCCATCCATCCGTCCGTCCATCCATCCATCCATCCATCCATCCATCTGATCCATCCATCCATCTGTCCATCCATCCATCCATTCATCCATCCATCCATCCATCCATCCCATCTGATCCAATTACAAAGGGATATTTCAAAATAAAAACCAAGCTTAGTACCTCCAGGCCCCTGGATTAACTGATCTCCAGAGCTTCTGTGAGCTCTAATAGTCCTCTATTCTAAGCTCCAAGGACTCTCCCAGCTCTGATATTCTGTGTTCCAGGCTGCAAAGTCTCTCAGATACTTTCTGTTTTACACCCTAAAGCTTCTCAAATATTCTCTGTTCTAGGTTCCAAGGTCTCTCCCAGTTCTGACATTCTCTGTTCTAGGCTGCAAGGTCTCTCAGATACTCTCTGTTCTAGACCCTGA
>NW_020950172.1:778043-779321 GCF_900497805.2 Vombatus ursinus
GTTCTAGGCTGCAAGGTCTCTCAGATACTCTCTGTTCTAGACCCTGACGGTCCTCGGATATTCTCTGTTCTAGGTTCCAAGGTCTCTCCCAGTTCTGGCATTCTCTGTTCTAGGCTGCGAGGTCTCTCAGATACTCTCTGTTCTAGACCCTAAAGTCCCTCAGATATTCCCTGTTCTAGGTTCCAAGGGCTCTCCCAGTTCTGGCATTCTCTGTTCTAGGCTGCGAGGTCTCTCAGATACTCTCTGTTCTAGACCCTAAAGTCCCTCAGATATTCTCTGTTCTAGGCTCCAAGGGCTCTCCCAGCTCTGACATTCAAATATTCTGCTTTTTTTTTTATCTCAATGATAAGGTGGCCTCTGTACACATGACAGGAATCTAAAAGCATAATTTAAAGACAAACTAAGAGACATCAGAGTGAATGGGTGCAGTCATTCTCAATCCAGTGTTAATGCTTAGTTCCTCAGCATCCCAAGTCCACCATTTTGGAAGGCAAACCTACCCGTTCTGCTGTAGGGAATCAGCCTGTGAGGGAGGTCGGACCTAATTAAGAGGTTGACATACCTCCCTGCCCTTGAGATGAGTCTCTGTGACACCCGGGGGGAGGGAGGCGGTTCGTCTGTTCATTCCCCCTTTGCCCTTCCCAGAGAACCCCAAGCCCCAACATCGGTCCATGTGTCTGGTCTGTTTTGTTCTAGGCAAGATTATCTCAAGGAGCAAGTCTACGTTAATTACCCAACCACACAATATTTCACACAGTTTAATACAACCAGCAAATAAGGATGAAGACATAGCCACTGATTTTCTGGATGTCTTGAGAGAACTTGGTTTTGCGTTGAAAAAATAAAAGCCACATCTTTGCCTTTGGTTGCCCCTCTCTAGGCAGAGGCTGTCAGGGACTGAGGCCGGAGTCTGGGGGGTATCTGTCTCTCCAAAACCTCAGTGCGGGGTCTCTGGAGAAGCCTGCTCTTTCTCCAACTACAGAAAACTGGTGGCGGGAAGTCTTATCTACCTCTTTAGCACTAGAAGGGGAATGGCGAATGTGGGTCAAATGAACAAGTGCAGAATGGAATTAATAGGAAACATGGGGTCTAGTACCCTAAACTAGGAGAGGGACAAACTGGGTGCTAGTCTCAGCTTTGCCACTAATTCACTCTATGACCTGTCCTGAGGCACCCCCCAGCCCTGACATCCCCTGTCCTCAGGCCCCTCCTAGCCCTAACATTCCGTGTTCTGATAGCCTGACATTCCATGTTCTCAGGCCCCTCCCAGCCCTGACA
>NW_020950172.1:779331-787967 GCF_900497805.2 Vombatus ursinus
TTCTCAGGCCCCTCCTAGCCCTAACATTCCGTGTTCTGATAGCCTGACATTCCATGTTCTCAGGTCCCTCCAGCCCTGACACCCCCTGTTCTCAGGCCCCTCCAGCCCTGACATTCCGTGTTCTGACAGTTCCCCTCTCTGCCCCAGCTCCCTCTCTTCTTCTTCTTGGGGTGCTCTTGGCAATTGCCTGAGACAGAGGTGGATGAGAAGACCACAGACTTCCATGAAACCTAGATCTCAAAGGAACCTCAGAGGCTGTCCCAACCCTCTCCGTGTTTTGTCGGCCTGGGGCTGGGCAATGACAGGAAGGGGAAGTGTAGGCCAGCAGCGGGTGCCTTGTGGCGCGGGGTTCATTGGGAGCCCGCTTATAGGCCGTGCTAAGGGGAAGCATCCTCCTGTCTCCCCCTCCGGCCCGGTGGCCTTGGTGGGGGCAGAGCCGCTGACCAGAGCCTCTGCCCGCCCCGGGGTAGCCACGCGAGGAGCTGGGCTGCTCTGCTCTGGGGACTGCCCCATTTCAGGGCTCCTGGACTCCGGCATTATGCAGCATCTGGCCTGGGGCCTGCAGCTCCTAAAGCTAAAGCTAAAGACATGGGAAAGCTCCAAATTCCTGAGGCCTGAGGTCGCCCGGGCCTTGGCCAGGCTGTGAAGAGAGTGACTTTCCAGACACGAGCGCCTCCCCGCCAGCGGGCTGGGCCAGGGCTTTCCAGGTCTCCTCCTAGGCCTCACGGTACTGAGAGCTGGAAGGTCATCGTCCAGACCTGCTCGGCGTTCCACATGAGGGAACTAAGCACCATAAGGGGAAGTGACTGGCCCAGGCTCAGTGGGGTTATCATGGGAAGGAATTCGAACCCGGGCCCCGGGAGACCCCAGGACACCACCTTGTCTCCATGTTTCAGAGCAGGGAATTAATCAGCGAGGTCCAGTGATCTGCCCAAGGTTCCGCGGGTTGGCAGACATTTGGGGAGCTGGGAAGAGACCCCAGCTTTCTTCCGAAAATGTGGATGTTTCAGAGGCTCTGACACGGGGCCGTGCCAAGGATGGGAAAAGCCTTCAGATTGATTGATACGTGCCCTGAGTGGGAGTGCTGGACGAAGCCCCCAGCCCTGCAGAATCGTGCACCACCTCCTCCTCCTGGGAACTTTGCTCCAGGATTTTGTTTGCATAGGGCACTGGGGGAGACCGCAGGGTCCAGCCCCTCTACCACACACCTAGTAAATATTTGTCGGCTCTGGGCTTGAAGACCTCCAAGGATGGAGAGCTCACCACCTTCCGAGGCAGCCCAGGCCGCTGTAAGACAGCCCTCACTGAAGGGGCCTCTTGGAGCTCCCCCCATCTCTTTCTGGGGCCAAATGGAGCCCTTCTCAAAGACAGCCACCCTCCCTTAGGCTTCTCCTCGGGGCTAAACATTCTCCCTTCCACAAACTCTAGATCACTGGCCATCTGGTAACACTCCCAGTGAAGTCTGACCCAGATGTCAATCCACTCTTTATGGAGATCCTGACTGCTCACAGCAAATCAGTGGTGAGGCTGGGACCAGAGTGTGAACCCGACTCCCTGAACCAAATATTTGGCAATCAGTGTGTGCACACACTGCTGTGGGCCATCCCCTGCTGTGAGACTCAAATACTTGTGTCAGTCAGTGAGTACTTGCCTACTGTGTGCCTGTTTGCCTCAGTTTCCTCATCTGTCAAATGGCAACCACTCCATTATCTTTGCCAAGGAAACCCCAAAGGGGGTCACGAAGAGTCAGATGTGAGTGATAAAACAGCTGTGTGCCAGGTGCTGTGGTAAGTGCTGGAGATACAAAAAGAAGCAAAGGACAGCCCCTGCCTTCAAGGAGCTTACAGTCTAACAACACCCAAACGTGCAGGTTAAATAGGCAAGAATGAACAGAGGGAAGGCCCTGCAATTTAGAGAAGATGTGGAAGGCTTCCTGGAGGAGGGGGGGGGGCTTTAGTTGGGGCCTCAGGAAGCCGGGGAGGGAGAGTGTTCCTGGGGGACAGCCAGAGAGAATGCCCAGAGCCCAGGGGTGGAGGGAGCAGTGGATGGAAGAACACAGATGGGTGAGGGAGGTGCAAGAAAGCCAAAAAGGGAGGAGGGGGCTGGGTTCTGAGGCCTCTGAGGGCCAAGCAGAACGTGGCAGCCATAAGGAGCCAGGGGAGTTTATTAAGTAGGGAAGGCGACGCTTCAGAAAGATCTCTTTGGAGGATGGACTGGAGGTGGGCAGAGCCTGCTCCCTAGCAGCTACTGCAGTGGCAGAGGCACGAGGTGACAAGGGTCTGCACCAGAGGGGTGGCAGTATCAAGGGGCTGTATTCCACAAGTATTTCAACAGAGAGAGTGAGGAGCCCAGCATGGCCCCTAGGGTGTGACCCTGGGGGATGAGGCTGGGAGTGCCCTCAGAGGTACCAGGGAGGATAAGAGGGGGCAGTTTTAGGGGGAAAGATGGCGAGTTCTGATCCAGTTCACAATGTCTGAAAGGCAGTTGGAGATGCGAGGCTGGAGGTCAGCAGAGAGGCTGAGGTAGAACAGTTAGAGCTGAGAATTGTTAGCATGGAGATGGTAATTAAATCCATGGGAGCTGATGAGATCCCCAGTGATAGGTCACCAGGATAAGAGACTGTGGGAGACTGGGAGTGGGGGCTCAGCAGCACTCCACCAAGCCTGAAGGAAGAGCAAGGCAATCCACCAGGGCCAGTTCTGTCCCCCCAGAAGTCAGCTGGGGGCCGAGACCTAGGCTGGTGTGAGAGCAGATGGAGGTGCTTTGAGATCCAGCCCCCAAGGAGACCACAATCAGAGGGGAAGGAGTCAGGAAGTGAGTGATAAGGAAAATGAGGGGTGGGGGTGGGGGACTGAAAGTACCAGACCATTCCAGGAGGAAGGAAGCAAAGGCAGAACGTGAACAGAGCATCAGGAGGAAAAACAGCCACGGAAGAGTGGAAGAGTCCCCTGGGCGTGTGGCCCAGAGCTTAACAAGCCAGTGGAACCTTGTTAGATTGGAGGATGGTGAAGCAAGGTGGCAGGATGTTGTGTGATGGGGTGGTGACACCCAGCCGGGCGGGTAGAAACTGGCGTCCAAAAGCTAATGGGCTGTGACCATGGACCATGGCTTCCCTCATCTGTAGATGGGAGTTCTTACCCCAAAGCACCTATGTCAAGGGATTGTTGGGGGAGGATGCCCCAGGCGTGAATTCCCTTCCTCTCTCACCCCATTGCTCTGTAGATACTCTTCCCCATAGAATGTAAACCCCTGGAGGGCAGGGCCTGTCCTCTGCCTTTGTGTCCCCAGCCCTCAGTGTGGTGCCTGGCTCTTCATTAACAGACTGACCAAGCCAGCGTGTGCAGCAGAGGCCCAAGAGGCTTTGGCCCTGCATGGAGGCCAGAGTGGACGAGACAGATGGACCGTATCAATCCCACCTCGCTGGGCAGCCCCACGGCCAATGAAGGCCCAAGGACCAGATGCTGGTCCACTTGCCCCCTCTGCTGGCAGATGGGACCAATGACGTCCCTGCTCCAAGCAGGACCCGGCCAGCCCTGCCCATTCCCAAAGGACAAAGTGGGAGATGACAAGCCACGGGAAAGGCTCGCCTCCATCTGGAAGCCCTGGGTTCAGATCCTGAGCCTCTCCTTGCTCAGCGGCGGTTCTCCAGACTAGACATCATCAAAGTTCACAGCTGGAGTCAGTGTAGAGAGTTTCCAGATCCCTGGGCCCAATGAATTCATAAACCTGACCCCCCCATGTCCTTCTCCTCCCACCCCTGCCCCACAAAGAGAAAAGCCGCCATTTTTTAACAGCAGCAAGCAGGGCAGGCTGTCCTTCCTAAGCCTGGTCTAGGAAGGCGCCAGGAGTCTAGGCTGTCGTGGCTCCCGGAGTACTCTGAACCTTGGATGGCCCCTTCCTGTCTCCTCTCTGGGCTCTGCCTCTGAGGGCCGTCGGGTTAGCAGACTGCCAAGGTCCCTGACAGCTCTGGAAAGTCTGTGATTTCTGGAATTCCTCCACTCTGGCCCGTGAACGTGGGGCTAGGAGAGTGACAGGAAGCCCCGCCATCTTGGGTCTCACCTTTTTCCTGACCTCCCTCTTCTCTAGTCAAAGGCACGAAGGAGCCCAGGCTCCTCGGTGCTTAAGAGAGGTGGTGGAAGGCTGCACCTGGCATCAGGACGACCTGGGTTTGAATCTTACCATTGATACTTACTAGTTGTGTGACCCTGGGCAAGTCCCTTGAACACTCTCAGCCTCTGTTTCCTCATATGGGAAATGGGATAACAGCCCCTGTAATTCCATGCAGGGTTGTTGGGGGGCTCCAAAGACACAATAGATGTCACGTCTCCTTTAAGGCGCCCTAAGATTGGGCGTAATTAGGACTGAACCCCCTTTTAGGCTGGGTGGCCTTGTGACTCAGCTGGGCCCTTTGGGCAGAGGAGCTCAGAAGAGCTCTGGGGGGAGAGTCTGATCTCCCAGGAGGCCTTCCTTTACCCTCCCAGTCAGTCAGCAAACTTGCCTGAGCACCTGCCATGGATGTGTTTGCTCTAGCCTTCTCGTATGAACCTTCAGGCTTACAAAGGGCTTTGCACAGGACGATGGATTTATAGCTGCAAAGGGGCCTTAGGGTTTAATCCCCTCATTTTACAGATGAGGAAACTGAGGCACAAAGGTGCGTGACTTGCCCAGGGTCACACACACTATTTCATTCGCTCTTCACCATGACCATATGAGATAGGCATCACAGGTACTACTTACTATTCCCACTTTACAGCCAGGGAAACTGAGCCTGGGTGAGGTTTTTCCACCTCCTCGATTGCAGAGTGCAGAATGAACCATAAGGGGTGGGTGGAGCTGTTCCTGGCTCAATGTAAGGAAAGACTTCTAGCACTCAGGATTGTCTGATTGAGACTGTGAACTCCCTGCCAGTTGGCACGTGGCCCTGTGCCAAGAATGCTGCCAAGGGACCTCCTCTGGCAGAGCTGGACCGGACAGTCTCCCGGGTTCCCTTCCAGCCCCCTGGCACCACGCTTTCATGGCTGGTGCCCTCCTGACATGCACAGACCACAGAAGGAAGGAGCCAAGGTCACCTGTTCCAGCCCCCTCCCTTCACAAAAGAGGAAACTGAGGCCTAGGAGAGGAAGTGATTCCCCCCAAGCTCAGCTAGCGCATAAAGTGGCAGGGTGGGTGTGAAAGCCTGGAGAGGTGTGGTCCGATGGCGAGGGAGGGGCTTTGTCGAGGACAGGAGCTGGGGGGGGGGGTCCTCAGCATTCTGGGAATGACCCCCGTGGCTTGATTTTCCTGCTTGGCTCCTGTCTCTCTCCCCTAGACCTCCCCAACCAACACTCTGAGCTCATCCCCTCACCTTCATCGTAATGGCTTTCCCCGCCTCTGCCTCTCCTTGGCAGGGAGCTCACGCCCTCTGGATCTTCCCGCAGGACGACATTTAGCACAACCTTCCTCCGATGCCTCACGAAAGAGACGGCCTGGCAGAGGGGAAGTGTCCTGACTTTACTAGCCGGCAGCAGAGTCCTTGGGAGACGGGGGCGAGTCATTCCCTCCTGGCCCTGGGCCTCAGTGCCCTGGTCTGTGAAAGGGGGGGGTCAGACTGATTCCTAATAAAACCCCTTTCCGGCTTCAGCCTTGGTTCAGCCAACCAACCAGAAGTACCTCCTGTGTGCCAGTTAAACATCTACAGAAAGAATGAAACCGCCCCTGCCTTCAAGGAGCTGGCATTCTGACTGGGGAGAGAAGGATGCACACACACACACACACACGTAACATAATACAATATGATACAACATTGTATCATCCTATCACAGGAACAGTAAGGGTCTTTAAAAGGCTTCAAGGACCAGCAGCCACGTTGCAGACATGAGCACAACAAGCCATGGAGGCAAGTATTTGCCTGGGCCCTGTCACTCCATAGGGTGGACATTCATCCCACAGACACAGATTGCAACCTTTCCACGACGTGGGCCTCGCATGTTGCTGTGGCTGAAAGGTGAGTCCCCCGGAACCGAGCTGGCTGTATCACCTCCACACGTTAGGCAGGCTGGCCCTCAGAGGGCAGACACCCAGTCCACCCCAGGGGCACACGCCAAGTTTTCCAGTGTGGCACGGCCCTACGGAGCTTGTGGTCCATTGGCGGAGCCTTTGAGAGTCACCGGCATGAGGAGGCGCCTGAGTAAGCCTCGAATGAAGGAGGCAGGTCCTTCAGTATTATGATTTGTATTTTTGTTGTTCAGTCGTCTTTCAGTTGTATCTGACTCTTTGGGACTCCATTTGGGGTTTTCTTGGCAAAGATACTGGCAGTTTTTTCTGCAGCTCATCTTACAGAGGGGAAAACTGAGGCAGATGGGATGAAGTGACTTGCCCAGGGTCACACAGCTAGTAAGTGTCTGAGGTCAGATTTGAACTCAGGAAGATGAGGCTCCCTGACTCCAGGCCCAGTGCTTTGAGCACTATGGTGGCCCCTAGTGGCCCATTATTTATATTAGTCGGCAGTATTCTCCCCATTTTACAGATGAGATAACTGAGGCCCAGAGAAGCGGTACAGCTTGAGTTAAGCTCTTTGGATTTCATTTAAATCAGTGTTCTTCCCCTGCGGCTGCACCCATAGGCATATGTCTCATGGCTCATCTTTCATTTCCCCAGCACTTTACTTTGCACATAGTAGGTGCTTAATATATGCATGATGAGTTGATGAGGACGGGATTTCTGAGGCCACAGAGAAACCTTTTCTTAGAGCTTAAGTATCTGCCATCCCCAGGAAAGCTTTTGGTCTATGACTGTGGGAGCCTCGGTGCTGGCTAAGAAAGGCCCTCTTCTCAGCAGGGCCGCTCGAACCCGCTTTCATTCATCTGAGTCTCTATCCCCTCCTCTGAGGCTCCAGGCCAGAAAGTCCTGGGTTCCAGTCCTGCCTCAGACACCTTCTAGCAGCACAACCTTGGGGAGGGCCACGTCTGTGACAGTTAGCAATAACAGCGGCATGGCCATCTCAGTAACGCCGTGTTATCACGCACATGGAACGTGCCACACGTGTACAGCCACGTGTCTGTGATCGGCGAGGGGCAGGTGCCGTCCCCCTGGCCCGGGCTGTGCTTTCCCACTCAGATGCTGAGGCCCATTGCAGGTTCTGGTGGGTTTGCTTCCAATTCGTCATCCCCTTCAAGCGGCTGGAGCAGGGCCAGGAGACAGGATGCTCTAGAGGTCATCCCCACCGCTCACACTGCATGGGTGGGACCCCCGGCTTGGCCAGTCTCACACAGGCGTGGAAGTCCAGATGGTGTCCATCACGGCTGCTTTCAGGGTCTGGGGGCAGAGGAGGGCTCAGACAGCTGCGGGTGAGGGGCCGTTCCACGTCTCCCCGTGTGTTATACCTCAAGGGTCTTTGAAGAACCCACTATAGACCGTGACAGTTCTACAGCGGTGGCCTGGCGGGCATGGCCACAGTCCCTGAAAGAGGCAAAGGCCTGGCAAGAGGCCAAAATACCGACTTTGACCTAGCTGGACCTATGACCCACATTCTATAAAGCCCCCTCCCTCCATGCCTGAGCAGACTGCCTCTAGGGGTTACGTGGTGGCTAGCTGTGGAGGGATAAGCCCCCTCAGCCTAACCCAGCTCCCTCCTTCCCTCCCTCCCTTCTTTCTTCTTCCCTTTGTCTTCCTTCCTTCCTTCCTTCCTTGCTGGAAGAGGCCAGAGAACAGGGAATGTCAGAACTGGGAGGGGCCATAGAACAGAAAACATAAAATGTCCTATCTAGAACTTCTGAGCCTAGAACCTAGAAATTCAGAGTTGTAGAAATCTCAACCATCTTGGTGTTCTCATCCCCTTTGCAGCAGAGAGAATGAGGCTCAGGCAGGAGCAGTGGGTGTTTCTCAAGGACAGAACCTGAGTTGGCTGTGAGGTCTCTTGACCCCCAGGCCAGGAGGCCTGAGACGCTGTCTGGCGGGAGGTGCAGATAACCAGGCCGCCTCTGAAGGACCCAGCCTTCCCCCCACCTCCAAACAGCCTTTCTTGGAATTGAGAGCTGCCGAGTGCTGGAGATAACCTTGTTTTGGCCCTGCTGCAGATCCCACTTTGACAGCCGGTCTAGGGGAGTATCTCTGGGTAATGGGAACCAAATGTTATCTGTGGAATGACTGGAAATGACATTGCGGTCGAGCAGTAGGTTGGGTCTGAGGTTCTCTCTTGGAAGGAGGCAAAGTGGGGAAACAACCCTAGGAGATGCTTTCACCATCAATCACCGGGGTGTGTCGCAACCCTGGGCTTTGCTTGGCGTCTCCAGCCCGGCAAGGATGAGATGGAGCTGGAGGGAGGACAGAGGCTGTAAAACCTGGAGGAAGTGGAGCCCTTGACCACGAAGGGCTCATGGGAAGGATCCAAGGAAAGGGCCCTTATGAAGCACATGGTGAAAAACATCCATACACCCCAATAGTGACTCCCATGTCCTCAGAGTTATGGACCTGTAGAGTGTCAGAACTGGGAGGGCTTTAGAACAGGGAATGTCAAGGCTGGGAGGGCCATAGAACAGGGGAGATCAGGGCTGGGAGGGCCTTAGAACAGGAGAGGTCAAAGCTGGGAGGGCCTTAGAACAGGGAATGTCAAGACTGGGAGGGCCTTAGAACAGGGGAGGTCAAAGCTGGGAGGGCCA
>NW_020950172.1:787977-789220 GCF_900497805.2 Vombatus ursinus
GGAGGTCAGGGCTGGGAGGGCCATAGAACAGGGGAGGTCAGGGCTGGCAGGGCCTTAGAACAGGGAATGTCAAGACTGGGAGGGCTTTAGAACAGGGGAGGTCAAAGCTGGGAGGGCCATAGAACGGGGGAGGTCAAAGCTGAGAGGGCTTTAGAACAGGGAATGTCAGGGCTGGTAGGGCCCTTAGAAGAGGTGAGGTCAGGGCTGGGAGGGCCTTAGAACAAGGGATGTCAGGGCAGGGAGGGAACCAAGAACAGAAAATGTTAGAGCTGGGATGGGGGGAACAGTGATGGACCATCTAGGGTCCGAGGGTCTCAGAGTGTCCACCAGCTGCCTCTAAAGCTTCAGCCTCCTTCAGGCATTCTGAGATCCTGGGAATGGAATGAACCAAGCCAGGAGGTCACAAGGAGAACACACCCAAGATTGGGGAACCCAACAGAAGACAGGCTGTGGAGCTTGGTTTCACCGTCAGAATCCCAGAACCTGGCAGCTCCAGAACCTCTGATTGGCAGGCCCCTCCAGACCCCCGAGGCCAACCCAGAGCTGAATCAGAATCTCCTACCCAAGTGTCCCCAACAGAAAGTCAAACGGGCAGCCCCTGTTTACAGACCTCCAGTGAAGGGGAGCCCGTAGAGTGTGCAGGAGAGTGTTCATGCATGCCTGTGTGTGCAAGTATGTGTGCATGCGTGCACGTGTGTGCGACGTGCTGTGGGCCCGTGTTGTAGACTTATGTGCACGTACATGTGTCTGCATGAATATACACATGCACGCTGTGCAAGTTGCATGTGTATGCGTTGCCTGATTGTGTGTTTCTGTGTACATGTATTCATGTGTGTGCATGTGTTTAAAGGTCAAGGACGTTTCAGGCAGTGGGTCAAAACTTCCAAGAAAAACAATTGTGATCATATGCGCTCCCCGGCTACAAAGAAATCTTGGTGCTGGTTCCAATAAACATCCACTGAGGCACCGGGGGGTTGTGAGACTGCCCAGTCACACAGTGGGTGTCAGGAGCAGCATTGGAATTCAGGCCATGGCCCCTGGGTACATTGGGACTCTGGTACTATCACAGTCCTAGAACTGCCCCTGAGGCAGGGGCCACACAGGCAATGAACTGGAAACCCTGGTGGGTGGGGAGGGCACATCACTGAGCACATAGGGAAGCATTCCTTCCTTCCTTCCTTCCTCCCCCCCTCCCTCCCTCCTTCCTTCCTCCCTCCCTCCCTTCCTCCCTCCCTCCCTCCCT
>NW_020950172.1:789320-838659 GCF_900497805.2 Vombatus ursinus
CCCTCCCTCCCTCCCTCCCTTCCTCCCTCCCTCCCTCCTTCCTTCCTCCCTCCCTCCCTTCATCAGACTTGATCGTGAATAATATTAGCATCCCAATCACAACTATAAAGCTTGCTAGGTGATGACTAAGGCTGCTTCCCCGCTGCCTCCAAACGCAAGCATGTCTCCCACATCAGCGGGAAGCTTTGCCTCAGTGCGCCTGGGACTCTGTAGGCACCTACCCAGTGGGAAAGAATGGAAGTGGGTCCCTCCTGGCCCTGGCATCATCCTCGCGTGTGCAGACCTTACCGCCCTTGACAGCGGGGTCAGGCCTTGGCTCTCCACCTGCCTGGCCAGGGCGCCGGCCAGGACTCCGGGAACATGGGTGTGCTTTGGTTTTCCTCTCTGTACTTCACTAAGTTCGGCCTGCATTGTTATCCCCTGTATGTTATGCACTGAAAACATGATTCTGGGGGGGCTGGTCCGTGGGCCTCACCAGGCAGACTGCCCGAGGGGCCCTGAACCCCCAAAAGATTGAGCCCCCTCTTAACGTGCTCCCCCCCCAGGTAGTGTCACCTCCATTAACACGCGTTGAGCTGAATTCGACTTGGGCTACGAGAGGGGCTTAAGGCGCAGGCATCCAAGGCCTAAGAGACGGGGGACCGCCTCCGAATAGTAAGATGTGGGTTCAGGTTCCGGCTGGGTGCCCTGGGCAGCTCGCTAGAGCGAAGGGGTGCCGATCTGCTTCAGTGGAGGCACTGTCTTTTGGGGAGGACCGCAGGCCGAGACCCAATCAAGCTGGGAGCAGGGCTTGTGCCCAGCGGCGTTTCCAGTTCTCTTTCCCGGACCTTCCAGCATTTTCTCCTCCAGGAAGCAGGACGGGATGGGCTCGGCCTGGTCCTGCTTAGAAGGCGCAGTGTTGAAATCAGCACAGAATAGTCTGATGGCGGCTGCTGCCTCCGATCCCGCACGACGGATGGGAACGTCAGGCATCCCGGCGCCGCCTCCGCTCCTCTTCACTCACCTGTTCCCAATTAGCGCCAGGCTAGGGGAGGAGAGGCTGAGCCGGCTTAGCCTCGGGACACTTTGGATGGGTAACAGAGTGGAAAGGACAGAGCAGGGAGGGCGAGCCCAGGCTGGGCGGAGCCGCCGCTGGGAGTGCTTTGGGGAGTCAGGGCCTCTAGCTGCTGCGGGGCTCCACGGCCTCCCTCCCTTCCTCTCGCGTCTAGGAGCCCCGCTGAGAGTGATTTGGGGAGGCACGCCCTAGCGTCGCAGGGGCCCGGCTGCTGTGGAGCCGAGGCCCTCCACCTCTTCCCTCCTTCCCCGCGTCCTCCAGGGGCTGCCCCCTCGCCCCGCACACTCAGGTTGTCGGCGCTGGCCTGGCACGCTCGGCTGACACCGGAGTTCGGATGGAAATTCATGGAGAGACTGCTCAGACTAAAATAACCTTTGCTGGCCAGAGTCCGGGTTGGGTTTCTCTTTGCCTTTTTCCCCAGGTGACTTGTCCATTTGTGTCTGCCCTGTTCAATATTCCTTCTTGACTAGCTGGGGAAACCATCAAAACGCTGAGATTCCTGCGCCCATTTCGCTCTAAATAAAACAAGTTCCGTGCCAAATAATGACCTTTGAAAGGATTTTATGTCCGAATGGAACAGACTTGTGTCTATTCTTGGAGCTAGATGCGTGTGCTGGCTTCACGATGGGGCCTCCTCCTTTTCCTTGGGCCCTTCTACAGTTTTCCTTACCTCCTCAGAGGCGCCCTGGGGTGGGTGGTGGGCAGGCGGCCAGCGACCCCAGCTCTTGAAACTTCCGGCCGGGAAGCTTTGGCTAGCTCTGGCCGGTCTCACTGAGAAGGCTGGGGGATGGGGAGGGGAGGCCAGTGACAGGTTCTGATTTTGCAGTCCGAGCTCAGTCAGGCTCCTCAGCACTGGCCACAGCAAGGCCACGGCCACTCCTGGGGTGTTCTGGGTGTTTGGAAGCACTGACATGCTGAAGCCTGCTTTCTTTGGCCTTAGTTGGTGTGACCGTATTTTGAGTGGCCCTGTTGTGGAAAGACGCTGGATCTGAGGCCAGGAGACAGAGAATCATAGAGGTGTCTGTCGAGCGGGGGCATTGGAACAGATGATCCAACAGCAGGTCTGGACTGCTTCTCAGTCTAGGGATTTATAAAATTGCTTTCTAACTAACTGCAAAGCACAGACTAAGTGTATGGGCTTTTTGCTGTTGACATAAAAGGTATAATAATCCTGACATTTAAAACTGGAAAGAACTTAAGTGAACATTTGTTCCAAACCCCCCCCTCCACACACACACATTTTACAGATAAGAACACTGAGGCCAGAGGGGAACGGAAGGAGCTGGGCCAGATGGCCTGTTAGGTCCCTTCCTGTTCTAAATGTAGGATCTTAACTCACTGCTCAGATCAGAGAGAATTCAGTTTCTCTTCCAAACTAAGGGCTCTCTTTCCTTCCCGAGTCTGGAGGTTCCATAAGGACATGGTGCCTAGAGAATCCCCAAGTCATGGCTACCACGGGCCTTGCCACATTGCCTCACCTAGTGGCACTTAACGGGGCTGGGTCCTGGACCAGAGAGGAGTACAGCCCATCTGTGGGCCCCTACTCACAGACTTCCCAGCTTGGGAGCATCTGCCAAAGCTTGGGCTCCACTGGGAAAGTTCCTGGTTATCAAGGCTAGAGATAATAAACAAGGCCAACAGAATCTGTGAGGATTGATAAGAAGGACATCAAATGACTGTACCCATTTTCCAGACGAGCTAACTAGAGCCCAGAATGGTTCATAGGACTTCCCCAAGGTCATAAGGAGATGACTTTCCCCCAGTGTTGTTCTCAATTCCCTGGGCTGCTCCTTGGAATGGCTGTTGTGGCAAATGGACTTTTGGGTTGTGTGATCTCTGCTCCTATGGTGCTAAGCTCAAGAACAACCCAATGGAGCCCATGTTGGGGTCCCTCCCTCTGACTCAGGTGCTGCTGATCTTTGGACATGATTGGTGATTTGGGGCTCTCTGTGCACCATGCAGCACAGGCCAGCACACGGAGTAGTTTTAAAAAACAGCATTTGGACAACATGATCATTTCCCTACAAATTCTCCCCGCAAATCATACAAAATACATTCCACCTGAAACTACGCGTAACGTAGACTGTGAGGCCCTAACTTTGATTGCTGCACTGGCCCCGAGCTTGGCTGCATCTCCTTGTTAATTGTTTCCATTCTTGCCATCATTGTGGGTGTGACCAGACCAGCCTTTCTCAGGTGACCCCCCCAATACAAGGGGCAGCGACAGAGGAAGCCGGGGGCCTTAATGCTTAGCACCCAGGACTCTCACCTGGTTCTCATAATCACACCCAACTCTCCAGGCCCAATGGGAGGGCCAGTGAAAGTCAACCCAGCCTGAGGTCCTGGCCCTCCATGCTCTTACCTAGTGTCTGAAGACAGCTTTGGAGAAGAGAGGCTGGTGCCCTCTCTGTGCCAAGCAACAGCAGCCACAGCCTCTTGGCTCTCACTTTTTTTTGCTGTGCCCACTGGCTGTGGTCCCTGCTGGCTCTCCCCTCCCCCAACTTTAGAGCAGCTCTGCTTAGCCTTCCTCCTTTGCTGACCCCTTGGGACACTGCACTGTGGCAGGGGGAGGGCCCGGGGCCTTCCTCAGAGGTGTTGGCAGTGGAGAGAGACCCATAGAACTGGCCAACAGCGCACGGCAGCTCAGGAAACTGAGGCGCACGTGTGTTAGGGGAGGGGGCTGGAGGCTACATCCAGGGAGAGAGGGACTGAGTGAAATCACAGCCCTTTGAAGTATGGAGGCTAGACCTTGGAAAAGAAGATAACCCCACCCTTGTAACCACACTAACCCCAAAACACACCCAGACTTCCTGTGCTGCTTGGGAAAGTCTGGGCTGGGTTTTAAAAGTCCTTGCCTTTTGTGGGTCTGTTTTGCCACACTCTGCCTCCCAGACACTGGGGCCAGGCCTCTATTACCCAGGCCCATTTGGAAGACCCTCTCCTAGCTGAGGTCTCATCCCTCCAGGGAGCCCAACTCGGGCTTCCAGAGGAAGTAAAAGCCCCACTTTGTCCTGGCATTAATTGACTGCGGAACCTTGAGCCAATCACTCCCTGTCCCCAGGCCTCAGCTTTAGCCTCTGTAAAATGAGGTAGCCTGACGAGCTGAATCCCCCCAACTCTAAAGATCTTTATTATAAGGTTCCAGCAGGCTTGAGTTCTGTGTTCCAAGGCCCCTCCCAGCTCTGCCATCCCAGGTTCTGAGGCCCTTCCCAGCAAATGCTAGCTGCACAAAGAATACGAGACAAATGCAAATAAAGCCATCTATCCAAGCTGGTAGCAAACAGAAATCCGAGGTGTGCAGAGGAGGAGTTGTGCCAGGCAATACACAGAGTCAGTACCGTCTCCCATGGGGACAAGACGTCTCAGCTCAGAGGAGAGAGGGTCCCAGATCTTACTGAGGGGAAATTCCCCAAAGTCTCCAGTGTAGCAAGCGGGGGAAGGGCCACGAGGGAGGCTGCCGGCTCCCCTCCGAGTCGGCTTCTTCCCAGAGTCTTTCTCTCCCTCCAGGAACCTAAAGAGAGTCTAGAACCTACTGTCCTCTCTCTTGCAGCCAGAAGACCAGGATCTCCCTTCTCCCAAGCTCCCTCCACCTCTGACCCTCCCTCAGGGATGGAATCAACATTCTCCACCAATGAGGAATAACCTCCAGCTGAATGTTACAAAAGTAAAACCAGTCACAACCTCAACAAGTGTGGTTTTGTTCTCTTCTTCTTTTTTTTAAATTAATTAATTTATTTTTCATTTTCAACATTCACATCCACAAGATTTTGAGTTCCAAATTTTCTCCCCATCTTGTCCCTCCCCCCACCCCAAGATGGCATGCATTCTGAATATCCCTTCTCCTAATCTGCCCTCCCTTCCATCTCTCCCCCTCTTCTCTTATCCCCTTTCCCCTTCTATTTTCCTGTAGGGCTGGATAGATTTCTATACCCCAGAGCCTGTATATCTTACTTCCCAGTTGCATGTGAAAACAATTTTTTTTTAACTTTTGTTTTTAAAAACTTTGGGTTACAAATTTTCTCCCTTCCTCCTTCCCCACCTACCCTCATTGAGAAGGCAAGCAAATTGATACAGGTTATACATGTGTAGTCATGCAAATCACTTCCGTAGTAGTCATATTGTGAAAAACTAACTATATTTCCCTTCATCCTATCCTGCCCCATATTTATTCTATTCTCTCTTTTGACCCTGTCCCTCCTCAGAAGTGTTTGCTTCTGATTACCCCTCCCCCAATCTGTCCTCCCCTCTATCATCCTCCTGCTCTCTTGCCCCCTTCCCCCCCCATTTTCCTGTAGGGTAAGATAGATTTCCACACTCAATTGAGTGTGTATGTTATTCTCTTCTTAAGCCAAATCCTATGAGAATAAGATTCACTCATTCCCTCTCACCTTCCCCCATTTCCCCTCCAATGTAAAAGTCTTTTCTTGTCTGTTTCATGTGAGATATTTTACCTCATTCTACCTCTCCCTTTCTCCTTCTCTCCATATAATCCTCTCTCATCCCTTAATTTTATTCTCCAGGTATCACCCCTTCATCTTCAGCTCATCCTGTGCCCTCTATCTATCTATCTATCTATCTATCTATCTATCTATCTATCTATCTATCTATCTATATACATACATATAGTTTTTTCCCTCTAACTACTCTAATAATGACAAAGGACTCATGAGTTACAAGTATCATCTTTCCGTGCAGAATGTGAACAGTTCAACCTTAATTAATATCTTATGATTTCTCTTTCCTGTTTACCTCTTCATGTTTCTCTTGAGTCTTGTATCTCAAAGTCAAAATTTCTATTCAGCTCTGGTCTTTTTATCAAGAATACTTGAAAGTCTTTTATTTCACTGAATGTCCATTTTTCCCCTGAAGGATTATGCTCGGTTTTGCTGAGTAGGTGATTCTTGGTTGTAATCCTATCTCGTTTGCCCTCCAGAATATTATATTCCAAGCCCTGTGGTCCCTCAATGTAGAAGATGCTAAATCTTGCATTATCCTGATTGTGTTTCCACAATACTTGAATTGTTTCTTTCTGGCTGCTTGCAATATTTTCTCCTTGACCTGAGAACTCTGGAATTTAGCTACAATATTCCTACAAGTTTTCCTTTGGGGATCTCTTTCAGGAGGTGAGCAGTGGATTCTTTCAATTTCTATTTTGCCCTCTGGTTCTAAAATATCAGGGCAGTTTTCCTTGATAATTTCTTGAAAGACGATACCTAGGCTCTTTTTTCGATCATGGCTTTCAGATAGTCCAATAATTTTAAAATTATCTCTCCTGGATCTATTTCCCAGGTAAGTCATTTTTCTGATGAGATATTTCACATTGTTTTCTATTTTTTAATTCTTTTGAATTTGTTTTACAGTGCCTTGATTTCTCATAAAGTCACTAGCTTCCAATTGCTCCATTCTAATTTTTAAGGAAGTATTTTCTTCAGTAAGCTTTTGGACTTCCTTTTCCATTTGGCCAATTTTGCTTTTTAAGGCGTTCTTCTCCTCATTGACTTTTTGGACCTCTTTTGTCATTTGGGTTAGGCTATTTTTTTTTTAGGCAGTTGAGGTTAAGGGACTTGCCCAGGGTCACACAGCTGGTAAGTGTCAAGTGTTTGGTCTGAGGCCGGATTTGAACTCATGTCCTCCTGACTTCAGGGCTGGTGCTCTATCCACTGCACCACCTAGCTGCCCCTAGGCTATTTTTTAAAGTGTTATTTTCTTCAGTATTTTTTTGAGTCTCCTTTTGCAAGCTGTTGACTTGTTTTTCATGATTTTCTTGTGTCACTCTCAGTTTTTCCTCTACTTCTCTTACTTGCTTCTCAAAATCCTTTTTGAACTCTTCCATGGCCTGTAACCAATTCATATTTTTCTTGGAGGTTTTGGATGTAGGAGCTTTGATTTTGTTGTCTTCTTCTGGTTGTATGTTTTGATCTTCTTTGTCACCAAAGTAAGATTCTATGGTCTGACTCTTTTTGCGCTGTTTGCTCATGATCCCAGCCAATTACTTGAGTTATAAATTCTTTGTTAAGGTAGGGGTCTGCTTCCAGTGTGGAGAATGTACTATCCCAAGCTTCAGGGGTTTTGTGCAGTTGTTTTCAGAGATACTTCTAGGGACCTGTAAATTTTCAGTTCTTCCAAGGTGCTATGATCGAGAGCAAAGTGTTTACTCCTTTCCTGGCCTGTGCTCTGGTCTATGAGTGACCACAAGCACTCTTTTCTGTTTTGGAACTGAGAGGAAGATTCTCTCTCCACAGCCACTACCCTGGCTCCACCATGCCAGTGCTCCTCCTCACCCCAGGACTACCACCTAGAACTGTGACCCAGATCCAAGCATGGGTAAAGCAAGAGAATCCTGCCTCAGAAAAGAGATTCCTGCAATGCCCCTCTGATCAGCCACTTTATTCCCCCTCAGTCTGTGGGCTGGAAGCTCTAGAGGCAGCTGCTGCCCTGGGGTCAAGCTCAGGAACTGGGGCTGGGACCAGGCGCTTCTCTCTCACCACAGAAACAGACTTTTCCTACTGACCTTCTAAGTTGTCTTTGGTGTTCATGGGTTGAGAAATCTGGAAATCGCCACAGCTGCCTGAGATTCAGCCCTCTGAGGCCTGCTCCAGGTTCACTGCGGCCTGGGCACCCATGCCAAACTGCGCTCCTTTCCCAGCCTGGCACAATATGCCTTTCCGATCAACCATCCAGGCTGTCTTTGGCTGGAAATTTGTTTCACTCTGTCTTTTTGTGGGTTCTGCTGTTCTAGAGTTTGTTTAGAGCCATTTTTACAGGTATTTGGAGGGGTTTGGGGGAGAGCTCAAGCAAATCACTGCTTTTACTCTGCCATCTTGGCTCCGCCTCCCCGTTTTCTTCCTCTTTCAGAGGTTTTTGAGAAATGAGTTTCTCTAAAGGCTGTGTTCTGAGAGGGCAGTATCAGTTAGAAAACTGGTGATTCCAGCCTCAGTGTCACTGGTCACTGCTGAAAGTATCTGCCATCCACTAATCCATTTCTAAGCCCCTTATCACATTGCCATCTTGCCCTCTCAACTCTCAGCCTTGGATCACTCCCACCACCTGCTGTTGTTGCCTCTACACATGCTGCTAAATGAAGGTGGGGAAAATCATGAAGCTGTGCTAAGGGGTTGTGCTACATGATCTCATAATTACCTGTTACATAATCTCAGCTGGGCCCTCACTGCTGCAAGGCAATCAGGGTTAAGTGACTTGCCCAGGGTCACATCGCCAGTGAGTGTCAAGTGTCTGAGACCAGATTTGAACTCAGGTCCTCCCAACCCCATGGCCAGTGCTCCATCCATTGAGCTACCTAGTTGCCCCAAGACAATCTTTTTGTATCCCTCTAATTAACTCCCTCCTCCACTCAGCTCTTCTGAACCATCTCCTCCTTCCCACCACCCTCATTGGAGCACCTTGCCTAGTATCTTATGGGAACAAAATGAAACCATTCCCTGAGAGCTCCCTCTTCTCCCATTTCTGCCTCTCCTATCACTCCAGTGCCCTCTGCCTCTTTCTCCATCACCCTATCTCACACAAGGAAGTGGCCTTTCTCCTGGCCAAGGTTAATACCTGTTCAGGTGAGTGATCCCCTTCCATCCCATCTCTTCCAACAGATCAGAATGCCCCCTCTGTCACCCATTCTCTCACTAATATTCAATCTCTCTCTCTCCACTGGCTGCTTCCCTACTGCCCACAAGCATGCCCATGTTTTCCCCATCCTCTAAAAGTCCTTACCCGATCCATCCATCCCTACTAACTCCTATCATTCATGGCTAAACTCCTTGGAAGGCTGTCTACACCAGGGGGCCTCCACTTTCTGTCCTCTCACTTCCTGCTTAATGCTCTGCAGTCTGGCTTCTGACCTCATCATTCTCAAAAACTCTCTTTGAATTGCCAAATTCCAAAGATTGCCAAAACTCAGCAGATCCAGCGCAGACCTCATTATTTTTCCTTCCCTCTTGTCCCTGCTCCGTACCAGGCAGCGCCCTCCCTCCAGCCCTTCAGGCTCTCTGCTGAGATGTCACCTGGACTTTCAGCTCCCACCCCCATATCCAATCTGTTAGCAATGCCTCTTGACTTTACCTTTATGACTTTTCTGCCATCCACCCCTTCTCTGTCCTCACCTCACACCTGATTTATGGCGACAGTGGCTGATCAGGGCTGTCCCCCTGACACAAGTCTCTCCTCACTTAAGTCTATCCTCCAATCAGCTGTCAAAGTGGTTCTCCTAAGTGGGAGGTCTGATCTGGTCTCCCCTCAATTGCCTGTTGGCCCCTCACCTCCACCCCCTTAACAGTTTTCTTCCACCTTCCTCCTTCCTGCCCCCTCCTTGTGATCTTGGAGCCAGGACATTGCCTCCTGGCTGTTCCTCCAATCTCCATCCTTCAGCCTCAGGCATTCCTGCTCCCCAGGCCTGGGGTGATTCCCCTCCTCATGTCCACCTCCAGGCTCCCCCCTGGCCTCCTTCAAGTCCCCTTCATCCAGGGCCTGCCCTCTGGTGATTCTCCGCAATTTATCGTGTGTGGAACATGTTTGCAGTGCCAGTTAGACTGTGAGCTTCCTGAGGGCAGGGACCTTTTTATTTTATTTTTTGTATCCCTAGTGCTTAGCACAGTGCTCGGCACATAGTAGGTGCTTAAGAATGATTCCTTGATTATTTTCACTGATTATTATTACTCACCCAGCAGTTCCAAGTCCCTAGGGGAGCTCCTGGCTTGGTTTGTTGAGAAGAGTGTGGCTGAGTGTACAGAGTTCAGGATGACTGAGGCTGAATCTGACCCCTGAGCCAGGAGGACCTGGGGTCAAGCCTGGTGTAGATCCATTCTGGCCAGTGGCTATGGGCAGCAGCTCCCAGGTCCTCAGCACCTAAGGCAGCCCCCATGACTCCACACTGCTGAGCAGAGGATGCTACCAACCCACACTGAGGAAATCACAGCTGTATTGCCCCCCCCCACCAAGAAGCCTCAGCCCTGCCCTCACAGGGTCAGGGAGAAGCTCACAGGAGGGTGGATCTTACATGCTCTGAAGATTTCCCTGAAGGGGAGGACATGGTTGTCATCATGGCTGGTCATCTTCGGTATCACGGTCATCTCCCTGCTCTTGCCCTGGCTTCTGTCTTACTCCCTGGGATGCTGGACTGCAGTGGGGAGGGAAAGGAGACAGTCATCTGGTAGCTTAAGACTTACTAACTCTTCTTGCTGATGAGGTGCTAAGCACCCACCTCCCCCCTCCCCCCAAGGGAAGGCTGGAGGGGAGTGAGGGCCGTCATCCATGTCTCCATTTTGGGACCCTAAGGTAGAGTTCTAGCTGCAAACCTAGGTGCCTCTCACACTAGCTGGAGGAAAGGGACAATTGACCTTCCCAAGCACAGGGCCCCAAATGGGTGGGTGCATTCACTCAGCACCCCAGAAGACTCCCCTGAATGCTCTGAATGCACCCTCTGGGCCTCTGCCTTCAGCTCAGCTCCGCCGAGGGCCTCTTCCTGACTGCCCAAAGGCATGGCTTCCTGGCAATTCACCCTCTGATTCTCCCTGCACCTGGAGTTTGAGATTTGGGCTTCCACGTCCACCTTCATGGGAGGCACCGGCCCTTCCCTTGTAATCAGAAGATTCAGGCTATGGGTGTGGATCTTTCCAGCACTGCCCCTGATGAAGGGCAGCCTGGGGGATGGTGGATGCCTTCACATCCTGTCCCTGAGGAGTCTTTGGCCTCAGTTTCCTCATTTGTGAAATAAGGGGGTTGGATCAGTCAGGAAGGCCTTGGTCCAAATGCTGTTCCTGGTATTTATTGGCTGTGTGACCCTTGGAAAGCCACTGCCATTTCTTCCTCCTCCTCCTTCTCTCTCTCTCTCTCTCTCTCTCTCTCTCTCTGAATCTCAGTTTATCCATCTGCAAAATGAGGATAATCATACTTGGAATGCCTCCCATCACATCTTTAGATGGTGAGCTCCTCAAGAGCAGGGACTGTCTTTTGCTTCTTTTTGTATCCTTAGCACTTGGCATAGTGCCTGGCACATAGTAGGCACTTAAGAACTGTTTATTGATTGACTGGTCACTTGTTGTAAGGGTCAAATGAAATGCTGTAAATTATGAGTTAGTCAGTCTGCAAAAGGCCTATGGGAAGCCTCTCCTGATCCCCTCAGGTGGTACCACTCCTTCTAAGCTCCTCAAATAACTTCTAATAAAAATAATGATGAAAATAACAACTGCCTTTATCGAGAGTTTTCAGGACTAGAAAGCACTATCTCACCTGATTCCCATTGGTTTCTCCATTTGCATATTGTGTTCCACAAATAGAACATAAGTTCCAGGAAGGCAAGCCTTATTTTTTTGTTAAAATAAAGCAACAGCTCCCATTTACATAGAGCTTTAAGGTTTACAATACACTTTAAATGTGGTGTCTCATTTAAGCTTTGCAACAAACCAGAGAGGGAAGGAGGTGCTGTTATTACCCCCATTTGACAGTACAGGAAATTGAGGGAGATAGAGGTAAAGTGATTTGCCTAGGGTCACGCAGCAGTGAAGCTCTGAGGGAAGCTAGATTTGAACTCAGGCACTCCTGACTCCAGGCCCCATGTTGAAGCTACCGTGACCATATCAGCCACCATGTTTTTATCCAGAACTGTAATTTCACTGGTATCAGGAACTCCCTGGAAGGAAATTCCTTCCACTAATGAACAATGGCCTGGGGCACTGAAGAGTGACATGATATACTGAGGCTGGCACAGCCAATATATCAAAGGTTAGTTTTGAACCCGTCTTCCTACTCTAAGTCAGGCTTATTTGAGTCACACTGATTCCAGTCTTGGACAAAGTAGATATTTCATAAATGACTGTTGGAATGAATTCCTCACCCTGTGACTTGGGGCTAATCAAGTGGGCTTTCTGGCCTCAGTATCCTCCTCTGTAAAATGGGGAGGGACTGGGTAGGACCCACCTGCTGGGTATCCAATGAAACGACACCCCTGCCTGGACACACGTGCATCGGTGGCCTGCAGCAGCCTTCTTCTATGGCTCCAGGCTCCAGCCGTAACCAGGAAGCCTGGACGAGGGCCTGTCAGCACAACTCACACTAAGAGCCTCCGCTGGCCACCGGGCACCTGGTTCTGCGCCAGGCTCCATGGGGGTCTAGAGAGAAGGAGAAGATGCAGGCTCTGGCCTGGGGGACTCTGCTGATTTGTTCAGAAGCCAGAGCTGAGGAAGGAGACAAGGGAGTTTTCTGTTTCAAGTTTCTTGTGTAACTGCATTGATGTAAAATTTTCATTTCTCCCTGTGCGATCTCCATGAAAACGGCCTGGGGAAGGGCGGAGAGGAAGGGGCCAGGTTCAAGTCTTGGCTCTGTCTCTCACTGCCTGGGTGACCTTGGGGCGATCACTGTATGTTTCTCACTGGTCCCCGAGTGGGCCTCCAGGGGTTGGATTTTTTTGGCCATGACAACTGAGGAAGATTGGAGGGGCTGTGATCTGCACCAGCCAGCAGACGGGGAGCCGGCCCATCCTGAATGACGTCACAGTTCTTCTGAAGTCCAAGCAGTTCCAAAAATCCTTCTTCGCCTCATTTAACAAAGGCATGTGGGACCAGGGCGCCAGCTCTTAGGACGTGACGCTTTCCAGCGGGCCTCCTATCTTTATGACCTGTTTCATTTTCCATCAAGAGTTTAAACGTATGGTTTGGACTTTCTCTGGCATCAGGCTGAGGTCATAGGAACACACGCACCGGGATGGAAATGCTCAGCAGATGGTCTGTGTCTGCAAGGCTGGGGACTGGGGGAAACGGCTCCATTAGAGCAATTTTGTCTCCACCTCGATGAAGTGTGCGCCCAGCCAGGCTCTCGCACTTTTCTCTGGGCAGAATCCCGCATTCCTGCCCAGAGAGGCTCCTTCAAAGAAGGGGTTTGCGGATCTGAGTCTCCATGGCAACGCTTTCTCGCCAAAATCTGGCACTTGGAGCCCTGCCATTTGTCACGAATCAGCCAATCAGGAGCCAATGAAGGACCTTTTTATGCTGTTTAAATCTTGTTTTCAGTCCCCTGTGCATAGGTTGAAGCAGCCAGTAACAAACCATTGAAGCCCAACAGGCCTCTGTGGGAATTGGCCAGCATTTCTTTTCAAGAAATTCTCCTCCTTCTGTCTTTGTCTGTGTCTCTCTCCCCCTCCTTCCCTCCCCCCTCCCTCTCTCTCCTCCTCTCTCTCCTCTTCCCTCTGCTTTCTTCTTCTTCTTCTTCTCCTTCTTCTTCTCTCTCCCTCTTTCTCTCCTCTCCCTCTTTCTCTCTTTCCTTTCTCTCCTCTCCTCTCCTCTCCTCTCCTCCCCCCCCCTCCCCCCCTCTCTCTCTCTCTCTCTCTCTCTCTCTCTCTCTCTCTCTCTCTCTCTTTCTTTCTCCCTTCCCCCTCATCCTCTCTGTCCTGGTCAAAATAACTGATGAAACTGTCTATTAAGATTGTAGAATCACAGACTTTGAGACAGAAGGGATGTCAGAGGTCCTCTGGTTGAGTGCCTCTTTTCACAAAAGTAGAATTAGAGGCTGGTGTGAGAAGTAACCTCTCCAGGTCCTCTAACCAAGGCATGGAGGGGCTAAAAATCTGCTTTAATGCACTTACATTATGGAATCTAAATATACACAAGGGTGCTCTCTCAGACATCCTCATTTTCCCGTTCCTCAGTCTCCTTCATTTCGGTGACTTCCTTCTCCACTCCTCCCTCAGCTACACCCAGAAAGGCCACACCCTTAGTGTGGCCATCACACAAAGCTGTTCCACTTCCATATTCATGAATTCTGAAATTTATTTTCTGTATTTTCCACCTCTCTCTATTCCTCCAAAGCTATCCTTTTTATGAAAATTCATAAATTTTATCAATTTACATCACCAAAATTTCTCCTAGCACCACCCCCCAGAGCCATTCCATACATCAAATATTTTTAAAGAAAAAAAGAGGACAAAAAATAAGCAGAACTGATGGATAGATCAGAAAAGTCAGAGCCTGTATGTCATGCTCCCTAACCGTAGACCTCTCACCTCTGCAGAAGGCCAGGGGGCAGGGACGCCTCTTCTCCTTTCTGTTCTTTGGGGCCAAGTTTGTGGTTTGCAATCTTGTTACATTCATATTTGCTATTTCTTTCCATTTACATGCTTGTTTTCTTGGCTCTACTTGATTCACTCTGTATCAGGTCATGGAACTTTTCCCAGGCTTCTCTGCCTCTAGCCCACTGGTCATGTCTTACATCGCATTCATGGGCCACCATTTGTTTAGCCATTCCCCAATCTATCAGAAGAAATGTTGCTATCAGTGTTTTGGGGTATGTGGAGACTTTCTCTTTATCAATGGCCTCATTGAGCTATAAGCCGAGTACAGAATCTCTGGGTCAAAGTGTAGAGCTTTAGTCACTATACTTTCTTCTGCCCTTGAGTTCCTTGCTTCCTGTCTGATCATAAAGTCATGCTGGTCAGGTCCTCATCTCCTCAAATGGCTCACTCTCCCATTCTCCACAACACCTCCCATGGCTCCCTCTCTCCCCTCCTCTTAGCTGAGGATCTCACCTTGCACCCTGCCTAAAACGTGGAAGCCATCCACTGAGAGCTCCTTCTTCTCCCTTCCGCATGTCAGGCCACCCACACTATCTCCTCCCTGACTTTTGTCTCACATGGAGATGTGGCCAGTCTCTCTATGGTTACCCTCAATGTCATCCCCTCCATCTTCTTAAACAGACTGTCCCTCCTACCATCCTCCCTTTCACTCATCTTTATTCTCTTCTCATCTACTGGCTCTTTTCTTGCTGCCTACAAACACACCTATGGCTCCCTGTTCTTATAAAACCCTCTCTTGACTCCCCCACCCAGTTCCTGCTGTCATCCTGTATCTCTCTTCCCCTCCTCAGCTACACTCCTTGAAAAAGCCATCTACACTGGGTGCCTCCTCTCACTGAATTCTAAACTCCCTGCAATCTGGCTTCTTGTCCCATAATTCAAATGAAAATCCCCTCTAAAACTACCAATGCTCTCTTATTGCCAAAGCTAAACAAGTGGATTGGAGCCAGGCTCCAGAAGACCTTCACTGTTAGCAGTAGCAATAATTATGCATTATTCTGTGGGCAATGGGGAGCCAAGGAAAGTTCTAGAGTAGAGGAGTGATTTGGGATCAGAAGAGTGCATAAAGGCTGCAATAAATCTGTCACCCAGTGTGTTCATTCACAACAGGGGTTGGAAGAGACTGAGAAGTGAAATGGAAAAAGAATTCAATGCTATCCAAAGACTTAGGAGCAAGTCCCACTCAGCTGGCCAGTGAGTACTCAAAAACTGAGCCTTAGAGAAGAACCACAGTTAAGAAGGGCTGTGGGCTGTGAAGACTGAAAGTTAAGAACCTCTCCTTCCTAGCAGTGGCTTCCTACTGGAATGGAAGCTCCCTGAGAAGGAGAATCATCCCACATTTTGTATCTGTCTTTCCTCCATAGTCAGAAGTACATAGTAAACATTTAATAAAAACTCTTCTTTCCTTCCTTCCTTTTCTTCCTTCCTTCTTTTCCCTTCTTTCTCTCCCTTCTTTCTCTCTCTGTCGCTCTGTCTCTGTCTCTGTCTCTCTCTCTCTCTCACACACACACACACAATAGAGACACAGTGGTTGGAGAAATAGGACAGCTAGGCTTTATTAAAAAAAAACATACCCGTGGTTTTACAACAATTGTGAAACCCTAGCTTTTCAATGTCGATGTGTGTTTGTGTTGAAGGGTCAGGTAGTGAATTTGTAACCAGCAAGACGATTTCCCCACCCCACCCTGCTTTAAGAACCAGTTTTCAGTGCCCTCTAAAGACCCTTCCCACTCTTTCACTCAGGGGTAAACAGCATTCACTCAATACCCCTTGTCTGCCCCTTGCCCCCTTCAGCCCCAGCACCCCCACCCACTTAGTCTTGGATGTCTGTTCTACATTTGATTTTCCTGCTAGAAGCCAACTGCTGGCTGTGGGGTAAGGAATACCTTCCTCTTCTTTGTTAAAGCACAGGGTGCAATGCTGGGGTGCATTAATGGGAACCCCACTGGCATTGATGAGTTTGTTGCCTGAACAGTCTGTGGAAGGAAGGAAGCCAGAGGATCCCTCTCTAGCAGAAAAGTCCCTGTAGCTTTTACATTTGCTAAACAAATAGGGTTATTTTTTAATTTGAAGAGAGAAAAGGCTCACAATTGCCAGTGGGAGAGAATGACCAGCTGTTCTGTGTGCCTGGAGAATAGAAAATGGCTTACTACGGTGAGGAGGGGAGTTAATGGATAACTTCTGGCTGTGAGGCTGATTAGACACTAGACAAGATCACCAGCAGGGCTTGGTACTCATGCGTTTTCCATGGAGACCCCCTCGTGGGGGACACTTTCAGCTACTGCCAGGCCCACATTCCCTCAACTCAAACCACCCTCTTCATGGCATCTCTCCCCTCCCCATGCTGCTCCAGTCACTGATGACTCTTGGGGCAATGGGGGTCTGAGCCTGCAGGCCCACCCCACCCTGATTATTTGCCTCTGGTTTCTGGAGCCCAAGTGTAGTACTTGAGATCATCCCTCCCGAATACCATCTTATTTGCTCTGACTCAGTGTTCTGGCCTATTCCAGTCTTCTAAGAGCCTGAGTGGGCTCCCATGGGGCAGCTTTCCCTCCCAGCCTCCTGCTTGGCACTGGCCAATTTGATGGAGACACTACCTATGCCTTTGTCCAAATCTTTGATGAAACTGTTTCAAAGCAGTCAGTCAGCCAGTCAATAAACATTCCTTTATTAACACTGACTCATGGCAGAGGGCCACTGACATCTCTGGGGCACTCCACTGGAAACCTCCTTCCAAGTGGATGCTGCATTCATCTTTGGGTCTAGTTTCAAACCCATGCAGCTGATTAGATCTCTGGCTCAGGAGAGACATTGTGGAATGCTCCCTTGAAATCTGAGTAAGTGATAGCTCCAGCATTTCCAGTAAACCTACAGGGAAAATGTGGCTGGTGAGTTCAGCCTGCCCTGCTCTGCCTGATAGAACCTTCTTCAGCCCTATGAGAGC
Organism: Vombatus ursinus; assembly: GCF_900497805.2. Classification (NCBI taxonomy): domain Eukaryota; kingdom Metazoa; phylum Chordata; class Mammalia; order Diprotodontia; family Vombatidae; genus Vombatus; species Vombatus ursinus. The sequence continues at coordinate 806,388 of NW_020950172.1, forward strand.
TGCTTCCTTCTCCAAATGTTCAGGAACCATCTCTTTGATGATGCCGGCCGGGCAGAGGGAAGGTGCTGAAGAAGGAGGTGAGGGAGTCCCGAAGGCTTCGAGAACTGTTACGAAGGATGCATTTGCAGAACTCTGCAAGTGATTGGATGTGGGAGGCGAGGCATAAGCAAAGATGCCTGGGAGGCTGGAGGTGACATGAGCTAAGCAGGAAAGGGAGGCGAAGGGCATGTTTTGGGGTGTAATGATTGTAGAGTTGGGAGGATATGGAGAGAGGGAGCTGAAACTGCAGGTCTAGAGATCCAGATGTGGAAGCTATAGCCAGTGGCTCATTAGATCCACCAGAGGTGATACATAGTGAGGAGAAGAGAGAATTAAGGAAGGGCAACATTTAGGGGATGGAAGAAAGAAGAGGGGATGGGCAGGAAGGACCAGGTGCTTAGATTGCTGACCCTGTGGGCCATGCGGGGACCTGCCTCTGACGTGTCCTGGCCATGTGACCCTGAGCAAGTCGCCAGCCCCCAGCATCCAGGCAGCCTCTGAGACTAGTGGAAGACAAGGGTTGAGTTGCATTAGTGGACAGTTTCGCCAACAGGGATCTCCTGAGGCGGATGAAATCTCAGGATCTGGTCCTGTTCCCCCAAATGAGGTGAGGGGCATTAGACAAGGTGAGCTCTGAGGGACGTTTTCTAAGCTGAAAGATGCGAGATGCAGAAGGGCTGGAGGTCTGGTCTGAGTGCCTTCATGGAAGAAGGATGGGGAAGAACTTCCACTAAGGCAGGGACAGCCAGATGTGTCCCACACTACAGACAGCTGGAGAAGGAAGAGGGTTGGGCACATCAGTCATTGGTGATTTCCCTTTTCAACTGACTTGTGTGGGCAGGAGTTAGATTGCTGAGAATCTGAGAAGGGAATGGATGCTAAGGAAGGGCAGGCCAAGGGGGGAGAGTGTGGACCAGGGGTGGGAAACCTGCAGCCTCGAGTTTGGCCCTTTGACTGAATCCAAACTTCACAGAACAAATCCCCTTAATAAAAGGATTTGTTATGTAAAACTTGGCCTCAGTCAAAAGACTGTACCCAAGAACCTAGGAGGCCACATGTGGCCTTGAGGCTGCCTCGGACCCTGCCCCCTAGCCTTTTGTTAGAGGGATTTGTGGAGAGCTCAGCTCCAGGAAAATCCTAGCAGGAAGGGGACCCAGGATGGGGGGGGATGTGGGTGGGAGCATCTTCCCACTGCTGACAGGGAGTCTCACACACCCACAGAAAGGATCCCCACGGAAGGGGAGCAGAAAGGGCCCAAGGCCAACTTCAGATATCTCGTGTGTGTGTGTGTGTGCACGCGCGCGTGTGTGTGTCTGTGTGTGTGTATGTGTGTCTGTGCTGTGTGTGTGCGTGCATGTGTGTCTGTGTGTGTGCGTGTGTGTGTCTGTGTGTATATGTCTGTGTGTATATGTGTGTGTGTCTGTGTGTGTGTATGTCTGTGTGTGTGTGTCTGTGTGTGTATGTGTGCATGTGCGTGTGTCTCTGTGTGTGTGTCTGTGTGTTTCTGTGTCTGTGTGTGTGTGTCTGTGTGTGTGTGCATGTGTGTCTGTGTGTGTGCGTGTGTGTGTCTGTGTGTGTCTGTGTGTGTGTCTGTGTGTGTATGTCTGTGTGTGTGTCTGTGTGTGTGTCTGTGTGTGTATGTGTGCATGTGTCTGTGTGTGTGTATGTGTGCTGTATACTGTGACAGGCCCATGAACAATCGCTACACAAACAGGGGGCCAGCTGTTCCCTATTACCCAGGCCAGTGGGAAGGCAAGGGACTGGATCTCAAGCAGGGCCTTGGATTAGGCTGTGCTGTGAACAATCCTCTGGCCATGTCGGAGGTGCGTTAAAGACAGAGACCAGCTTGCTCAGTGGGATCCCCAAGCCCTCCTTCCCAGAGGCCTTGAAACTGGGGCGCTGGGAGGGGAGGCAGTGACGGCTTGAGTTCCCCCCTTCTCTTCTTTTCGGCCCATCTCTCCTAGTGCAGCTCGATCCCTGGCTGTCCCAGGGCCCTTCGCAGACCTTTCCCCTCCCCCTTGCCACCACTGAGCCCTTCTGCCCCTTCTCTTCCCCTCCCCCTCCATCTCTCTCCCCGTCGCATCCCAAGGACCAATGTCTCCACCATTCAGTTCATCCAGCTTTTAAACGCTGGGACTTCAGGTACTGCCTCCACCAGAGCCCTCTGTGGGTCTACACCTGGTTTTGATTGCTTTTCTGACCGGCTCTTGGGAGCTTTTCCTGGGTGAAGAACATGGGCTCTCTTTCTGATACGTCCAGCCCCTCCCTTTAGACCTGAATCGGGCCTAGTGCTACCCACAGGAGGACTAGTCCATGCAAACAGAGCATAGAATGTGGCAAGGACCCAATCACTATCAGCTGGCAAATTCCAGACGTGGATAACCCAGCATCACCTGGCACAGTGCCTGGCACATAGTAGGTACTTAGTAAAGGCTGATTGACTACAAGAATCATAGGTTTAAGGCTGGTCCCTACCATTAGAGGCCATTTGGTCCACACTCTCATTTTACACATGAGGAAACTGAGGCTCAGAAAATGAAAGTGATTTGCCCTGGAGGCAGCTAAGTGGTACAATGTATACAGCATGGGGAGCCTGGAATCAGGAAGACCTGAGCTCAAATCCAGCTTTAGACACTAGCTCTATGACCCCAGGCAGGTCACTTAATTTCTGTCTGCCTCAGTTTCCTTAACTGTAAAATGGGGACAATAATAACACTTACTTTACAGTATTGTGCAAATTGAGGTCATATGTGTAAAAATATTTAGTCTACTGGCTGGTAGGCGCTTAATTAATGCTTATTCCCTCCCTCCCTTTGCCCAAGGTCACATGATGGGGTTCCCACCTCCCTCATCTGTAAAAGAGGGGGCGCAATGCTTGAACACCCCCCACTCAGGTTTGTCATGAGGACAGGGCTTTTCCTAACCCTTAAAGCAGCGGTCACATGAAAGTCATAATGATGGTGCCGCTATAGTGAGAGGCTGGGGTCGGGAGGGAAGGGTGTCAGGCTGCAGATGTTGTCTTTGTCACTTACCCCCCCCCCCGTGACCTGGGGCAATACACAGCGTCTCCGACCTCAGTTTCCCCACCTGTAAAATGACGGGGTTGGGTTGGCTGCCCTGTGAGGCCCCTTCTCACTCAAGAGCTAGGAGCTCTGTTACGGGAAAGGCAAAGTCGCTGGGTTTGGAGTCAGGAAAAGTTGGGTTCAGATCCACCTCGATACTTCTCTGGGCTGGGATTCATCCACCCTTTGGTGGAAGGCCATTGGTATCATCATATGACAACTTTTACATCCATCAATAACCCCAAGACAGCTTTTTGTGACAGTTACATGACTTCTTTTCATTTTTTTTCCCCACGCTTTCTCCAATTCCGTTGCCCCCCTCCCCCAAACCAGGCCATCTTATTGGTCCTTTTCAGGGGTAGGGACTCAGTGAATCCAGAATGCCAGTCACTCCTACCTTTGGCCCAGGAATCAGTAGCCTTTTGAGGAACAGGACTGCCACATGGTCAATTGTCCTGAAAAAGAAGAGGCAGAGGAGGCCGGGGCAGGGAGCCCTGGGAGCCAGGCCTCAGGGAACAGAGGGAAGGGCAGGTGGCGGGGGGTGGGGGTGGGGGGGTGGTCTCCTCTCCACCCCCCCAGCTGTGCCCAAAACTGGCCTTCTCTGGAGGCTCAGAATCTGGGGAGCCCCCCCAATGATCCGTGATTCCCAGCTCATTAAGCCTGACACCCTGGGTACGTGTCTTTCCATAGGCTGGCTGGCCCCCCTTCTCTCCTCTGCCTCTTAGGTAGAAAGTGCTTTGCAAACCTTAAAGCGATACATTAAAGCTGCTTTGATTGAGCACTGTTAGTATCCTTTAATAAAGGCTCTGCTCAAGCTCACAAGCTATGAGCATTTTCTGACATTCAGGGCCTCCGGCATGGTAACTGTATAGGCTTTGTATCTCTTCACCTGGCTACAATGGCAGTGGGAGCTCAGAAGGTCCAGGCCTGGCACGCAGGAGGCACTTAATGAATGCTCAGTGCATCCGATTTTCACCCATGTGTTGCGAGAGAGCAAGCGTGGTGGCCAGCAGCTGCTTTCAGAGGGCACGTACCTCGTCAGTCACCGCAGTGGCCACTTGCAAGGGCCGGGCGGTAAGACATCAGTGGGTTCTGACAGTGAAAGTGCTTGTTCCCTGGCGTTGGGGTGCCCTGGGTCACTTACCACAAAGGCTGGGCCTGCTCAGGTCTTCAGAGGCTGGAGGCTCACTCTGAGCCTCCACAGGGGGCTGGTCCCCATCCCTCTCACTTCAGGGCTCAGGTTTCGATGGAGCGAGGGCAGAGAGCCCGCTTCAACTCACTTAACAAATACTAATTACATGCCTACTGTGTGCCAGGCTCTGTGCTGGCTAGAGGCCAGAACAACCAAGATGAAAGCTAAATCTTCCCTGCCTGCCAGGGCCTAACACTTTCCTGGGGAGGGGGCCAGCCCTGAGCACCAAGGACGACACCACAGGGGCTGGGAGAGGGCATCCCAACCTGGGACAATCAGGTGGACTTCATGGAGGAGGTATCTGAGGGGAGAGAAGGAGGGAGTGCTGGTCGCTGCTTAGAGTGGAAGATTCCTGAGGGCAGGGGTAGTCTTTTCCTTATCTCTGGATCTCCTCCAGAGCTTCCCCAGATCTGTGATGTCATCAGTGTGTGGTGATGCTCCAACCCCACTGTGGTCTTCACAAAAGCCAAAGGACAGCTGGCCAGGGGCCGAGCCCAGACCCAGATCAATCCAGTGATCAATCGTTATTAAGCACTTAGTGGCCAGCTAGCTGGCTCGGTGGGTAGCGCACTGGGTCTGGAGTCAGGAAGACTCATCTTCCTGAGTTCAGATCTGGCCTCGGACACTCACTAGTTGTGTGACCCTGGGCAAGTCACTTCACCCTGTTTGCCCGAGTTTCTCATCTGTAAAATGAGCTGGAGAAGGAAATGGCAAACCCCTCCAGGATCTCTGCCAAGAAAACCCCAAATGGGGTCACGAAGAATCCAACCTAACTGAAAAATGACTGAACAACAACAAAAAGCACCTACTATGTGCCAGGCCTTATGCTAAGCACTGGGGATACAAAAAGAGGCAGAAGACAATGCCTGTCCTCAAGGATCTTATAGTCTAACATGGGAGACAATATGCAAACAGATATGGGCAAAGTAAGCTCTATGCAGGATAGGAAATAACAGAGGGAAGGCATTGGAATTAAGAGGGGCTGGGGAAGACTTCCTGTAGGAGGAGGCCTTTGGGACTGAATGGAAGCTAGGGAGGTCAGTAGTCACAGTGCACGATGCAGAGCATTCCAGGCATGAGAGGCACAAGAGAATGCCCAGAGCTGAGAGATGGAATGCTCTGTTTGTGAAACAGCCAGGAGGCCAGTCGCACTGGAGGAGAGAGGCCCTGTCAAGGAGTAAGGTGGAAGAAGGTAGGGGGAACTTAGGTTAGGAAGGGCTTTGGATGCCAAACAGAGCATTTTGTGTTTGATTCTGGAGATGATAGGGAGCCTTTGGAATTTATTGAGGTGAGGGTGGTATATGACATGATCAGACCTTCTCTTTAGAAAAATTGCTTTGGTGGCTGAATGGAAGACAGATTGGAGCCAGGAGAGGCTAGAGGCAGGCAGGATCCCCCTCCCCAGCAGCCAGTGCAGTAGTCCGGGAATGAGGAGGGTCTGTACCAGGGTGGGAACCATGTCAGAGGAGAGATGCTGCTGAGGTGAAATCAACAGGCCTTGGCACCATATTGGGTATGGGGTGGGGGGAGAAAGAGTGAGGAGTACCCACTGACTTCTAGATTGGGAGCCTGAGGGACTGGGAGGATGGTGGTGCTCTCTACAGTAATAGGGAAGGTAGGAGTGGGGGAGGTTTAGGAGGAGAGAGAACTAGTTTACTGTTAGACTTGTTGAGTTTCAGATATCTACTGGAGATCTAGTTCAGGATGTCTGGAAGGCAGTTGGAGATGCAAGACTGGAGGTCAGCTACCCGGAGAGCCCATTGGCTTTATAGGATTCTCTAGAAAATTACCCCATCTTCCCTCCCACCCTCACCCAAAGGGCTAATTAGGTTTCCTCTTTGCCTATTTGCTTATTCCCTCCCCTCTTGGTGCTGCAATTGCTAGGGTATCTACTGATTGTTAACCAAAACATGAAAGAGAGACCTCTGGGCTCAAAGGTCAGAGATTGAGGGTTGAGAGTCAATAATCAGCTGTCCCACCTTCAGGGAGGAGAGAGAGAGACAAAGACACACAGACAGACAGACAGACAGACAGAGAGACAGAAAGAGACAGAGACAGAGACATAGAGAGAGAGAGAGACAGAGACAGACAGACAGGTAGAGACAGAAACAGAGCACTTAGACCAGCCCATCACTGGGGTTTTCAGTCAGCTCTAATATTTTGTGGCTCAGTAAATCCTCATATCCAGCAAATATTTGTAACAGCTGGGAGAGAGAGGAGAAAGAGAGACAGAGACAGAGACAGAGAGAGACAGAGAGGGAGAAACATGGACAAGAGGGGCTTGCTGCCCTCCTGGTGCCCACAGTTGCAGCTGACAAGACACAAAGACGGATAAGCAGAACGCAGAACAATGCCCATGATAAGTGGCTTACAGAGGGGGCAAAGTGCTCCTGGCTGCTGGTGAGGGAAGAGCTTTTCTGAGGTGAGGGGAGGGGGTGTTTAGGGCAGTGACCTCTGGGAAGGGAATGGACTCCACATCCCTGGAAGCTTTCAGGCAGAAGGCTGGGCCATCTCTTGTTATGATGGACGTTGCAAAGGGGACTTTGGGTCATGGAGGGACATGTCTCAGAGCCCGTTCCCAGAGCCTGGCATCCTAAAGGAGCATTGAGTGGCCTTCAGACTTAGGCCTGGCAGGAGCACCCTAGAATGGGGGGGGGGGGGTTGGAGAAACTCCAGCTGAGGGCCCCCTCCCCTTTTCACTTTTGGAAAGAAGGGAGAGAAGAGGAGCAGGAGAGGAAAAAAGAGTCGGTTACGAGAGGGAAGGAGAGAAAAAGGGAGACAGAGAGACTGAGACAACCAGAAAAAAGACAAGACAGAGACAGAACCAGAGAGCCGGAGACAGACAGAGCAGAAGGAGAGATTAAAAAGTAGAGTTTTTTGTTTCTAAAGAACGACGAAACAGAGAGGCAGAAAGAAATCGAGACAGCCAGAAATCCAGCCCGGAGCGGCCTGCTGCAATTACTCCAGCGTTCGGCCCGCCCCCGCCCCGCCCCCCCCGCCTGCCCTGCCCTCCCCCTCCCCAACTCCGGCACCCCCCAGCCCAGGCTGGGCTCGGGCCAGAGCGCTTCCAGGCGGGATAATTAAAAGGAGCGGGGCAAGTCGCTCTTCGGGACAGAGGCAGGCGGGCGGCCTGGGGACCGCTGGGCACCCCCACAATAAGTGACCCACTCACGCCCACACACAAGTGACCCCCACACTCCCACTCGGTCCCTCTCGCTGGCCCTCCGCTGCCCCCCACGTCCAGAAGGAAGGAACGGGTGCCGGGCCGCCGGCCGGAGGAGGAGGAGAGGCCGCTGTCCCCGGGCAGCCAGCCCTTTGTGCGCGCAGGGGGCTCACCCCCTTCCCAGTGTCCCGGGACCCATGGAGCCGGCCTGGACGCCGCGGCTGCTGGCGCTGCTGGCCCTCGTCACGCTGCTGGCCGCCAGAGGTAAGGAGCGGGGGCCGGCTGGGGGGCTGGGGGCCAGATTAGGGGGGGCGCAGTCGGAGGGAGGGGGACCCGGGCAGGAGGCGGTGTCGGGGAGTCCAGCCTCTTCGCCTCCCCCTTCTCCCACTTACGGCCCCTCTGCGGGCTTCCATCGCGCCCCTTTCTCTCTGCCACTCCGAAGCTCGGGAGCTTCTCCAAGCTCCGATCCCTTGTTCCTCGCAGCGTCTGTGCTGCTATGCTCCGGCTTCCCGCCTTGCCCCATAGGAATCCCGGGCCATTGGCACAAGCCGTCGACACCGCCACCCCCTGCACCCCAAAGGTGCCCAAGGGCTTCCGGCCTCGTCTCTGCCTCCCCGCCCTGCTCCCACATTGCCTGCCACCCCCTCTCACCCCTCACCCACTCACATTCCCCTCTTTTCTCAAAGCTTTCTTTGAGAGAGGGACGTTCTTCTCACCTGTGTGACCTCGGGCATGTCGCTTCCCGGTTCCCTCATCTGTCAAAAAGGGAGTTTGACTAGCTGCCTTCAGCCTCCACCCCCACCCGCACCCCATCTTCCAAGTTCTCTTCCTCCCCCTCCTTGCCAGCCCATCCGAATGCCCAGGCTGCTGGAAAGAGTGACAAAAGACTTGGGAGTTGAGAACGCTGGGTCCTTTCGCTGAGGGTGTCCGTGCCTGGGCCAGAAGAGACATCGTTGGGGCCCCTTCTCCGCTGGCTCACCCTCCCTTTTCTCTGCTGAAAAAGCACTTAGGGAGGAAGCAGCCCCTCTCCAGGGGTCCTGCCTGCAGTGTCCCCAGCTCTAATCTACAATCTAGCATTGTTTTTAAAACAATTAAAACCAGAGACCAGAACCATTCCTGGGGAGGGGCTCAAGGGCCTGGGGGACAGAGCACATGTTTTCTTTCCCTTCCCCATGGGCATCCTGGCAGAATCTCCGTCCTTATTGGAGGAGTCCAGGTCTCAGGGAGCAGGAAGGGGCCTACTCTGGACTCAGTCTGAGTCTCTGGCTTCCTCCCCTGATTCTGTGGCCGTTGGGTATGGGTGAGATTCCATTGTCCAGACTCTCATGTTCCTTATCTGTAAAATGGAGCAGCAGTGCCTCCAGCACCTGGGGTTGGGAGGAGACTTGTGAAAAAAGGGAGGATTTGGGAGAGATGCTGTCTGTCCAAGAGACACCGCCAGCCTAGTTTGGGGAGCTTTGGGGAGCCCGGGAAGTGCCCAGACTCTGGTACTCCTTGAGATGGTCTGGCCGAATCTCCAGAGCTAGAACTGGTCACGGCCTCCGTTCTTTGCCTCCCTCCAGCTCTTCAGGCAGAGACGTGTGACCAGCCATACGTTAGAAGGTTATTGTTCAGATAGGGGTGAGATTAGCTGACCATTAAGACGCTTCCCATGTCAGAAATGCCATGGTTTTCTTTGTACAGCCTTGTCCCTTCCCCTTTCTGGCCTCAGTTTCCTCATCTGTAAAACAGAGGGGGTGGACTCCTTGGTCTCTAAGGTCCCTTTCAGCTCTATCACCTATTTTTAAAGATTGAGCTGTGTAGACTGGGCAGCTGAGGTGGCCTTGCTAGGTTCCTGGCAGTGGGCAGTGGCTTCCACCCTCTGGCAGGGGCTGCTGGGCCTGGCCACTGGAGAAATGGGTCATGGGGAAGGTTCTGTACCCTTCCCCCATCCCAAGCTTTCTTCTCACCAATCAGAATCCTGCCCTCCAGGCTGACTGGTAGCTCACCCCCAAGGACAGAACTCTCCCCCCAGTCTCTTCCATTTATGGCCTTGGGGGGGTGTTTCTCTTGGTGGGGCCCCCAAACTACCAGGAAAGCTATTAGGCAAGCTTGAAAGAGTGGGCAGCAGGGATCCCAAAGAGTCCCAAAGAGCTGAACTGTTAGGAATTGATTTTTGTCAGGTGTTTACATAACCCTGACAGGGGCAGTTAAAGTTTCCCCCTCCCCCAGCCCCCAGAGCCTCATGGTGGAGCTGAGGTGCTTTCAAGCTCTGGCAGGTCTGGCCAGGATAGAATGGCTTCAGGCCTGGTGGGAAGGACAGGGAGCTGGGCGCCAGGGGACAGTTACGTTGGCTCTAGTGCCTCATGGAGACCAAGAGAATCCCAGGAGGGTCCTACCTGTTTCAGTGGAGGGAGGAACGATGGAGGACAGAATCCCAGAGCCTGGGAGCACTGGGCCAGACATTGAGCCAGGATGACCAGGGTCCTTCTCTCTTCTGCTCAGAACATCAAGTGACCTGGTATTAACAGCCTAATTCAGAAGAGTTCAAGAAGTCTTTGAATCAGGAATCCTTTCCTGGAGGTATCTGGACCCACTGAGTCCACTGGCATTCTGAAAAGAGCCCATGGCTGGCAGGGACGAGGCAGGGGCAGGAACTCCACAATTCTACTGTCCCATGACTGTGGGATGCTGGGAAAGAGGCATAACACCAGCCTCCATACCATGTGTGCTGCCTACCTAGTGGAGTGGTGGGAAGTCCTGGGATCTGGGTTCAAAATCTGTCTCATGCTCACCACTGCCTGTGTGGCCTTGGTCAAGTAATTTCCACACCCTAGGCCTCAGTTTCCTCCTCTGTAGGCTATGGGAGGTGGTCTGGGCATATCCTAAGCTTCTTTCTGGTTCTAGATCTTGGACTCTGACCCCCGATTCCCAGGGTCACTCGTGAGGCCTGTCAAACCTGGGTGCAGTTGGCTGGTAGGCAGCATGGTGGAAGTAAAAGGTGCCGTATAGCTCCTGCCCTCATGGAGCTTAGAATCTCCTGTGAGTCCTGGCAGTGAGTTATGATGCCTCAGAGGTGTGCCAAAAGCAGGTCGGGGTGCGGCTTGGAGGGCAGGGGCAGAGGTCAAGATGGGGAGGGAGGGCATTCCCATTCCAGGTGTCCAGGGAACAGCTTGAGCAGAGGGCAGTGTGCTTCTCAAGAGCTGAGAGCTGTACATCAGCCTTTACCTGAACAAGGTTCTGAGAGTAGTGGTTAGCCGGCCTTCACCCAAAGACCCCTGGGAGGGGCCCACCATCTAGGGGGCAGCCCATTATGCCACACCAGAAGCCCTTCTTGGAAGGCAACCTGGCCCTGTGGGAAGAACGGGAGTCACAGGCCCTGGATTCAAATCATGCCTCTGATGCTCCGTGACCTTGGCCATCCCTTCATCTCCCTAGACCTTAGTCCCCTTATATCTCAAATGAAGGGCTTGGCCTAGCCAGCCTCTGAGTTGTGCTCAGACCTTGTTCCATCCTTTTCTGTGCTGTGTTCAATGCAGAGAATCCTGAGTTCTCAGGTCTTAAGGGTCTTAAAACCACAGGGACCTCCTGACTGCGTTAAAGTCCCCCCCCCACCCAGGCTGCACAGTTTGCAGCAAGGTAACAGCACAGAACCCCAAGTTCTACCTTAGCACCCCATTCCTACAAGTCAGTGCCCCGCTGAAATCACAGCATGCAGCACTCTAACAAAAGAAATATTTTAGTAAGACCATCCCCTGTTGGTACGGTTCTTATTCAGTCCTCTCGGGAATGGAATCGTTGGAAACCCGTCGAAGAGAGAATAACTTGGCCCATTTCAGGCTTGGGGTGTTTGGAAAGTGGGTGGTCAAGGTCCCCCTGGGTCTCTGGGCTGCCACATTCCTTTTGGCTGGGGTGGAAGAATTTATGGCTCAGAAAAAGCTTCGTAACATGATCTGGGGAAGGCAGAGCGCATCAGGACTGAAAGAAAGCAGCTGGTGACTGAGTGATGGCATCACAGGCTGGGTGGAGAACTGGCTGAGACCTTGGAGGTCCAGTTCAAGCTCTCTGCTCCCCATTTTATAGGGGTGGAAACGGAGGCCCCCCAAAATGGAGGGACTTGCCCCACTTCACTTAGCTCCTAAGGGTCAGGGCTGGGGGTAGAAGCTGGTTCTTGCACCAACACATCATCTGTTTGCAGAATCATGAGGAGTGAGTGGGAGTGGACTCAGATGCCCATTGGGCAGGCAGCCCGGCCTGGGAGGGGGCCCCCAGTTATCAGAAACAGCAGACATGCCCACTTGAGCAACAGCTCCCCGAGGCTCTGGGATGGTCCCTGGGAGGCAGCATGGAGAAGTCGGGGGGTGCGGGGGGGGGGCGTGAGGATCTTGGGGTTTAGGGGCTTCCTGCTTCTCAGCTAAGTGATGTGATTAGAGAGAGCAGGAAAGGGAAGTGGGAGAGAGAACAAAGGCTGAGGACTTTACTGGGAAACATATGGCGGCTGGCAGCCCTCAAGGCAATGATGCTGGAGTGCTCCCCCCACCCCCATCAGTGCTTATGGAGCACAGGTGTTCTGTTGGCTTAGGTCTGTGTGGTTTGAGGTGGGGCTAGTGCCAGCTCAGGGACCTTGGGTGCATGACTTTACCCCTGGAGCAGAAGGGGGTCTCCAAGTCTGATGATCCCAGCATGGGACACCCATCTGCTTCTCAAAAGCACCTTCAGGTCGGCAAAAACACCCTTTTCTCTGCATTAATCATCCAGGGTCACCAGTGAGGCAGGATGGATGGTCCTCAGGCAGGCAGAGCTTCGAATGCCTGGAATCCATTTGCCAATTCATTTGATCTAGTGACTGACTTCCTTCCACACAGGATTACTTAGCAAGCACCACAGCACATGCTGTGAGCAGTGTGGTGGAGGGGCTGGATGTGTGTGATGCTCACTGCCCACCCTTCCCTCTGGGGTGAGTTGTAACCCATGCCCTCTCCTCCCATGCCTGGGGGCTGGCTGAGAAAAGACCTTTGGTGCTCACACAACCCAAAGCACAGTAAGAGTGGTTGGTTTAGAGAAGATGCCAGGCCCTCTGTCCTAGAGTCTATAAGGGGACTGACAGACAAAAATGCATGATAAACCCCCGAGAAAGGTGCCCAGCAGTTTGGTTTATCCTTTTAAAAAATCGTTGAGAAGCTGTGTGGAGCAGTGGGTCGAGTCAGCCTCAGAGCTTAACTATTGTGTAGTTTCTTGCGTAGTATTGCAGCCACGGTGTGGCGGTGTGGTGGACAGAGCGTCAAATCTGGAGGCAGAAATGGTGTCAAATCCCAACTCTCTTCCTAAGCACTGAGATTTCCCTCACTTTGTGCCTTGGTTTCCCCATCTGCCGAAAGGGAGAGTTGGATTAGATAAACTCAGACTCTTTCTGTGAATGCCAGACAGCTGGTTATGTGGTGAAGGCAGCAAAACCTAGAGACTGGGTAAATAACTCAGAAATTCCCCTAGGAGCCTTCCAGCTCTGAAAACCTGTTAAGAAGGCCCAGCCTCCAAAGAGCCTGGGGCTCCAGATGCCGGCCGCGGCAATCCTCATTGTCAGGCTGACCTGGGCTATCAGGGCAGACTGAACGTGGGGATGATGGTGTTTTATGACTGATTAATTCACCAGCCAGTCATTGATCACCTCCTATGTGCCGGACATGGCCACGACTTCCAAGCTTGCCACGCGGTATAGATGGGGCCAAAGGATTATCAATTAATCTTCATGCCACATCTCTGCTCCTGTAACTTCCTTGGAATGGCATTCAAGGCTTTCCACAAGCTGGCCTTTCAGACTTCTTTTCATATCACTCCCCTCCACTACCTCTAGGTTCTGGCTAAACTAGATGACTGCCCCTCTGACCACGTTTTGTGCTTTCCCACCTGGAATCCTAGTGTCTGACAGGATGAAGGGACCCACAAAGTCTTCTAGCTCACCCAGTCCCCAAGAACAGGACAAGATTTCTTTTTCTTAATAAGGGCTTCCCAAGAAGAAAGACAGCGTCAGGGAGTGGAAGGTCATTCATTCATTCAACAAACCTTCATCAAGCATGAGTGTGGCCAACCCTGCTGGGCTCTGGAACACAGGCCAAAGTGAGCACATTCCTTCCCTCCGGGAGCATTCATTCTTTACTCTGTGGCTCCTCAGCACCAGGGGCATCATTGATGCTTCAGACTGATTCTGTTCTGGGATTCAGTTGACTCTAACTTTCAGAGGTGACCTCATCTAGCAAAGAGCTTCAGAGAACATTTGAACCTGTGGGATAGGAGCTCTCATTACCCCATTTCAAAAAGGAAGTGGCCCCAGGGTCACCCAGCCAGGCAGGCTTTGAGGCCGTGTTCACACTCATGAGTCCAGTGCTCTCTCTCTGCTACAGCCCCACCTCTCCTGAGAGGCAGGACAGTGTAGCAGTAGAGAGCCAGCCTCAGAGCTTGGAAGACCCTACTTGGCCTCCCTGGATCCAACAGCCCGGGGACGTCCGCTCACCAAACGTCATGGAAATAACCAATAGAGCTGAGTGGGGTCTGCCTGCATCCATCAGCCCTGATTTATAGGACCTCAGACCCTTGGCTCTGCTCCTGACACCAGACGAATCCCTGCCCCTCCTGGGGCCTCAGTTTTCTGCATCTGGGCTTGGCTCGGAGTACCACAGGTCTGAGGGAAACTGAGGCCCAGAGAAGGGAAGGAGTTTGGCCAAGGTCTTGGGGGGTAGCAGAAATGGAATTTGAACCCAGCTGCTCTGGTTCTAGAGCCCACACTCATCCCAGTGAGCTGAAAGGAAGAGGTTGGACTACAGGGTCCCCAGGGGCCCCGTGGAGGATTCGCTGCTGTCACTGACTAGAACTGGCTTTGGGGCCCTGTCCAAGTGCTAGAGGAGGTTTTCTCCTTCTTGGCCACTCTAAAAAGGGGCGGGCTTTTGGTCCGGCTCCAGGGTCTGGGGTGCTGCAGGGGGGGTGGAGAAGGCTTGGATGTCACTCCAAGTGGTTTTGTTTGGAGCAGACCAAGCATGTATCCAGCAGAGGGTCTGTGGAGATGGGCCATGGCCAAAAGGGAAGGGCATCTGGCTGTGCTCATGTTCAGGGGGCTCTGGCCAGGTGTTTTTTCTGAACTTCTAGGCTCAGCAGCTCCTCCATGCCCAGGCTGAGCTGAGGCAGCTGCTCCCCATGGCGTGGTGCTTAGCTTTGACGCTCAAGGCCTGGAGGTCTGAAGTCTGAGGTCTGCCAGCCCTGGACAGCCTGGGGGTGAGGGCAGTCTGGCTTTCATTAGCCACCTGCTGAGACCTGATGACTTCACCCAAAGCCTTCTTGAACTAATGTCCTAGCATGGTGGGTTTGGAGCTGGAAGGGGCCTTCCGGGTCATTCTGACCACCCCCTCACGTCGGCAGGCCCAGAGCCAGTGAGTGACCCTGTGCCCCCAAGATGGTGACATCAGGGGAAGGGGGAGAGACAAGACCCATCTTCCAGTGCAAGCTACAGGGCCGTTCCCCCCTTTTTGTTTATTTGGGTCTGAAGTTGAGCTTTTCAAGTTTTCAGGGGCACCCCTCATTCGAGCGAGTGGGACTGGATGAGCAAGTCTAAATCTCCCCGGCTTGCCTCGTTTGTGATGGTGCAGACAGCTTGGTGGTTCGCTGGTAGAGTGCTGGGCTTGGCTCAGGAAGGCCTGGGTTCAAAACCTGCCTCAGATACTCCCTAGCGGCATGACCCTGGGCAAGCCTCAGTTTCCTTACCTGTAAATTGGAGATAATAATCGCCCCTGCCTCCCAGGGCTGTTGTGGGGTTCAGATGAGAGGATGTGTGTATATGTACATGTATGTATATGTGTGTCTGCATGTCTATATACGTGCACACACACGTGTGTATCCATTCCCGGCCGTGAGACATTCTGCAGAGGTGAGCTCCTGTCAGTGAGGAGTCAGGAGGCCTGGGCAGTCTCAGTGGCAGCTGAAGCCGGGTGGCTGTGAATCAGCCTCTTTCTCCCGGCTTCCTTTCCTCGCTTGCTGTCTAGGGCAGTCGGGTGGGACAATCTCTCCGGCTTCTTTTGCCTTCTGAGAACCGAGCTTAAGGATAAATGTTGGTTTTGTCCTGCGCCAGCCTCCAGGCTGCCGGAGCCCCCACCTCGCAGCTGTCTGTCATCCCCGGGGGCTCTTTCGCGGCCCTTCGCTGGCCGTCACCAACCACCTGGCTCTGGGGGAGAACGGCCAACTTCCTGCTTGGTTCTTTCTCCTTAGATGTTGGGTCCCCCTCCTTGCTTTGCCTGAAGCCACAGACGATCAAAGAGCCTGGATCCTTTATGAAGGAGCCAGGAAGGAGCCGCTCACCTCTGTCGCTGGGGTGGCGCCTCCTCCCTTCAGCTGAGCCCGCGACCCCGACCGGCGCTGCAGCCAGAGCCCCCAGCCGTCCCCCCTCCCTCCCAGCTACGTCCTCAGCTGCGCTGGAGTCCGGGTTTCGCAGGAGTTCCGAGAATCAGCCTGGGAGCTGGGGAAGGCGCCTCCGCTGCTCTAATCTCCTACGGCTCCTCCTTGTCCAGAGAATAAAGTCCAAGCTCCTAGGTCTGGCACTCAAGGCCCTGCTAGACATTTCCCAGCTGCCTCTCCAACCGCCTCTCCTCTCTCTGACTACACATTGCCCCTTAAACACGTCCTGTACTTCTTTCTCTACCTCCAGACTTTCCTTCCTTCCTCCCTCCCTGCCTTCCTCCCTCCCTCCTTCCCTCTGTTCCTTCCTCCCTGTCTTCCTTCCTTCCTTCCTTCCTTCCTCCCTCCCTCCCTTTCTTCCTTCCTTTCTTTCCCCCTTCCTCCTGGGATGCCTGGCTCCCTCTCCGCCTGCTGAAATTTTACCCTGCCCTCAGCCCAGATGCTTCAGGAAGGCAGGCCTTTTTCCATCTTTATCACTCCCAATTATTTGAAATGATCCTCAGAGAGAAGGATCTTCCGCTTCCTCCAGGAGACCTTACATGAGAATTGAGCTCCTTTCCAGTAGGGATGTTGTCATTCTTTGTTCCTGTATTCTCAGCACCTAACCAGTGCTTGGCCTATCGTAGGTGCTTCAGCAGCGCTTGGTGATTGATTATATTCTGCGATCCTCTCCAGCTCTCAGTCTGATGGCATTTTGTTTGCATCTCTTGTGGGAGTTATCATATATGATCACATGGTCACAGGCTCCTAGGTTTAAAGTGGAAAGAATCCTCGGAGGCCATCTGGTCGAACCCCCTCCTTTTACAAAAGAGGCTGGTGAGGCCCGGAAAGAAGTGACTTGCCCAAACCTGACAAGAATGTGCATTTATAGAACCCTTTGCAAAGGGTTTTGTAAATTTGACGAAATAAATACAAGCTATTTTTCTTCTAAGCTCAATCAATGAACCACCAAAAACCATGTGCCTACTGTGTGCAGGCACCTGGCTCCAAAGGAAAAGAACAAGTCCCTGGTCTCATGGAGCTTCCATTCTGAGGAGGGAGGAGCCCAGGTGTATATAAATAGGCACCAAGGCAGCTAGGGGGCGCCAAAGTGCACAGAGTGCTGGGCCCCCAGGCAGGAAGACCCAAGTTCAAATCCTCCCTCAGGTACTTCCTAGCTGGGTGACTCTGAAAGAGTCATTTACCCTCTGCCTCAGTTTCCTCAAGTGTAAAACAGGGATAATGACAACACCTACCTCCTGGGGTTGTTGTGAGGATCCAATGAGATGAGATTTGTAAGGTGCTTCACACACAGTAGGCTTCTATAAATGTTTATTCACTTCCCCTTCCCCCAGTAGAATAGATAGGAGACAGATCTTTTCTCTGCCTTAGCTCACCACCTTCCCAGATGTTGTCAATATTATAATTTCTACCTGGAATTTTTATAGCTTTGCAGTTCTAACTGCATAAGATTGAGAAAATAGTGCTTTTTCACATTTCATATTCATAAGGTAATTTGGGGAGGTGTAAGGGAAACAGAACTATGATGTCATTGGCGCAGGTCAAGCCCAGTGAGGCACAGCCCCTGAGCTGCAGGTGTGGGGGCCCCCAGCCAGGATATTTCATCATCAGGGCTGGAACCCTGGGCTTCTTGACCCACGGTCAGCTCTCTTTGACTGCCCTGCCGTGCTCCCTCTCATTAACATTGCTGGGCACCACTCTCCTGTATTTGTCTCACTTCCTGTGCTGCTCTTCTGATGTCTGTCAGGTCACCCTCATCAGATTTCAAGTTTCAGGAGAGCAGGGACAGCTCCCCTTTGGATGGGCTCAGTGAGCCCTGGGAGGCTGGTGGGAGGTGTGAGCACTCTCAATCCCTTTCCCTGAAGTTCCAAGAGGGGACGTTGTTTGGCTGGTGAGGTCTAGAGCCAGCGCCTCCAGGCCCCAGGGCCCTGCTCCTTCCTTGGCCCCACACTGGGGCCAGGGCGGGCTTTGTGCAAGCTTAATCACTTCTTCCTAAGAGCTGCCTAGATGCTGGCTGAGTGGAATCTTGGGCCTGCCCTGATCTGGAAGCCGGGGAAGGCCCAGCCTCAGGCAGCTTTGGGAGCTCTCCTAAGGAGTCCATCAACGTTGGGAGGAGACATTTTTCCTTTTCAGAACCTCTGCATTCACTGCTCAGGATGGAGGGAGGGAGGGCTCTATTTCCAGATGTTTACCATTTGACTAAGTTGTCTTTGTGTGGAACAGAGACAGGCCAAATGACCCACAAACAGATGGGCCACTCAGCGTCAGTCCTGACCAGGGACACCGCCTGGCCATTCATCATGGTAGACACGAGCGTCAAGCTCAGGCCTTTTGGATTGCATGATCTCAGCACTCCTGGGGACAGCTGGACTTGGGGTCAGGGAAGCCTGGGTTCAAATCCCTCTCAGAGATTTCCTGGCTGGCTGGCTGACCACTGCCAATTTACTGCTTCTCAGTTTCTTCATCTGTAAAGTTGTGGCATCGGGTCACAAATGGCATCAAGGGGCCCTCATGCTCTAAAAATCTGATGGTCCTTATAAAATGTCCAGGGATGGCTTCATGTCTGCCTTAGATGGCTCAGCACAGCATTTATTAAGTGCATACTAGGTAACAGGCACTATGCTAAGGACTGGGGATAAACACAAGCAGAAAGACAGTCTCCACCCTCAGGGACCTTACACTCTAATGGGGGAAGACAGCATACAGCAGGGAGCTGGAAAGGGTATGTGTGTGTGTGTGTGTGTGTGTGTGTGTGTGTGTTGCCTTGTATAGGTGGGACACATGTGTGCACGTGCCTTGTATGGTGTGGAACACTTGTGTGTATGTAGTGTGTGCACATATGCATGTGTGTGAGATGTGTATATGTGTGATGTACATGTGTGGTGTATGTGTGTGGTATGTGATGTATATTGGTATGTGATGTGAGTATAGTATGTGCATGTGGTACATATGTGTGTGAAGCCTGTCTTGTATGGTGTGTATGATACGTGTGTGGTATATGAGGTATTATGTGATATGAGTGTCAAGTGTGATGTGTGTGGTGCATGTACATGTGGTGTGTGTGGGTGTGTGTGGGTGTGGGTGTGGGTGTGGGTGTGTGGGTGTGTAAGAGTGCCCACACAGGAGCCAGGCTGCTATGGAGCAGTCAGGAGAGGAGGCCATGGAGGCCAGCGTGCAGTGAGACTGGCTGGGTTGGGGTCTCACCAGTCCCAACGGAGGGGGGAGGGGGGAGGCATCTCCAGGATGGGAAGGTGAGAATGGGAGGGATCTAAGAAAGTCTTTGTACCAATAGCAGATGGCATGAGTGCCTGGCACAGAGTAGGCACTAAATAAATGTTTGCTGATTGATTCTCTGAGTTCCTAGCCTAATTTATCAATTCTTTCTTCCACATCCCCAACAGTGTGGTGAGGAATGGAATTGGAATTCACATTCAGGGCCTGCGACTCAAACCAACCTAGTCTTCTGATCGTCTGCCTCAGCTCTCCTTGGCTACAGTGCAAAGAGTGATGGATCTGTGTTCAGAGGTCCTGGGTTCAAATCCCACCTTTTCCACCCACTCTATATGTGACCCTAGGCAAGTCACTTCCCTGTGCCTCAGTTTCCTCATCTGTAAAATGAGAGGGTTGGGTTGGATGGTCTTTGAAGTCCCTTCTAGCTCTAGGTTCATTGCCCTTCACGGCCAATATCTCCCTGGACTCTCCTGACAGCCCTGTGAGTTGAATGCTCTGGGTATCGTTCTCCCCACTTTACAGATGAGGAAGCAGGCTGTCAGAGAGAGCTTAATTTTCTTTTCAATGAAGATTTTCCTTCTCTGCCTCCTCCTCTACACTACCCCACTGAGAAAGTCAGAGAAATAAAACCCCCTTCTTGGTGGTGTTCGGTCTTTCAGTTGTGTCTGGGTCATTGGGGGTTGTCTTGGCAGAGATACTGGAGGGGGTTGGCCATTTCCTTCTCCAGCTCATTTTGTAGATGAGGAAACTGAGGCAAACAGAGGTTAAGCGACTTGCCCAGGGTCACACAGCTAGTGAGTGTCTGAGGCTGGATTTGAACTCAGGTCTTCCGAGCCCAGCACTTTATCCACTGTGCCACCTAGCTGCCTAGTCAAGCAAAGCAAATATCCTGATAGGCCATGTCCCCCCAAGGTCTCAAACAGCACTGAGCTGTTCATCACTTCTCTATCAGAGTGGATGGCCTGTTATATCATGGACCCTCCAGAGTCATGGGTGGTCCTTGTGTTGATTAGAGTGCCTAAGACTTCCAAGTTTGGCATCTCTTAAGCCACTTTTCCAAGGTCCCACATTGAGTCATCCTGTCAGGTGAGGGGGTACCCACCCATCGGCCCTCCTACGGGGCCGAGGCTGGTGGATTTCTCAAGCTCGGGAGCTCTGATTGGGCACTGTCCCAAGTCCAGTACCAATATGGTAATCTCCTGGAGCAGTGGGGGCAAAAGCAGAGCCCATCAGAACTCCCCTGTCAATCAGCAGTGGTGTGAGATCTGTGAGCAGCCCTGTGACACAGTCTGAAAAGAAAAGGTTGAGATTTGAACCCAGGTCTCCTGACTTCAGGCCCAAGCCTTTATCTGGGCCATCCCAGTCCCAAGTGGCCTGAGAGTTCATGTAGCTAGTCAGTCACTGTTACCTGGATAGAGCAGGGTGGGGGTGGGGGCTGGGGCAGAGCAGTCAGAATTCCCTTCTGTCTCAGACACTTTGCAATAACTTTGTTACCCTGGGTAACTCACTTATCTGTGCCATGCCTCAGTTTCCCCATCTGTAAAATAGGGATAATAGCATCTATTTCACATGGCTGTTGTGAGGATCCAGGGAGGTCATGTACATGGACAGTGCTTTGTAAACCTTAAAATGCTTGAGAAATATCGGCTCTTATCATTATCACACCAGTCTTTAGATCTGTGCCAATGGTCTCTGTCCTTGGTCCTGCCCCAGTACATGTACACATACACATACATGTACACATACACTATGTATCTCTGTGTATATGGATACCCATGCATAAATATACATGCATGTATATTTTACAATGGAGGGTATAGAGGGCTTACTTATGGAACTTGAGAATGACCTAGATTGGGGAGGGGGTGCAGAGGGTCAACAGAGGCCCTGTGGTGGATGGTAGAACGTGGGCCACCAACTCTGAGGACATAGCTCTAGCTTTTGGGTTGCATGCTGGGGAGGATCTCCTCAGTTTCCCTCACATATTGTGGCTGCACCTTCCATGTCCCCTGACTCTCAGCTTGATCCTGGCCCCCCTGCTGCCTCTCAGGGTAGGTCTCCTGATAGCACTGGCCCCCAGGCTTCCCCTCAACATCTTCTGCAGCGGGAGGGCCAAGTAATGGGCTGCATGATGGAGGCAAGATTCAGAGAGGTCTTGACAGGACAACATTAACAAGATGGAATTTAGGAGGGATTATTGGATTATTACAAAGTCCTCTGCTTGGGTTATACAAGTCAATCCACAGGGAAGCCCTTCAGGAGAGCAGACAGGGTCCTGGCAGAGGAGAGACAGGACCATGGGATGGGCTGCCAGAAGGGACCTTAAGGAAGCCCAGAGCCCCCCCCACCATTGTATAGATGAGCTCAATCAGAGACTTCTGTGACTGAGGAAGAGCAGGATGGGGGCGGGTGGGACATGCGGCCAGATGCGGCTCATGGGAAAGAGGCCTGGGGGGAGGGACATGGTGGGTCCAGCCTCCGAGTGAGCCAACACTGAGGTATGGCCGCCAATACGCTAATGAAATATTTGGCCACATTAACAGAAGCCTAGCACTCACAAAGGAAGCAAGAATCCCATCCTGCTTTGCCTTGGTCAGATGTCTGCGGTATGGGGTTCCATTCTGGGGGCCACATTTTAGCAAAGACACCAACAAGTTGAGCACATCTGGAAGAGAGAGACCAGGATTGGGGTGTGGGGGGCGGTTGGCACCGGGTGCCTGGATGATGCCAACAAGAAAAGACTTGGGGCAGGGGCGGGCTGGGGAGAGGTGACCTCCGCTCCTCGCTGTTATCTGAAAGAGGGTGTAGACACATCCTGGGGTGTCTGCAGAAGGACGAAGTGGGCCAGCATCCAAAGGACACCCTTTTCTTCTCCTCCTCCTCCTCCTCCTTCTCTTTCTTCTCCTTCTTCTCCTTCTCCTCCTCCTCCTCCTCCTTCTCCTTCTTCTTGTGCTTCTTTTTAAAAAGTATTTTTTTTGCTATTTTAAACTCAACAAATACCAATAAACATAGACATTGCCATATACAAAGAGCAGAAAAAGAGGATTGAAGTTCAAATTGCATCATTTACACTAAAATGAGTGTGTGTGCACACACACAAACACATATACACATGTATATACGTATATACACACATATATCGATTCCACTTAGCTTGTTATTTCCCAAACTGTCTTAACTATTTGTGTTGGCCCCCAAACTCCCAATCTCTTCTGTGTTTTCCTTAAATGTTTCCCTGATACATTCTTCCCTTTTTTTGGCATTGTTCTAGCTACCCCCACCTCCTTTCCTACCAATTACCAATTCTTCCTGCCTTCCCAATACTCCTTTCCAGCAAGTTATCAAATGAAATAAATTCTCCCCATTGGCCGTGTCTAAAAGTGTGTGGCTCTGAGCCAGTTTATACAACTGATTGTGTAACAGTTCTCTCGATGCTGCCCGCTTCAGTCTCCCTTCCCTTTTATCATTTCTTACAACATGGTAGTGTGTTCCATTACATTCCATAATTGGCTTAACTGTTCCCCAGATGATTCTACCCCACTACAAAAAAAAACTTCGATAGAGATGTTGTCTGGACTGCTCCTTTCCCTCTTTCTGTTTCTTCTTTGGGCTCTTCTGTGACCTTTCGTATGGCCATCTCTTCCCTGCCCTGCCCTCCTTCAGCTCCTTTCTCTAAATCCGTGTTCTCCTGCGAAGCCTCCTTTCCCTGGCTCAGAACTGCCACTCCTCACCGGCCCTCCTATAGCCCTTTGTTCTGGAGTTTTTGACCCCTTTATCAGGAAACTGTGTGTGTTGGGGACATTTGAATTGGGATCTTCTAGTAATACTCACAAAAATAACAACAGCGTGCGTCGATATCATGCTGTAGGGCTTAGAAGGCATAATAACCCAGGGCGGGGAGTTGGTGACTTGGCCAAAGTCACCCAGCCAAGAAGTATCTGAGAATGGATTGGAACTTGAGTCTTCCTGACTCCGGGTCCGGTGCTCACTCTGATTCGGTCCCGTGGTTTTCATTCCCAAATGACTTTGTGTCCTGCACTGAAGTTTGAGTAGCAAAGAGGGCAGCAGTGAAGGAGTCCTGGGCTTTGGTCACTTTCCAGTTGACGTTAGATGAGGCAGAGAAATGAGATCCGTCCCACTGAGAGCCCGGCATTTGGGGTCCAAGGAGCATTTGCTAAAAGGTTAGTCGCTGTGTTGACTTTGGCCTCAGAACCAGTAAACAGAGCTCAGTGCTGGAGCAACATCTGTTCTTAATCAGTGACTGGGATGGAATCAACCTGTCCCCCCACCCCCACACACAGCATTTGTTGATATTTGGAAAAATGAAACCTATTCTCTCCTCAGGACAACCCGTCCCCTCCCCGTTGGAATCAGGGTGACTAATTGGCCTCTTATGTGCCAGACCCTGGGCTGGAAGTGATGAAAAATGGGAGGCGGGCAGTACATGCCGAGACTGATGGCACAAAGTCATTTTGGCAAGGGTGGCATTGGAGGCCCACTGACCTAGGGGCAGCCCTCAAGCAGCCTCCAGGAGGGAGGGAGGGAGAACTTCCAAAAGATGGCGGTGAAGGGTTGGAGAAGCCAAAGAGAGGCGCTGATGTCAGAATCCTGCAGCAATAGGGAGCCACAGAAGGTTGCTGAGCAGGGCGTGACCTGCGGCAGGCCACTGAAAAGGAGCTGGAGTTTGGACTGACGATCTTGCTGGCATGGGCCCTGCCTTCACTAGACCTGATGGTGGCCCTTCTAAGTCATTTGGCCATATGGGGATTTTCGTTCATGTTTTCCTACAATCCCTCCCCACCCTGAGAATCCACCCCACATGGGCTCATAGGAGCCTAGGTCTGGCACTGCAAGCGACCTTTGAGGTCTCATCTGACCACCCCCTCCCCCATTTTGCAGATGAAGAACTGAGGCCCAGATGGGTGAGTTGAGTGACTTGCCCAAGGTCACACAGTGAAGTAGGAAGGTCTTCCTCTGGCTGTCTTGGTAGATGGTCTACCCAGGGTCTTTTATTCTTAGTATGTGACCTGCTCACCTCTATTCCAGTCTGACCTTGGCTTTTCTATCGTGTCTGGCCTGCCAGTTGTCATCATGGTAGGTGACCTGCAACAGCTGGTTTAAACCCTGCATGGGTTCTTCATTCATCCTTTGGGTAAGTCATAGTTTCTATTCTTTTGACATTATAGAATTCCATGACTCAAGGCCATGTGGCATTGGAGAGCGCTGCGGTTAAGTTGTTGGACTTGTGGGGTGATGAGCAGCTGGGGCTCACTCCAAACGCTATGTTTCCACAGACATCATGCGGTCCAGTTTCTTCTCCCCCTCTTCAGCCCCAGGCCCATTGTATTCTTCATCTGCAGCCCTTGTCCCATAGGGATGACCTTATGGACTCATGTAACAGCCTCTCTGTCCAGCTGCTACCATAGTCTGGGTACTGCAGGGTGTTTTTTATCCACTTTGTTTTTCCAGGGTGGATGGTTAGATCGATGTGTTCGCATTGCTTTGGTCTTCTAAATCCACCTGTGGGGCCTGATGAAATTAGCCTGAAACAATCCTCAACTAAGAGCTTTTGGAAAGTTTTGCCACTTAATATCCTTTAAGCTAAATGGACAGTATTCTGACATCAATCAATAAACATTTACTTAGTGCCTACTGTGTGCCAAACAAAGAGGCAAAAGACAGTCATGCCCTCAAGGAGCTCACAATCTAATGGTGTGGACAATGTACAAATATATACAAAGTAAGCTACATACAAGATAAATAGGAAATAATGAACAGAGGAAAAGCAGAGTTGTGGCAGGTTCCTGAAGAAGGTGGGGTTTAGTTGGGACTTAAATGGTGCTGGGAGGATAGAGTGGAGGAGGGAGAGAATTCCAGACATGGGGCAGAGCCAGGGAAATGGTCTGGAGCTGAGAGATGGAGGCTCTCACTTGTGGAGCATTCGTGGAGACCAGGCTCGCTGGATTGAAGGGAAGGTGTTGGGGGAGTGAGGGGTGAGAAGACTGGAAAGGGAGGAAGGGCAGGTTTTGCAGGGCTTTGAACGCCAAGCAGAGAATCATGTATTGGATCCTGGAGGTGATAGAGAGCTGCTGGAGTTTATTGAGCAGGGGATGACATGGTTGGACCTGTGTTTTAGGGAAGTCACTGTGGTGGGTGAATGGAGGATGGACCGGAGGAGAGAGAGACTTGAGGTAGACAGACCCCTCCAGAAGCTATGGCAATTGTCCAAGCATGAGTGATGAGGTTTGCATTAAAGGGTACATGGCCATTTTTTATGGTGTGAAATCCAAAGTGGAGCCATCCTTAACCAGATACATTTTGTATATAATCCCAGTAGCTTATCTCACTGAGCCCCTTCCTTTTACAGAAGAGGAGACTGAGGGTCAGAGTGGGGGTATGAACTGGCAGAGCTAAGGTCAGTCTCCAGGGGGATGGACTCCTGAGCTCACCTCATCCAGCTCACTTGGGACATGCTCAGGGCTCCAGAGCAGGATTTCGAACCCGGGCTCTTGGGCTCCCAGGCCTGCCTTCTTTCTGTTCAGGTGCCCCCAGGGGCCTTGGTCCTCTCGTCTGCCACCCTGTAAGGCCTCTTGCCATGCCTGTCCCCTTACAGAGACCGCTGGCTGCTGCTGTGGGGGGGCCTTTGCTGTCCAGCTCCTGTCTCCCAATGGCCTGGGAGACCCAACATTTTGTGGTCCTGTTGGGATCAAGCATGAAGTGACTGAATCACTTTCTAATGTTTCTACAGTGCCGCGCCCAGAGCAGCTCCGGCTTTGCTGGCTGGGAGAGTGGCCACTTGCCTCTTCTCTCCAGTTTTCTGGTGGCAGCATGGAGGGGCAGTGTCAAAGGACCTACATTCACATTCTTGTTCTCCTGTTGCCCACCTGTGTGCCTTCGAAGAAATCCCTTCATTGCTGTCTGCCTCAGTTTCCCTACTTGTAAAATGGGGGGCATTTTGAAGGGCTCTCTTGTGAAGGAAGGATTAACTGTGTGTCACTTGGCCCTGGTGAGCAGAACCAGGCTTCGAGGGGCTGATTTGGGCTAAAGGTCAGGAGAGCCCAGCAGGGTGGAAGGGCATGCCTCAGGAGATCTCCCTGCAGACAGGGACTGGTCACCCTCCTGCTGGGATATGGCAGAGGGGAGGCCCCTTCCCACCTGATGACTTCCATGATTCTGGAGGTAGCTTAGGAGATCCCTTGGCCTGGGGTCTGCTTTCGATTCTGTGACTCTCTGAAGGTGGGAGGGGTGTGAGCAGAACTCCCAGAGATATGACTGTGCCCCATCCAGCCCCTAGCGAGCAGAAGAGCCCAACCTGGCCCCTCCCACTTCATAACAGATGGCTCTTGTCTCCCACCCTTTCTTTTTCCTCTGCTGCCTCAGAGAACGAATCCCATCCAGAGCAGAGCAGCAGGAAGGAGAAGTGCAGCCCAGGCCCAGCTCTGCCCCCAGCTTGCTCTGTGGCCCTGGCTAAATTCTGCGGTTTCTTCCTCTGTAACAGTCTGGCTCCTAGATCACGGCAGTTAGAGCCAGAAGGGATGTGGAAGTCAGCAAGCCCAGACCTTTCTCTTTACAGAGAAGGAAGCTGAGGCCTGAACAGAGACGCAAGTCACCTCAGAGAGAGGAGGTAGTGGAGATGGGATTGGAAATCAGGTGCCACAGCCCCAAGATCAGGGACAGACGGTCCAGCACAGTATCTGTGCCTCACCTTCCCATCCCCAACATCCTGTGAGCATCAAAAAGTAGATGCAGTCGAGGTGGGGTCTTTGCTGGGTTGGTGGGAGTGTGGAGCTGGGAGACAGCTGCCTGACTGTGCCCTGCTCTCTGGGGAGCTGTCCTCTGTCCTGAGATGCCCACTACAGGTACTGCCCAAGACCCGCCCTTCCCCTAGGAATGCTGCCCACCATGACCATGCAGGGATTGTCCCAACTTGGCCCCTGAAGAGTCATTCATTAGTTAGAAAATGTCACACTGTTTCCATTCCAAGCTGGGGAAGGCCTGCTGAGAGTGGAATGGTCAGTTCCCAGAAATCCCCAGCGGGTGGGTAACTTGTGGGAACCCTCTCCAGGTTCCTATATCAGCTGTCTGGGAAAGCTGTGCCAAGAAGGGTAAATAAGGTAGATTGGGGGGGGGATCAGGGCTGGCAGCTGAGGACAGCCAGGAGCAGCAGGCTTGGAGATGGGAACCTAGGCTGGCCTGGACCACCTTGGCACATGCCCAAGCAGGACAGGAGTAGAGCTGTGAAGAGGACTCGGACACCTGCCTGCAGAATGAGGGCAGGGATTCGTTTGTCTCTACGGGCCCTTCCTGTACAGGGAACCCTCTGGGACCCTCCTTTTCCCTTGCTCCCCCCAGGGTGTCCAGGGGACTGGAGCTCCTGTCCCAGTGGGGTCAGCACAGGGAGCTGGGTAGGTTTAGCCCAAAGAAGAGGGACCTCAGGGGGAACCTGAGAGCTGTCTTGGGGTATCAGAAGGAATGCAGAGTGGAGGAGAGATTGGCCTGGTTCCTTCTGGCCGCAGGAGGCAGAAGTGGGCAGAGCCAGAAGCCTTGGGGAGGAGGGGGGTCGGGCCTGAGATGCCAGAGACACTGAGGCTCCAAATTAGGGAGAAAATTCCTCACAATTAGAGTAATCCCAAAGGAGGGTGGGCTCCTGCAGGAGATCTTGGGGGGGGACTTGCACAAAAACATAATAGCTAGCATTTTTATAGCACTTTGAGGTTTGTAAAACACTTTATAAACAGGATCTCATTAATCCTCACAACTACCCTGGGAAATAGGTGCTCTTATTATCTCCATTTCATAGATAAGGAAACTGAGGCAGATAGATCAAATGAATTGCCCAGCATCACGCAGCTAGTAATTGTCTGAGGCAGGATTAGAACTCAGGTCTTCTCACTCTCAGGCCCAGAGCTCTGGAGGTCTGGCCACTTCACTTTACTGGAGGTCAAGTGAAAAGTATGTATGACCACCAGTTTGGCCTTGGCTTCTTCAGTTGTCAAATGGGGCAGTTGGACAAGATCCTTCCTAATCAGCTCTATGAGTTTTCAGTCACTCAGTCAGTCAACAAGCATTTAGGTTGCACTTACTAAGAACAAGCCCTGGGGACACAAAGAGAAGCACAAGACAGCCCCTGCCCTCAGGGAGCTCCCAGTCTAATGGGGGAGACAACACGGAGGTAGCTGTGTACAAATGGGATCTGGGCAGGATGAATTGGAGTGAAGACAGGCAGGACTCCCCCTCTTTGGCCCCTAGAAAAGGGGCTCTGACAACGCTGAGGTTTCCTGTGCTCACTTCTGTCCCTCCTCCTTTTTTTAATTAATTAATTTATTTTTAGTTTTCAACAATCACTTCCATAAGCTTTTGAGTTTTAAATTTTCTCCCCCTCCCTCCCCCAAATGGCACACAATCTGATATAGGCTCTACATATACATTCCTATTAAACATATTTTTACATTAGTCATGTTGTAAGGAATTAGAACCAATAGGAGGAACCAGAAGAAAGAAGAAACAAAACAAAACAGAAGAAAAAAAGAGCAAATAGTATACTTTGATCTGCATTCAAACTCCATAGTTCTTTCTCTGGATATGGATAGCATTTTCCATCATGAGACTTTTGGAGATGTCTTAGATTCTTGCATTGTTAAGAAGAGATAAATCTATCAAAGTTAGTCATTGCACAATGTAGCTGTTAGTCTGTACAGTGTTCTCCTGGTTCTACTCACTTCACTCAGCATCAGTCCATGCAAGTCTTTCCAGGTTTTTCTAAAGTCTGCCTGCTCATCATTTCTTATAGCACAATAGTATTCCATTACATTCATATACCACAACTTGTTCAGCCATTCCCCAGTGGATGGGCATTCCCTCAATTTCCAAGTCTTTGGCACCACAAAAAGAGCTGCTATAAATATTTTTGTATATGTGGGTCCTTTTTCCATTTGTATGGTCTCTCTGGGATACAGACCTAGAAGTGCTATTGCTGGGTCAAAGGGTATGCACATTTTATAGCCCTCTGGGCATAGTTTCAAATTGCTCTCCAAAATGGTTGGATCATCTTACAACTCCACCAACAATGCATTAGTGTTCTAATTTTCCCACATCTTCTCCAACATTTATCATTGTCCTGTTTTGTCATTTTAGCCAATCTGATAGATGTAATATGGTGCCTCAGAATTGTTTTGATTTGCATTTCTCTAATCAATAATGATTTAGACCATTTTTTCATATGACTGTAGATAGCTTTAATTTCTTCCTCTGAAAACTGCCTGTTCATATCCTTTGACCATTTATCAGTTGGGGAATTACTTGTATTCTTATAAATTTGCCCAGTCCCTCCTGCAAGAAGCCTTTCCCCATCCCCTCATGCTGGTGCTTCCCCATTTATCTTGCCTGTTGCTTGTTTGTACAAAGTTGTCTGCACGCTGTCTCCCCCACTAGACGGTAAATTCCTGGAGGGCAGGGACTGTCTAAGGCCTCTCTTTGCATCCCCAGATCTTGGCACATAGTAGGTGCTCAGTTGTTGCTTGCCACCAAGAGCAGTGGCTGGTGCAGGTGATCTTGAACCTGACTAGCCCCATGAGTGTTGGGGAAGGAGTGGTAGCATAGGGCGGCACAGAGGGGGACCCCTTGCTTGGTTGATCTGGCCTGGGGGGGCCTAAGAGTCAAGGCAGTTGCTATGCTTATGATGGGCATGGGAACACATCCTTACTCGCCCTTGTGAGGGTGTCATTGGAATCCTCAGGATGCACTTTCTATGGATCTCTGAGCTCTGAGGACTGACTTCACATGTTTGTCTGGCAGGGAATGGGGGTCCTGGGGTGGCCAGGAGCTCTAGTGTATGGTCTCTCTGTCGGTTGGAGCAAGTGTCCATCAGGATCCAGTCCTGGACTCAGGCCACAGAGGGAACCAGCTTGTGATGAGAGGAGCTCCAGTCCCTAGTGTGGTTCTCAGGGGCAGCAGCGCAGGCATTCCCCCTGCTCCCCGCCCTGGTGGAGGCCTCCCTGTTTCCAGGCAGGTTACATATCTGACCTCACTCGAACATCCACAGGGGCTCCCTAGAACCCCTAGGATAAAATACAGAATCCAGCCAGGTGTGAGCTTTCAATGCCCCCCCCCACCTTCCCATTTCATTTCCTCACTGACCCTCCATGTGTGCCCCATTCCAGGCTAACATGCCTCCTCACTGTTCCTCAGCATGGCATGGGGGCTCTTGCCCCCCCATATCTTGTAGAATGTGCTTCCAAAGAGACTTGGCCTCTTCAGCTCCTTTGCTGTGACCTTCATAGGCCTTTCCTGACCTGTCTCCATCACCCTCTGAGAATGTAAGCTCCTTGAAAGCAAGGACCTTTTTTAAAAAATATTTTTAAACATTTTTATTTAAAGTTTTGAGTTCTAAAATGTATCCCTCCTTCCCTCTCTCCCCTGCCTCCCCCCTCCTTGAGATGGTAAGTAATCAGATACAGGTTATACATGCGCAATCATGTGAGACGTTTCCATATTAGTTATTTGTACAAGAAGACTCGAATGAGAAAAAAAAATGAAAGAAAGGAAGGGAAAACAGCCTTCCTCAGTCTGTATTCCATCAATATCAGCTCTTTCTCTGGAGGCCAATAGTCGGCCTCATTATGAGTCCTTTGGGATTGTCTTGGATTGCTGTATTGTTGCGAAGAGCTCAGTCATTCACAGTTCTTCATTGCCACAGTGTTGCTATTACTGTGTACAACATTCTCCTGGTTCTCTTCACTTCACTATGCATCAGTTCATGTAAGTCTTTCAGGTTTTTCTGAAATCATCCTGCTTGTCATTTCTCATAGCACAATAATATTCCATCACAATCATAGACTACCACTTGTTCAGCCATTCCCCAATGGATGGGCACCCCTTTGATGTCCAATTTTTTGCCACCACAAAAAGAGCCACTATAAATATTTTTGTACAAATAGGTCCTTTTCCCTTTTTTTTGGATGCCTTTGGGATATAGACCTCGCAGTAGTATTGCTGGATCAAAGGGTATGCACAGTTTGATAGCCCTTTGGGTATTGCTGTAGGGACCTTTTAAAGTAACTCTAGAAAACAGTCTAAGAAGTTGTAAAGGGAACGCAGCCTGCAGCAGTGGAGGGACTCCCAGCATTGAAGACATCACCTGTCCTCCAAAGGTCAATTCCCCCATTCCTGCGCTTGTCCCCGTGGACGTTCACAGGCAGCAAAATGCTACAAAACTCACCTGCTTCCCCCTTTCCTGCAGCGACTGCAGATGTTCTGATGGAAGATTGCTGTGCAGATGGGCATAGGCTGGCCACCCAGAAACGAGACTGTTCGGTACCCTATGCTTCGGAATCCAAGGAATGCAGGTACACTACCCCGTACCCTGCCATGTGTGATGGTCACTGCCCTCTGGCTCCTTCTCCTCTCCTGTGACTCCCCAGGCCAAAGCTCCACTGGTGCCCTAGATGGGTGTGTCCCCCTGGGACAAAGTAATCTCCTAGAGGGCAGGGAATTTTGTCTGTGCGTTGTCAGCACCTAGGACAGTGCTCAGCACACACAGGTGCTTCATAAAGTCTTCCTGACTGACCATGGGACATAAGGCAACGTAGTAATAGTTGTGCTCAATGATTATCTAATGTTATTACAGGTTTATGGGGGTAAAAAACTTGGGAAAGGGGAGGGATTCCTCGGGTGGCCTTCTTTCTCCCCTGCTTACCTGCTCCAGAAAAGGAGGGACAAGTCCCAGATTCCCTGGTGGGCTGGAGAAAGTTCCTACTCAGGTCCCCTTGACCGCCATGTATCAGCACTGAGGACAGTCTTCTGAGGCCCAGCCCTGACCAAGGGGACTGAAATTCCAAGTGAGCAAATTCTTGAGGAGTCAGAGGAGGGGCAGGTCAAACAAAGGAGAAAAAAACAGGAAACTCGGATGACTGGGATGTTGGAAGATCAAATGTTTATGATTCAAAGACCAGCAGATAAGGAGGGCCAGCTGGGACTGAAGGGCAGCCATTGTGCTTCAAGTGAGGAATCTGAGAGAGGCCCCTGGTAATCCTGGAGTGTGGTTAAGCAGCCGTGTCTGTGTGTGTGTGTGTGTGTGTGTGTGTGTGTGTGTGTGTGTGTATGAAAGAAAGAGAGACAGAGAGACAGAGACAGAGACAGAGAAACAGACTAAGAGAGGATGAAAGAAATGAG
>NW_020950172.1:838669-850248 GCF_900497805.2 Vombatus ursinus
ACAGAGAGAGGAGAGGCAGAGACAGAGAGAGAGGCAGAGACAGAGAGTGACAGAGAGAGACAGAGACAGACAGAATGCATTGTGAGAGTGTCTGTGCATGTGTGTAAGTGTGATTGTGCACATGTGTTTAATCTCTAACAGATGATAAGAAGACAAACAGTCAAGACTAGAATCTTAGCTCCATTTACTGGTCCTTCGCTGTTACTGGTGCCTGGCACATAGTAGGTCCTTAATGAATGATTATTAATTGACGACAGATTTTAGAAGTGAGAAAACCAAGGTTCAGGGAGGGTGACCCCTCAAAGAGTTCATGGCAGGCTAGTGGACAAGCTGAGGCTCAGACCTCAGTGTCACCATCCTGCTTTTCCAAATCATAAGGCAATAGAATGTTCAGATGGGAAGGGAGGTGAGAGGTCATTTGGTCCCACAATCTCAGCTCAGAGAGGCTCATGGGTCAGGGAGAAAGGAGAAGTGGGGAAATGGCGTGAGCCTGGTCCCAACTCTGATTTCCCCTGTTCTAAGGCCCTTTCCAACTCTGACATTACCTGTTCTAAAGCCCCTCCCAGCCCTGACATCTCCCATTCTGCTATAGCTGGGGCTATAATAGCTGTGCCCGCATAACCTGTGCCCCCCTCCTGGTATCTCTTATCAAAGGAGGTAATATTCCTAAATCACTTAGCACTGTGCTTGGTACATAGTGGGTACTTAATAAATGCTTGCACTCTCCTTCCCTGCCCTCATTTCACTTGGCAGGATGGTGCAGGAGCAGTGCTGCCAAAATCAGCTGGAGGAGCTCCACTGCGCCACAGGTATCAATGTGGCCCATGAGGGGGACAGTTGTGACACGCACCACAACAACTCCAGCTTTGAAGCCAAGTTTGTCAAGGTGAGCCACCCTTCTACCTCTCTGTCATTCTCCAGCTGCCCTGCTCCTGAGCCAGCCTGTGAGGCCTGCTCCCTACCCACCTACCATACTTTCTTCCTCCCTCCCTCCTTCCTTCCTTCCTCCCTGAGCCCCTTTCTCTCTCCCCATCCCTGCCCTGTCCTGGGGCAGCATCAGGGACCATGGTCCTTGATCTGCCCTATGTCCAGTACTCAAGCTGGCTGAGGGCAGGATGCCTGAGCTGCATTCCTGGGAGGAATTGGCTCAGACCTGTAAAGGTAGGAATGGCTGAGGCCAGACCACCCTGTCACCTCCTGTCCTGTTCTCTGTCCTGCTATTGCTGGACACATGCAGGGTCAGGAAAAGGAGGAGACACTGGCCAGCTGGGTCTGTGGTCATGAGGGTCAGAGGTTGTTTGGGGGGAGAGGGTCTGAGCCCCCTGTTCTGCCCCATGGGGACTCTGGCATCAGAACTGGATTCAAATTGTGCCTCTGATACATAGCCCTTGGGTGACTTCAGGGAAATCCCTTCCCATCCCTGGGCCTGGGTTTCCTCCTCTGGAGGATGAGAAGGGAGGACCACATGCCCTGCAGGGATGCTGCCAGCTCTAGGGCCCAACATCCCTTTTCTTATTTCTACCAACGTGGAACAGAAGGGAACTAAGAGTCTCCTCTGGGCTCTGCTGGGTGAGAAGAGATACAGGGGCATTTGGTCCAGAAGAGCTCCGTTAGTGGTCCCTGTGCACAGAGTGCCAGTGGTCACGGGGCATCATTTCTGCCCACAGGGGGCTGGTGGTCGCAGGGCTATACTTCCAAGGGCCACTCAAAGAGAGGCCAGATGGTCGTGAATGGGGCTCTTGGCAGGGGACACCAGCTGAAGTCCAGGCTAGATGCCTTGGTTTCAAAGCTCCCTTCTCAACTCCAGGATTCCCAGTTCTCCGGCATCCCCAGTCACATGCTGGCTGATGCCCCCACACCCATCCAGCTCAAGGGCTCTCTTTCCCTTTGGGATTGTGTCAATAGACTAGACTCTAGGTCCTGCTGAGGACATCTTAATGCCTGAGCCTTGACTCTGGAAAGGCCTGAATCTTCTCCAGAAAAGGTCAGTGAGAAAGGACCTAGAAAGAAACGTGCCACCTTGAGGATGATTGATCAAATGCAGAGGGGGTGATTCTGTATTATAGAATGTCAGAGCTGAGAGGGGCCTTAGAACAGGGGGTGTCAGAGCTGAGAGGGGCCTTAGAATAGGGAATGTCAGAAATGGGAGGGCCTTATATACAAAATATTCATAGCAGCTCTTTTTGTAGTGGCAAAGAATTGGAAATTGAGAGGATGCCCATCAATTGGGGAATGGCTGAGCAAGTTGTGGTATATGAATGTGATGGAATACTATTGTGCTATAAGAAATGATGAACAGGCTGACTTCAGAAAAACCTGGAAAGACTTGTATGGTCTGATGCTGAGTGAAGTGAGCAGAACCAGGAGAATGTTGTACACAGTAACAGCCACGTTGTGCGATGGCTAATATTGATAAACTTACCCCTTCCCAGCAATACAAGGATCTAAGACATCTCCAGAGACCTTGTGATAGAAAATGCTGTCCACACCCAAAGAAAGAACTATGCAAGCTGAACTGCTATTTTTTTTCTCTTCTGTTGATTTTTGTTTCCTTTTTCTGATGGTTTCTCCTACTGGTTTTAATTTTTACTTACATCACTAATGGGAAAACATGTTTAATATGAATGTAAATGTATAGCCTATCGCAGATTGTGCGCCATCTTGGGGACAGTGGTGGGGAGGAAGGGGGAGAAAAATTTTAAACTCAAAAGTATATGGAAGTGATTATTGATAAATCAAAATAAATTAATAAAAAAAATGAAAGAAAAAAGAAATGGGAAGGCCTTAGGACAAGGGATGTCAGAGTGAGGAGGGCTTTAGAATCGGGGATATCAGAGGTGGGAGGGCCCTGTCAGATCATCTGGCTCCTTCTCCTCATTTTGCAGGTTATAAAAGTGAGTGAGGCCCAGAGAGAAAAGGGATTTGCTTGTTGGGTAGTGAGGGGCACAGTAACCTGGAATAACACTGGGAATTGTACACGTTGTTCTATATCTGCCCTATCCCCTCCCCCAAATTCTGGGGGTCCCCTTTTGTGTTGGTCATTCCAACAAATTCTTCCTGAATTTGTTCTGAAGGTTCCTTGTTCGCTGTGTCTGCTGCCCATCGCCTGGGGGTGAGATTCCATGCTCTCTCTCAGGTTCTCTCTGGCTAGGATGGCTGTAAATTTCAGAGGTAACAAGTTTGCTTCCAACTCAGGACTGAGAATTCCTAGGGTTGGTCAGCAAGGCAGAAGTCAAGCCTGAGATCAAGGTCACTTTAAACCTGCTGCCTTGGAAGTACTCACTCAGCTCCGCCACCGATGCCCTAATTGAAGCCAACCTGCCCCTTTCCCAGAAGTTTAACATTTATTTGTCTTGGGAAGTAGTGAGCTCCCCATCATACAGGTGATGAGGGTGAGCCTGGCTGGCCATCTGTGCAGAAGTCTGTAGAAGAGACTCCTTTAGGGGATGGGATGTTAGATGAGACTTCTTCTCAGAGTCTGTGCTTGCAGGTCTCAGGGTGGTCAGTTAAGGTGTCTCTTGGGAGCCATGTCCTCAGCCATGGGACCTGCCCTCACCCTGTTTTCGAGAACCAACATTTGAATGTTTCCAGCTACTCCTTACCTCCCACTGTGGGTCAAGATGAATTGGAACCAAGAGGAAATAAGTTTTGGAAAATTAGATTGAGTCCAGTTGGCTGAGTCTTGGGAACACTGGATGGGGAAATCAATTTCTCCTGAAGTCAATTTTCCCATTTGAAGTGATTATGGTTTGAGTAAATGCTTTTCACCAAGCAAACATCTCAGCTGGTGCAGCCCTGACTCCAGGGGCGGAGACTTTGGGTGGATTCTGTGGCTCCTTTCTGGCCATGATTGCCCTCAGTGGCAAAAGAGGATGGAACCCACAGTGATGAGAAGTCCAAGGAGATGTCTGTGGATGTGAAATGGGGAGGAATCCTTCATGATTACAAAGCCCCGCGACCCAGGGCCCACCCACTCTCTGCCCCCAACTCTTTCCCCCAAACCCTTCTTTTCTCCTCCATCTTCTGGTGGTCTTATTGGAAGATAAAGTTCTTAGGTCATAGGGTTAGAGCTGGAAGGCCCCTCATAGTCATCCAGTCCAGTGGTCTTGTTCTACAGATAAGCAAACTGAGGGTCAACAGGAGTGACTTGCCCAAAGTAGCACACCTGCAAATGGAAGGGCCAGGATTCAAACACAGGCCCTCTTCACAGGTCTGTGCTACAACTTCTGAGGCAGCCTAGGCTGGTGGCCAGAGCCCTGGACTCACACTCAAGTCCTAGGTCTGGCCCAGGACCCTGCAGAGAAGCCTGGGAGCCTCCCTGCTCCAAGGCCATGCTGCTGGGCACCTCACTCTTTATTTTCTGGAGGCCACCGCTCACTCTTTCCCTTGTTTTCACCAGAAATGCTGTCACTGCTGTCTGCTGGGGAAGGCTGCCCAAGCCCAAGGCCAGAGCTGCGAGTACAACCTCATGATTGGCTACCAGTGTGGCCTGGTGTACCGGGCGTGCTGCGTCAAGAGCCAGGAGTCTGCAGAGCTCGCGCCTGGAGATGTCGCCGTGCCCTTGGACACTGGTAATGCTCTCTCCTCTCCCCTGGCTGCCTTTGGCCCTCACAATGGCCGACTCTGCTCCAGGGGTCCCTGCACTGTCCTGAGCTCTGGGGGGGGCTCATTCAGCCCTTCAGACTGTGTGACAGACCTTGCCTCTGCATGATGCCTAGTGAACCTACTAGTTGTTTGTCCATCTGTCTGTCTGCCTGCCTATTGGTCTGTCTGTCCATCTGTCTATCTTTCTGTCTGTCTGCCTATGGGTCTGTCTGTCTTTCTGCCTGTGGGTCTGTCTGTCCATCTGTCTGTCTGTCTGCCTATCAGTCTGTCTGTCCTATCAGTCTGGCCATCTGTTCATCTGTCTGTCCATTTGTCTGTCTGTCTGTCTGCCTATGGGTCTGTCTGTCTATCTATCTGTCTATCTATCTATGTTTCTGTCTGCCTATGGATCTATTTGTCTGTCTGTCCATCTGTCTGTGTGTCCATCTGTCTGTGTGTCTGTCTGTCTGCCTATTGGTCTGCCTACCTATCTATCTGTCTGTCTGTCTAACTATCTATCTATCTGTCTGTCTAACTATCTATCTATCTGCCTGTCTGCCTATTGGTCTGTCTGTCCATCTGTCTGCCTGCATATGGGTCTGTCTGTCTGTCCATCTGTCTGTGTGCCTGCCTATGGGTCTGTCTGTCCTTCTGTCTGTCTGTCCATCTGTCTGTCTGTCTATCTGTCTGTCTGTATGCCTATTGGTCTGCCTACCTATCTATCTGTCTGTCTGTCTGTCTATCTTTCTGTCTGTCTGCCTGTCTATCTGTCTGTCTGTCTAACTGTTCATTCACTCATTAGTTTGTTCATTCATTTATTTAATTATATATTGGGGATAGGGTGGGTGGAGGAGGCACCCTTGCCCCCATGAGTCCTTTGGCGTGAAAGCCTCTGGTGTCTGGACTGATGGCCATTCCTTACCTTGGCATCTGAGAGAGCGGCCTGGGGGCACCGAATTCAGTGACTTGCCCAGGGTCACACAGCTGATCTGTGGCAGAGGCAAGGCTTTCTGACCCTTCATGACACGCTCCCTCCCCATGACCAGTAGCGGGTGATGTGCATAGGATGGGCCTGAACTGACATTTACCTCATGATCTGGAGTCAGCACAACTCTAAAGAGCGCCTTTCCAATGTTTATGCCTCATAATCATCCTTTAAGGCTAGGGCTAGCAGCCTTTTCATCCAGTTTGGGAGGCCAAGGTCCCTCCCATGTGGAGATGGGGGAGAGGAGATCTTGGCATCTAAGGAAGGGCTTGAGGCATGGGGGGCCCTGGTGGGTTTGAAAATGACCCCATCTGTGATTCCCGCCCTCCCTGTCTTTGAAGAGAAGCTCCTTCTCCGTGCAGTGGGAGGAGCCCAGAGTCAGAGGTCTTGGGTTCCAATGCTGGTGACCTGGGACAAGTCATTTAAATGCTACCATACCTCAGCTGTCCGACACATAGTAGGTG
The DNA here is from genome assembly GCF_900497805.2 of Vombatus ursinus. Lineage (NCBI taxonomy): Eukaryota > Metazoa > Chordata > Mammalia > Diprotodontia > Vombatidae > Vombatus > Vombatus ursinus. The sequence continues at coordinate 844,703 of NW_020950172.1, forward strand.
CTTGAAAATGTTTATTGAATTGTCTTGAATTAAGACGATGGGATTGAACCAGGTAAGATCAAGTCCTAGGATCTTTAAAATCCATTTTTTTTTTTTTAGAAAGAGGACATCCTTGGGCTCTTCTTGGAAGATGAGGGTCCAGTCGGTGACAGCTGCCTTTAACTTCTGAGGTTCTTTTTCCTTTTCTCCCTCTCTAGCTAAAATTCCTGAGGAGGATATTGTGGACCAAGAAGACCCCTACCTGCATGACCGATGCCGAGGTGAGAGAAGGTGGCAGATTCCTGCCAGCCCTTCATCCAGCAAGTACTTTGGCTCCTCCTGTATGTGTGTGAGATGGGCTGGTTCTCTGATCACTTCCAGGGTGGGAGTGTAGGAGACACAGGGAATAGCCACAAACTCTCACTGACTCCTCTTGGCTAGCTAGGAAAAGCCTAAACCCCCAGCCCATGCCTGGCACAGAGTAGGCACTTAATGAATGCCTGTGGCTGCTGGATTCGTGGCACAGCCGCATCACTGGGCCTGCCTAGCTGCCATGGCCAACTCACATCCTCTTCCTCTAGGCAGGCTTCCCTCACCTCCCCCCTTCTAGGAGTTCTCTTTTTAGGTATGGGGGCCATCCTTCCAGGTCCAGTGAAGGCAGGGACCTGATTTTAGGCCACTTGGAATCTCAGCCCCCGGAAGAAGGTTCCAATATTTCCAGCACTGGGCACATGTCTGTTGACTAGGGATTTATCCTTTCATTCACTCATTCCCTCATTTACTCATTTGATCAACTGCTGTTATATTAACTGCCCTATGTGCCAAGCCCTGTACTAGGGAGCTGGGGAGAGATAAAGATGAATAAAGACAATGCCTTCCCCAAGGAGCTTCCCATGGTGGTGGTGGGCATGTGACCTGGACCCCATAGGAGGCGGGCTCTTCCGTGCTCCCCAGAGGTGCTGATCCAACCTTTTCATCTTATAGATCTGCCTCAAGACCAGAGATCACATTTAGTCCTTTGACTTCCAAGAGGCTTTTCCCAGGAGTCTGGAAAGGGCTTTAGGGAAAAATATTTATTTCTTAATATTTTAAATATATATAGATGCTTCCATAAGAGACAAAATAAGAGGAGTGGTTTTCCAATAAAAAGACCCAAATCTGAGCCCAAGGCATGACATATACTAGCTGTGTGATGTGGGAAAGTCACTTGGCTTCTTTCTGCCTCAGTTTCCTCACCTGTAAAATAAGGATGATAATACTTGACCTCACAAGGTTGTTGGGTTATCATGAGTGTTATGAATAAAGAAAAACAAGATTGTGGAAGGTGTGATTTAGGGAAATGAGTTTGTTTGCCAACGCCTCTGTTTGGTTTCAGGAGGGGGTCCCTGCACTCAGCAGTGCCGAGACACAGGAAGCACGGTCGTTTGCTCCTGCTTTGTGGGCTATCAGCTCTTGCCTGATGGGGTCTCCTGTGAAGGTAATCCATCCTGGGGCTGAGAGTCCCCAGGATTTGGGGTTGTTGGTGCTGTCTTGCTCAGGACTGTCTGTTTTCCTTTGCCCTGCAGAGCAGCCAGGGCTTCCTATTTAGGGGTCCCTGGTCTCATGGACAAGATGCTTTCTCCAGCAGCACCAATCAGCATCTTCACAGGGCATTAGACCATCTTCTTGAGTTGATGAAACCAAAGAAATCCATGATCTGGGGCCAACACCATCATGACCCATTATGGCCACTGTGCCTGAAACCTGGTCACAGTTCATCCTCCACCTCTCACCCTGTGGCCCCAGGCTCATGTCCATGGCCCGTGGAGACCCCTCAAGAAGACTTTCATGGAAGTCACATGATCCACAACAGCCAATTGAAATCTAGGAGAAAAAAACGTGGACTTTGTGGCCATAATGTTGCTTGCCCTGACCATTCTATTGGAGGGCACCAGAAGCAGGTCCACTCTGACCTGCTGCCTTTTCTCCCAGTATCTCCCAAAGTTCTATTGGTTTTTGTAAGTTATCCTTATGTGTTCTTGTCACTCGTATGTCAATCTCCTTGGTCCTTCCCAGATACCAATGAGTGCATTACCGGTACACACAACTGCCGAATTGGAGAAATATGCATCAATACGGTGGGAACATTTCGTTGTCAAAGAGAGAGCAGCTGCGGGACGGGCTATGAGCTCATGGAAGACAACACTTGCAAAGGTATGCCCCGGCCCTGGGTGACTGTGGTGGGGGAGGGTCGACATCGGCCTAGGGAGAAGACCTGAGCACTCCCCCGGTGAAGCTGCCCCTGTGCTGTGTGACCATGGGCCAGCTCCTGGCCCAGCATCACCTGTAAGATGCAGAAGCACACCTCTATGCTGTGCACCTGATAGTGACAGCATCCTGGGTGACCTCATCAGCACGAGGTGACAGATGGGGGATGCCCAGGGCATTTAGTCTAATAGCCCATGGAACACATTTGAAAGGGCTGAGCAGATTCTGCTCGTTCTGGACTTAGCCCTCTCACCTACAACAGGACGATCCTATAATGGCAGTGAGCACCAACTCCTAGAAAGGCAGAGTTAGCTCCATCGGCATTTCTGGGTCTGCTGAAGAGACCACCATTTTGGAGACCCAGTCTCAGTTTCAGGGATGCCTCAGGGCCAGATCCCACTGACTCTCTACCACCAGGCCCCCTCGGCCCCCTCCTTTCCATTCCCACACTGCCTGTCCAGGCCTTGTCTCCCCCTCGGACAGTGGTTAGAGCCACCTAGGTCCCCAGCCTGTTGCCTTCCAATCCTTTCTTCAGATGCTGTCAGAATGGCCACCCTCCTCAGGGGCAGATGTGATCAAAGTCTCTGATGGTGCCCTCTATCTTCCTGGTAAATGATCTGTAACCCTTAAGTTCATCATTCAATGCTCTCTGAAGCTTGGTGTTTACCTCACCTTCTGGCCTGCACGTTCTCTTTATTCCAGCCAGACTTGGCCTTCCCAACATTGCCCTGCTTTCTTGGGCCCCTGTGCCTGTGTGCGCATCGTGCCTGGACAGGATGCCCCCGGTGCCTCCTCTTTTTGGCAGTCTCTCCCACCATCACTCTATCATCCTTTGTCTATGCGGCCCTGATGCTGCCAGGTCTAACATCTGGCACATCCAGTAGGAGGTGCATAATTAATGATTGTTGATGGACTGATTGATCCTTGTGGATGAGGGGGAGGGGTGGGGACTATGGGAAGCTGAGTGGCCAGCCCTGGGGACAGCCTTTCAATGGCAAGCTCTTCCACATTGACAGCTAAGACCAGGTTCACATGGCAGGCTTCAGTCTTGCAGATGACTCCAAGCCAGGAGGGACGGTATGGCTAACACAGGGAGGGGAGAGCTGAGAAATGGGCTGATCCCAAGAAGCAGGAGCAGGGAATCAGGGCAGACAGCGGCCCTCCCCTGGGGGAGGTGTGGCTCCAACAAGGCTTCTGTGAAAGAGCCGGGGGCTTTCAGGGTCTGCCAGCTCCATGAGAGTCCAGAGAGGTGGCCTTGGGATCTAAGAGGGCCTTAGGAGAGTCACAGGCCAGAGCAGCACGTCAGGGAGGCTGAGTCTGGCTCTGCTTGGCTCATTTTGGGCAGCACACTGCACCCAGAGGAGAGCCCACGGACTGGTCAGAGGCAGGCATGGCATGAGAAGCCTGCTTAAAGGAACTGGGGCCATTTAGACTCAGGTGAGGTTCGAGAGAGGCTCGAGAAGGTGCTGCTGGGAAGAGGGTCTTGTCTGACTTCAGATGGTAAAGCCAGGGCCACTGGTGGGGAGTTGGAGAGGAACTGGAGGCTGGCTCGGGTCTGTTTAAGGAAGATGAAAGCGTCCCACAGTGGCTTGGACCAGGCGCCTCTGTGGGGCGGGAGCTCCCTCTCCCAGGAGATCCCTTGTTGGGGAGGTCAGAGGGGAGCCTTTCGGCAGATGCTCCCTGAGGCCTGGCTCTCTCTGAGGTTCGGTGTAATCCTTCCTTGTCTTTAGGGCCTTCTCCTTGGCTCCTTGGCAGCCTTCTCCCTCTCCCAGCCCTCAGAGTGTCTTGTCACTCAGCGGAGTTGAAGGCAGCATCCCAGGGGTTGGGGGTCAGGGCTTATCTCCCCCTGCCCCCATGCACACACTAGACAATTCACTTCTGCAGTTCTTCCTAAAGTGTCCTCTTAGGACTAAGCCCAACACTTGATGTCCGTAGCTACATCATGGACACTGTTCCCTGGTGCCTGGTCATTTCCAATGGCCCAGGGTAGATTTTAGGCACTGAATGTGCCAACCACATAACAAAAGTACTGTTTGAGTGTAATCCCCTCTTGGGGGCTTCCAGACAGGACAAAAATGGGCTTCCTGGGGCAAGACGTTAGATAGAACTGGAGGGGGTGCTAGAAGCCATGGTGGGGGGACCCTCTCACTTTCCAGATGAGGAAGCTGAGGTGGATGGGCTTGTCCATGGTCCCTCAGAAAGCAAGGGAGGCAGGATCTGAACTCAGATCTTCAGGCTTCCTCCAAGGTTCTCCAAGGCATTTCTTTTAGCTGTATGGAGATACAGCCATGCCCAGGCTAGGGAGCCTTCTCCTGCCAGATGGTAGGATTCTGACGAGGGTTTGATCTTCTTTTGCTCTGTATGGTCTTCTGCAAACACTTTCCAAAGGGGTTTTCTTCTTGGAAAAAATTATTGCCTAAATTACGTGGAAGGTGAAAAAAAGAAGAAGAAAATCTATGGTCCTTTCAAAGTGGGTGGATGAGCAGCTCATTCTGTTTCTGTTCATGCTGCCCTCCCCCACCCCACCATCTGAAAGTTTCTTGCCTCATTTAGGGGCATCTGGGGCAAGGCAGATTGTTATCTGTTTATCAGTTTTTAATCAAGCTCCAAATTAGCCTCAGGGGGCATTGGTTCCCAGCCAGCTCTGTGATGGTGGGTAAGTCCGTTGGCCTCTTGAGCCTCAGTTTCCTCATTGGTCAATTGACAAACAAGATCCTTTGAGGCCCAAGATGCTGCGATTTTGGACATGGTGTGCTTGGTCTTTGGGTCTGCCCACACAGACGCCTCATGTGCTCTGTGACTGCTTGTGAATGAATAAGCAGAGACGGCCAGGTTGAGGCATCTCAGGAAGGGCTAAGAGGAGGCAGCGGCTTCTTGCCAACCTTTGATTTGCTGTGGTTTTTTCTGCCCTCCCAGACATTGATGAGTGTGAGACTGGGATTCACAACTGCCTCCCTACCTTCATCTGTCAGAACACGCCGGGATCTTTTCGCTGCAGACCCAAGCTGCAGTGCAGGGGTGGATTCATTCAGGATGCCCTGGGCAACTGTATTGGTAAGACATGCCATGCCCCAGCCTGCACAAGCCTGTGCTGAGCTCAGAGGGGCTCGAGGGGCTCAGGGGCCACTGTGCCTCATGGTCTGGCTGAGGAGAAGGATGACCAGGGGAGCTGAGATGGTGAAAATGGAGGGTAGAGGCATGTCTAAGGAAGATCCCTAGGTCAGGCTTCAGGGGGAGATCAGAGAGGACTAAAGACCCTGCATGGTGCTGTCACAGCTCTGACATTCCCTGTGCTGAGGCCCTCCCAGCCCAGAAGTCCC
>NW_020950172.1:850258-865784 GCF_900497805.2 Vombatus ursinus
CTAAGGCCCCTCCCAGCCCTGACATCCCCTGTTCTAAGGTCCTCCCAACCCAGAAGTCCCCTGTTCTCAGGTCCCTCCTAGCTCTGACATCCCCTGTTCTGAGGCCCCTCTCAGCTCTGACATTCCTTGCTCTGAGGCACTTCTCAGCTCTTTCATCCCCTGTTCTATGCTCCCTCCCAGCTCTGACATTCCCTGCTCTGAGGCCCCTCTCAGCTCTGACATTCCTTGTCTAAGCTCCCCTCCAGCTCTTTCATCCCATTCTAAGCTCCCTCTCAGCTCTGACATTCCCTGCTCTGAGGCACTTCTCAGCTCTGATATCCCCTGTTCTAAGCTCCCTCCTAGCTGGAGACCTTTTTTCGTCAAGTCCTGCACGGGAAATGCCCACTAGTAAACCCCTCCCTCACCCAGAGCTCTTCCCTCGGGGGTCACTGAAGGTGGCAGGGATCACTTGAACAGACTGGAGATGGCTCCTTGCTGCCCTGGGCTGGATCTCTTTGCAAGGATTCTTGCTGCATCAGCAGATCGGGGGCCTTAAAGCTGGCAGGGGCCTTAGCCGCCATCCAGTCCAGCGGCCACATTTTAGAGGAGGAAGCAGGCCCACGAACGGGGGCCAGGTGTTCCCTGGGCTCTCCTCTGCCCCGGCCACCTCCTGGTTGTTCAGGTCCCTAGGGCCCACGGCTTCTCTCTGCTTGATTCACATTCTGATCTTTCTGGGGACACAGTCCCTGCTTCGAGAATCTTTGATGCCTTGGAGTCAAAGACCTGGCTTCTTATCCAGGCTCTGCCATTGACGACTCATGTAACTTGGGGAGTTCCTCACCCGCCTGGGTGTCCTGTGAGGCTGCTGAGGCTGAACTTTCTGAGGGACTTGGGATCTGGGGTCTGGCTTGGGAGACTGTCGCATCTAGAGTCAGAAGAGACTTGATTTTTTTTTTCTTTTTCTTTTCTTTTCTTTTTTTTGCGAGGCAACCGGGGTTAAGTGACTTGCCCAGGGTCACACAGCTAGTGAGTATCATGTGTCTGAGGCTGGATTTGAACTCCAGGGCCAGTACTCTATCCACTGTGCCACCTAGATACCCCCCAGAAGAGACTTCAGAAGCCATCCAGCCCAACCCCCTTGTTTTATAGAGGGGAAACTGAGGCCCAGGGAGGTGAAGTGACTTGTCTGAGGTCACAGAGTAGTAATTAGCACAGGCAGGTAGGATTCGAACTTAGGCTTCTGACCATCACACTTTTGCCTGCACTACTGGGCCTCCTCTGCTTGGGACTATGAAAGACGGGCAGAGATGGGCCTTCCCTGAGAGGTTCACTTTGGACCCCACTCAAGCTGCCCTTTCTTCTTCCCCAACTAGATATCAACGAATGTTTAAGTATCAACGCTCCGTGTCCTATTGGGCAGACGTGCATCAACACCGAGGGCTCCTACACCTGCCAGAAAAACGTGCCCAACTGTGGCCGAGGCTACCACCTCAACGAGGAAGGGACGAGATGTGTAGGTGGGTAGAGGAGGGCCGCCGTCTGTGGCCTGGTGTCCCCGGGTCCAGTCATCGCTTGGGAGGGGAGGGATTCCCACCAGGAGTGTAGCCTTGAGTAAAGCTGCCTGCAAGTACACCTTCCTTCCAGCCCTTTCCCTCTTCTCTTTTCCCTTTCCCCTTCTCCCTTCTCTTCCCCTTCCTTACCCCCTCCCCTTTCCCCCTCCTCTTCCCTACACCCTCCCCTTCTCCTTCCTTTCCCCCTCCCCTTCCCCTCTCTAAGAGCCCAACAACACAGCCAGGTTCTCCACTCCCCCTTCTTGTCTTGCCAGATGTGGATGAGTGCTCCCCGCCCTCGGAGCCCTGTGGAGCGGGACATCTCTGCATAAACACTCCTGGCAGTTTCCGCTGTGACTGCAAGGCGGGTTACTATTTTGACGGAATCAGCAGAACATGTGCAGGTATGTGCCCAGCTGGCCTCCAGCTGGCTTTGGCCATGTCCACACTGCTGGGCCTGGCAGTAAAGGACTCTGATGTTTGTCAGCGGTCTGGGGAAAGGCTGAAGGCAGAGGACCCCAGCAACTTTGGCCAGGGCAGAGGAAAGACAATTTGGCATTGAAATGGGAAGGCCTTTGTCCACACTTTGAACTGAGCTGCATGACTTTGTACAAGTCCCCTGATTTCTTTGAGACTCGGTTTATCATCTACGCAATGGGGATAAAAATGTTGCCCCATTGCCATTCCCACAGAGCTATGAAGGAGTCAGTGACGGGATGGATGTCAGGCACTGTGGGACCAGAGGACGCTGAAGAAACAATGGTGACTGATTTCAGAGGCCATACTCAGCTGCCCCTCCTTCCTAGGCTTCCTGTATCTGTTCTGGACACGTTCTGTGTTGACTTATGACCGCCACGGCACACGTTGTCCAGCCGATAGAAGGGGAAGCTCCCTGAGGAGCAGAGCTGGTTTTGCATTCTCTGTGTACCCAGCGCTTAGCTTAGGGTAGGACAGGCACCCATCAACCATCAATTAACAAGCATTTGTGAAGCATCTACTACAGGCCAGACACATTCTGTTCTAAGGGCCTCCCAGCTCTGACATTCTCTGGGGGAGATTTCCACTGTGTCACTTACCCGGCTCTCCGTCTCCTCATGCGTGAAATGGAAAAATGAGTGCTGACAGAGGTGTATGAACACAATTGCAGAGCACCCTTTACACAGAGAAAGACAGATCTGAATCACTGGGAAAATGTGAGTCGCTCATGGCTGAGCCAATCGAAGGACAATTCTGCCTAAATTAATTTACTTATTCAGTGCCATATTGAACTACTAAATTATCACTTTATGGAACTGGAAAAGGATAACATAAAATTCATCTGGAGAAACAAGAGGTCAAGGATATCAAGGGAATTAATTTTAAAAGTGGGTAACCCGCCTGGCAGTGCCAGACCTCAGACTCTGATACGAAGCCATCACCATCAGAACAACTCGGCACTAGGGAAGACAAAGGGCAATCAGTACAACAGACACAATATACAGAAGCAAATGAGCACAGGAGCCTGAGGTCTGACACATGCAAAGACCCAGCTCTACGGACATGAACTCACCATCTGACAAAAACTGTCGGGAAAACTGGAAAGTAGTTTGGCTGAAACTAGGTCTAGACCAGCATCTCTCACTACATACCGAGACAAGCTCCAAAAGGGGACGTGACCTCGATGTAAACCATTAGAAACATACTACAGGAACAAGGAAGAAACGGAGCAGCTAGGTGGCGCGGTGGATAGAGCTCTTGCCTCAAAGTCAGGAAGACCCAAGTTCAAATGTAGCCTCAGACACTTGACACCAGCTGTGTGACCCTGGGCAAGTCATTTAACCCTGATTGCCTCACAAAAAAATGGTCTCTGGGTAGGAGAAGAGTTCATGGTCACAGAAGGTAAAATGGGTGATTGTGATTCCATAACATTGAAAAGTTTTTATACAAACAAAACCAAATCAGCTAAAATGAGAAGAGAAGCAGGTAAAAGGAGGAAAAATCTTTGCAATGAGTTTCTCTGATAAAGGTCTAATTTCTAAGATATACAGGGAATGGATTCAAGTTTATAAGAATAAGAACCATTTTCCTCCCTGATAAATGGTCAAAGGATATGAATAGGCAGTTTCAGTGGATGAAATCAAAGTTATCAGCAGCCATATTTTTTAAAATGCTCTAAATCACTCGTAATTAGAAAAATGCAGATTAAAACAACTGTGAGATACCACCTCACACCCATCAGACTGACTAGGATAACAAAAAAGAAAATGATAAATGTTGGAGGGGATGTGGGAAAATTGAAGCACTAATACACTGTTGGTGGAGTTGTGAACTGATCCAACCATTCTGGAGAGCAATTTGGAACTATGCCCAAAGGCCTATAAAACTGTGCATACCCTCTGACCCAGTAGTACCACTACTAAGTCTGCACCCCAAAGAGATCCAAGAAAAAGGAAAAGGATGTATACAAAATATTTCATAGACGTATACAAAATGTATGTATACAAAAATATTTCTAGCTCTTTTTGTGGTGGCAAAAATTGGAAATTGAAGGGATGCCCATCCATTGGAGAATGGCTGGACAAGCTGTGGTATATGATTGTGATGGAATACTATTGGACTATAAGAAATGGTGAGCAGGCAGACTTCAGAAAAACCTGGAAAGACTCACATGAACTGATGCTGAGTGAAGTGAGCAGAACCAGGAGGACAATTTCTACTGCACCACAACACTGTAAAGACAAACGGCTTTGAAAGATTTGGTAACTCTGATCGACGCGATGGCCCACCACGATTCCAGAGGACTTGTGATGAAGCATGAGGAGTGCAGATTGAGGCAGATTTTTTGCTCTTTGTTGGCTCAGGCCAATGTGGGTATTTGGCTGGCTTGACTCAACATATTTGTAGCTGGGGTTTTGTTTTTCTTGCTTTCTCAATGTTGCAGAGGGGAAAGAGGAAATGGACAATGAAGGTGGATCTTCATTTGAAAATTTAATTTAATTTAAAAAAGAAAGATCACTGACACCCAAAACAGCTGGGTTTGAATTTGGAGTTGAAGCACCTGGACTCAAATGTGGCCCTTCCACTTTGTGACTCGGGCAGGTTTGTGTTTTCCTCATCTGTAAAATGGCACTAGACCGTATGATAATATGTCTAGACCTGGAAGGGGCTTCAGAAGTTCTAGGACATCACTCACCTTGCACAGATAGGGAAATGAAGCCCAAGAAGGCCGACTGACTTCCTTGAGGACACAAAGGGACTAAAATGACCTCTAAGGTGCCTTCTGGCTCGGACATCTATGACCTCTGACCTTGACCAAGGGGTGTGGCCAGTTAGGACATAAGTGATTCATGGACCAAGCAGAAGGCACCCACTGACTCTGAGGTCCGTCTCCACCTGACAATGACCTGCAGCACGGAAGGCTTCTGGATTTAATCTCAACCCATATTTGTAGTGTTTCTTACACATAAACGTTTTCCTCCCAACACCCTTGCTGGGCTGGTAGAGTCAGGATGCATCTGCCAGATGAGGCACCCAAGGTCCAGAGCCCTGACATCCTCAGTGCTGGAAGCTTCAAGAGAGGTCCCGATGGCCCTTCCTTGTTGTGGAGGGGTCGATGCTCAGATGGGGGGTGAACTGGAGAGCCGTGGGAGGACCTGGGTGATGCTGAGGCCCTGTGATTCACGGACTCCGGGCCGGAACGGGGTCTTCCCATGCCTCACCCAGGGTGCCGGGCAGGGAGTCATTCCACAGCGCCTGGGACGGCGGCAGGAGTCATCAATCCCACTTCATGTCCCTCCTTTCAGATATCAACGAGTGCCGACGCTATCCCGGGCGTCTCTGTGGCCACAAGTGTGAAAACACCCCCGGCTCCTACCACTGCAGCTGCACCATAGGCTTTAAGCTTTCTTCTGACGGAAGATCGTGCGAAGGTAAGAAGCGAAGGACCGGGCCACGGCCACTGGGGCCAGTTCCACCCACCACCCTGACCGGGTCCTATTACCAAGTACAAAACCAGGGCCCAGCGCTGAGAGGCAACCGAGAAAAGCCACGTTTGGGAGGAGGGAGGAGTGGCTGCTGATCTCGGCAAGACCCTCAGCTACCCCCCTGACTGGGCAAGCGACTTCTCTGTCCAGGCCTCGGTTTCCTCCTCCAAAAATCGAGGAGGTTGGGCCAGATAATCTCTGAGGTGCATCCCCTGTTCTAAGCTCCCCCTAACTCTGGACGTTCCATGTGCTAAACTCCCTCCCATTTCTTGATATTTTCCGTCCTAAGTTCTTGACATTCCACGTTCTAGGATCCTTCTCCACTCTGACACTATTACATTCTGTGTTCTAAGGCTCTTCCAGCTCTGCCGTCCCAATGTTCTAAGCGCCTTCCCATCCCTTGACGTTCTGTCCTCTGGGCTCCCCCCAGCTCTGACACTCCGTGTTCTAAGCCCTGTCCCAGGGCTCACTGTCTAGGATGCGCAGGCAGCTGTTAGTTCATATTTTGCCTTTTTAAGGGAAGAGCAAACCCCGAGGGCATCTGCCCCAGCGCTCGGGCTCTCCCCTCGTTCCCGCATCCGCATCCGAAGGGCCGCTTTCTCTTCCAGACCTGAACGAGTGCAGCAGCAGTCCCTGTAGCCAAGAGTGCGCCAACGTGTACGGCTCCTACCAGTGTTACTGCCGCCGGGGCTACCAGCTCAGCGACGTGGATGGGATCACGTGTGAGGGTAGGACGCTGCCTGGCCGTGGGGGACGCTGGCCCGAGGGCCCCGGCCGCCCCTCCTCCCGAGGGCAGTGGGGGAGGGCCTGCTGGACGCCCACGGGGAAGGCTCTCAGTCCTTCACGTCCTCATCCATACCAGCAACCCACTGATTAGCCAGGACGTGGTGGGTCCACGCCGGCTTGTATGCTGAGGGAGCGGACCAGGGCCCACCCTCCCGGAGGCTTCGGGTGTGGGAGTGGGCTGGCCTGGACCCAGATCAGGCGCGGGACACGGGTCTGAGGGAGAGTCCAGGGTGAAGCTGGGATGGCATTTTGGTGGCCTGGGGAAGCGCCATCTTTCTAGCCTTCCTTTAAGCTAACAGAACCCAGAGAACCGATCCCCTAATCCCTGCCCCACGCTCTGGACCTGGCCCCCACCCTCTGCTGGGAGACTGGGGCGGGGGGGGGGGGGACAGGAGAGCACAGCAAAGGAGTTCCCCCATTCTTTCACTTGAAATAAATCTGGATCGATCTGGGTCATTCTTCTGTCACTTGTGTTCCACTGTTCCCTTCCCTTCTTCCATTCCTCATAATGGAATAAAAAGGGCGTTGGCATCACCCGCAGTGATGGCCGCTGGGAAGTTTTTCTTCTACTACTTCCCTGTAGCCTCTATGGCAAAGCAGGGTGGGCCAGGGAAATGTCGCTGGAACTGGAGTCGCAAACCCCGGGTTCAAATCCTGCCCCTGGTACTTAGTAGCTGCACCATCCTGGCAAGCCTCAGTCTTCTCCTCTATAAAATGGGAATGATAATAACAATGATGACGGTGGCGGTAGCCTCTGCTTCTAACAAAAGAGATAATCCCAGGCTTCTCCTTGGCAGATATCGACGAGTGCGCTCTGCCCACGGGAGGACACATATGCTCCTACCGCTGCCTCAACGTGCCCGGGAGCTTCCAATGCCACTGCCCAGCGACAGGCTACCGGCTGGCCGCCAATGGGCGGAGCTGTCAGGGTAGGTCTGGGAGGCTCAGCAAGGAGGCCCGAAGGACAACCAAGGGACGTGCACCCACTGTTCTGAGCACCTACTGACCCTCTAAGCTTAACTCTTCTTCCTGGCCTTTGGCTCGTCATACCCCCCACTTCTTCCCTTCCTCCTCTTCCTCCTCCTCCCCTTCCTCCTCTTCCTCCTCCTCCTCCTCCTCTTCCTCCTCCTCCTCCTCTTCCTCTTCTTCCTCCTCTTCCTCCTCCTCCTCTTCCTCTTCTTCCTCCTCTTCCTCCTCTCTCTCTCTCCCCCTCCCCCTCTGCCTCTCTCTCTTCCCGTTCAAACTTAATGAAGGGTCTGGAGGCTGGCAGATGAGTCCGGCACTGCCATCTGCTACCCGTGTAAACTTAGGCAGGTCCCCATACCTCTAGGGCTCAGTTTTCTCATTGACAAAACATGGGCTGAGGAGGGTTGTGGGGTTCCAGGATCTCCAGCAACCTTCTCAGTTCAAATGTTCCGTGACTCCAGTACAGAGTGAGGGGATGTGGGTTTAGATCCTACCTCCGAGACTTCCTCGCTCTGTGATGTTAGGCAAAGACCTTCCCTCTGGAACTCAGGCCCCTTATCTGTAAAACAAGGGGACTGGATCGGAGGGTTTCCTAGACCCCCTTCAACTCCAAGTCCTGTGATGGTAGAACGGCAGAGGAGGTGTGTCGTGGGCAAGGGGCAGGAAGGACCAACATTCCCTGAGAGCTCCAAGACAGGGCCGAGGTCCTTCCTAAGGGGGAGGAGATGGAGCCTCTGAGGAAGAAGCAGCTGTGGTCACCACAGTCATCGGTGACAAAAGCATACCTCAGACACGGGCCGTAGAAATGAGCCAGACAGGGAAACTGAGGCCCAGAGAGGGCTTCCCACTTCAAGAGGGAGCCAGTGAGGGGTTTGGTTTCTATTTCTTCCTCCATCTGGCTCAGTGTCCTAACAGGGCACACACCTCATTCTGTGACAGCGACATTTGGGGCAGAGACCTGGTTGTCTTGGAGCAGACGTTCTCCCCGCGGCAGCCGCTGCAGGGCTGACTCAGACCTTTGTTCTGGGTTCCACGTTCTCCTCCTCTTCATTCGCTGTCTCAAACGGATCCAACATAATCCACAAGCAGACAGTCCCCATGAAAGTTGAGAAAATAATCCTTAGGAGGAGTCCTACTTATTAAGCATCTACTCCGTGCCCTCGCTGTGCTCAGCCCGTGTCCTTGAGAAAGGCGTCAAATGGATGTTTTTATTAACCAACATTATTCTAAATAATTTTTTCTGCTTAGAGGGAAAAATATCCAGACTGACAGAGTCTGCTTATATCCTTGGATATCTCTCTAGCACAGTGGATCCCATTTAGTGTGAACCCCTTAAGGGTTCTTGAAGAAAGTCTGAGAGGTTTGAGCTAAAAATTCCTTAATGGTGTCTTAAGTGAGTGTATGAAGGTACCCAGGGGTGCACACCACATTTGTTTTTGCTGCCAGAGGTTTGAGGAACAGAAGGGAGCACTGCCCTAGCCCACCTACTTGGAAGTCACGTCTGTAGGATTCTGGAGTGCCAAATATTTCAGAGTCAAGGCTAAGTGAGGTTGCAGAGGTTAGACCGCAGTGCAGTTAAGTTTGCTTCATCAAAGAGAGAATGATAGTCACTTAGCTCTGTGTGGCACGTGGGGTGCTTGCTTGGAGAACCATTTCCTAAAGCCATCCAGCTGCCTTTGACCACGTCCTTCAAAGGTTCTCTCCCAGCTGGTCAAGGAACTTCAGAGTTACCCCTGTGACCCCAAGGAATCAGACATCTTCCTTCAGCCCCCCCCCCCAGGGCCTGGGGAAAGAGGGGAGTGCTCTGAGGTGGATCCATCTGGGGGTTCCAGGCCCTGGCACCAGTACTAGCCATGGGAAGAGTTCTTTGGGGCTGTGCTGGACGGAGGGTGGCGGGCCAGGATTAAAGGAAGATTTCTTCAGTAGGCTTCAGAATAGGCTCACCGGAAAGTGCAGGAGGGGCCATGGGAGTCTGTCTTCTTCCACACCAGGGTCGCCCTGTAGACAGAAGGTGTGTCAAGGCTTTACTTGGACCTAGCTCTTTCCTTCTACCAGTGACGGAGTCAGGCCTGGCTCATCTGATTCCCAGCCCACTTCACTCTGTGCCAGGCTTGGTCTCAGCCCTAGCCCAGGGTGCTACAGCCAGTACCGCTGCATAGGGATCGGGCTTTGGGCATTGAGTCCTTTGGGATCCCCAGTGGCGGGATGTCAGGGGAAGGCGTCCTGCACTCACCATCTGGTGTCCCCGACAGACATCGACGAGTGTGCCGCAGGCACCCACAACTGCTCCATCAACGCCACCTGCTTCAACATCCAGGGCAGCTTCCGATGTCTCTCCTTTGACTGCCCTGAAAACTATCGCAGATCTGGCGACACGTGAGTAGCCGGGTGCTCCTGGGGGGCTGGGGGTGTCAGCTCAGGGCTGGGCTGGGGTCGCTCCCCAGAGATGGGCTGATATGAAAAAGCCCACGTAATCCCTTCCTGTGCTGCCTGAGCTGAGTTTATTCTCCTACCGGTGTAAAAGTTTGCTCAGATATTCAGTTTGGGGTCGTGGTGAATACATGGAGAAAGCACTGTGATGTAACTGAAAGAGCGCAGGGTCTCTTCTCGGAGGAGTTGGGTTTAAATGCTGCCTCCTCTCTGTCAAGTCAGCCAGTCAGTCAACAAACATAGGAATCCCCTACTGTGTGCTAAGCACTGAGACTACAAAGAAAGGCAATTACACAGTCCCTGCTCTCAAGGAGGTCACAGCCCAGTAGAGAAATAATTTGCATACAACTCAGTGCATCCAAGACATAAATGGGAGTGTCTGTGAATGGGAGGGTACTAGCCTTGTGTCAGAGCAGGAAAGGCCTCCTGCAGAAGGCAGGGCTGAGTGCAGACCTGAGGGATCCAGAAGGCCTTCCAGGACTGACAGGGACATACCTAGAAGGCCTGGAGTTGGGAGATGGGGCGTCCTTTGGGAGGAACAGCTAGGAGGCCAGTGGAGACACAGCCTGTGGAGGGCAGGGCAGTGTAAGAACTCAGGCTGGGAAGGGCTTTCAAAGCCAAATTCCTTTGGCTTTTACGTTTGAACCTGGAGGTGATAGGGAGTCATTGATGCTTCTTGAGCAGGGGCATGGGGAAAACCACTTGAGTGGCTAAATGGACGATGGACCGGAGTGGGGAGAAACCGAGACAGCCAAAGAGCCAGGCCCAGCAGCTACCACAGTGGTCCAGGTCGGAAGGGATGGGGCTGTCCACTGTGTGCATGGAAAGAAGGGAACTGATGGGAGAGAGGCCGGGAAGGGGAAGCGCGAGCAGGACCATAAGAGCGATGTGGAGGGAGACGCCAAGGATTCGAGCTTGGCTGTCTGGGAGGGCAGGGCTGCCCACAGCAGAAGTGGGGAAGCTTTGGGGGAAGGATGATGAGCTTTGACTGGACGTAAGCAGGTTGGACCCCGTGGACCTAGAGGGGCCCTTGCCCCAGTCTTGATCTATGAATCCTGGACGACAAGGCCAGCATCTCCTTCCTAAGCTAGCCTAAGGGCTCTGGCGCTGGCCTCGTCTCTGCCAGGCCTTGCACACGTTACCCACGGTTCTCCTGAGCTCCTCTAAATTCCACAGTGGCCCACAGCTCTATCCCCCAAGGGCAGCCAGAGTACCTGGCATGTGGGAGGCACTTACCTAGTGTTTTCTGGTTGGTTGATGCCCAAAGAGCCCAGATTTCTTCAAGAAGAGAACGTCGTCATGATCCCAGTGCTTCTTTTAAGCACCAGTTAGTGAGCGGGTGGTGTCCAGAGGAGGAAGGGGCTAATGGAGCTTCCCAGCGATAGCCCACGCCCAGAAAGAAAGGTCTGATTATCTGGTCACGCATGGCAGACTCCTCAAAATCTCTCTATTGCCTGCTGGGTCCAATTCAAGCCCCTCAGCCTTGTATTCAAAGCCCCTCACAAACTGGCGACTTTCAGCTTTGTCTCAGAATATTCACTCCAAGTATTTTCTTAAGTGGGGATCCCTGACACCACCCCCCGCAGGGGTCTGTGGATAGATTTCAGGGGACTCATTAACTTGGAAGAGGAAAAAACCAGCATCTTTAAAGAACAGAATTGGTTTGCTTTGTAATCTGGTACAGTTTATGTATTTAGAAACATTCTTCTAAGAAGGGGGCTGAAGGTTTCCCCAGGCTGCCAAAGGGGTCCATGACGCACAGGAGGTGAAGACCTCCTGCTTTAGATGCACCCCACTACATACGTAACTGCCCAGACTCCACACCTTTGCTTCTGTGGTTTTGCTTACCTCTTATGCCATCCCCTTTTTAACTGGTGAATTTCTAACCATCCTTTAAAGATGAGAGTTAGGCCAGGCAGCACAGACTGGTGTAGTTTATAGAGCTGACCTGGGTTCCTGCTAGGCAAGTCACTTAGCCCCAGAGTGCTCTGGCCAACTCCTGAGGATGCTTAGATTTCTAAGAAGGTGCTATCTGACATTGGCAGAGGAAGTTCCCTCACCTGGGAGTTCCTTGCCCCAGAGGGGTCAAACAGGAAGCCCCTGAAGGGCCCAACTCTCTCTAGTGGGAACTGGATCAGATGAAAATGTTCTCTTTGAGCTTGAGGCCAGAGAAATTCCAGGTCCCGATGCTGGCCCATTAGACCTCCCCTCATAGCCCCTGACTCCATGGAATCTGCCCTGATCCCTCCTGCCACCAAAAGCCAGTTCAAAAGGGCTTTCTTCCTTATATTTCTGGCCTCAGGACTCGTTTGCCTGTTTGAGCCACTCTTACTGTATTTGTTTAGGTGAATGTCCTCTCCCCATTAGATTATACATTTTTGGGAGGAGACTGTCCAATTTGAGGCTTCAGATGGGATGCCTCTCCCCTGTTCACTGCAGTAGCTGCTGGAGCTTTTGTTTTCTGGGCCTGAGAAGGAGCCAGGGTGACGGCTCAAGGCTGCTGTCCCTGACTCCTGGGCTCCCACAGTGCTCTGGGCAGCCACAGGTGTGGGATCCTGGTCCTGGCACCCACCAGGCTGGCCCAGTGATGGCTGAAAGGCAGCCAGAGCCTCCATCAGGCATCCCGTTTTCTTCAGTGTCTGATCCCTCTCACTGCCACTGCCTTCCATCCCAGACTGTGTCTTTCTGCCTCAGTCCCGCTCCCTGTCTGCCTTCTGGGCGCTCCCTCTAGGAAGCCCATCAGGGCTGGCCGGGCCCTGGGAACAGAGGCCCTCGGACCTCTCGGTGGGTGGGGAGGCTTTCTCCCAAAGCAGTCAGACGTCTGGGGCTGTTCTCCCCCTTCCTTGGGCCTGCAGCCGCTCCCTCCCTGGGAGGCCGATCTTGGACTCCTCTTTGGGGTCTAGGGGTTTGAATCAGGCTTCGTTCCCAGGGCATCTGCCCCTGACTTGTTTACCACCACAAAGCCTAGGAGCAGTCTTGTTGTGGCTGCAGCCCTGAGAGCCACACACAGCCGGGTGCCCAGAGCCCAGGCCGCTGCCTGAGGTGGATTTTCTGGTGTTGCCGGTCACAGGCTCAAACACTTAGAAATGGAAGAGACACGGGTGACCATCTAGTCCAAGCCCTTCGCTTTATAGATAGGGAAACTGAGGGAGGACCTGAGGCTGTCCAGGGCACCACCATCCTTCCAGGGCCCCAACTTCCCAATCTCAGGGCCACCATCCGGTGGTCCATTCTCTTGTTCAGCCCGCTTGTCTGTTCTGTGGCTAAACCATGTCACTTCTTTCATTACAATGTCTCATCACCCTTATTCAATAATCTCCTAATGGGTTTCCCTGTCTCAGGGCTTCATCCTCTCCAATTCCTCCTACACATAGCTGTAAACACTATTTTTCCGAAGTCTGGGTCTGACTCTGTGACTTCCTGGCTTCTTACGGGGGTGGGGGATGGCTAATGCAAAAGGAAGGAGTGGGAAACAAAGTGTAGTGGATGTAGAATGCCAAGAAGGCTGGCCAGGCTGCCCTGCGAAGTGCGGGAAGGAACAAATACAAAGTCCTCTCTCTGGCTGGTAAAGCTCTTCCCAACTTAGCCCCGCCTACCTTTTTAGTGTTCTTAGTTTCTGCCTTCTCTCCTCACGAGCTCCAGGATCCAAATTCCCTGGCCTCCTTCCTCGTCCTCCTCCTCTACAATTCTAACCCCCAGCATATCTTAGATAAGCCACTGATGAACTAGCACTGTAGAAAAGCACATCAACAGTCCTCATCCACTTTGCTTGTCCTGTATGGATTGTTAAGCTGGTCTGTAGAGGGACTGTGACTCTCGTGGAGGCTGTAGTATTCTGGGACATAATAACAGTAATACTACCTCTGGTTGTTAGGTATTTGGTGCCCTCTAGAAGCTTGAGGAGGGTTCAGCTAGCCTCCACACAGAGAAGCTAGCCTGATGCAGCTTCTCTTAGCTATCAGCTACCTGGTGGGAAGATGGAGGATGGAGGAGATGGAGACAGTGGGCAGACGTTGTCTCACGGAGCATCCCTCCTGGGTACCCCCATGAGGCCAATTCAGGGGGAGAGCCATGGGCTCCCCAGGGCTCCCAGACTCCTTTCCTTTACCCATGGTGACTTTCATCATCCAGGATCCCTGTAGTTGGACTCTATCCACACGATAATCAAGACCTCTCATGTGGGTGGTATTTGGCCCCAATGCTGGTGGCCTTGTATCTGCCAGTGCAGGAACATGGCCACATGGCAGGCAAGTAGCTGCAGAAGTGGTCTGGGGTCCTCTGCCTTCACTCCTGGCCTCTGGGAAGACAAGGTAGCTCACCAAAACCAGCCCCAGGGTTTCTTTTATTCTGGCGGTCACGCTGGTGGTCTTGTAGCTCTGAATGAGTTGGGGTTTGTTCCTTGTCAGTGGGGGAGAGGAGGAACTGCATGGAAGACATATTAGGACAATGCCGAGAAAAGATGAGGAAAAACAAATTTGTGTAGATTTAATGGTATAGGATTTCCAAGAATTTTCTTCCTACCACCCCTGGGAGGGAGTGAGGGAGTGAGGGAAGGTCCTCTGTAAGAAGAGGGCATTGCCAGGTCTAATGCCTCCTGGGTTTGCTCTGGTGCTTCCCAGGACACAAGAAACTCTCAGCAATGCCTCCCCTGCCCCTCCATGCCCCCAACCAATTCTGTCTTTGGACCTGGCCCTAGGGAATAGCTAAAACCAATGGAATCCCCAAGGGGCTGGTCCAAAGAACCCTGAGACCCTCCCAGGAGCTGATGGTGGATGTGGTCAGCAGCAGCAGCAGCATTTAGAAAGCTCCTGAAGGTTTGCAAAGTGTTACACAAATATCTCATTTTATCCTCACAACAACCTTACAGATGGGGAAACTGAGGCACAGTGAGCTTGGCCTGGGGTTGTAATGTCTGAGCCTGGGGTTGAATTCGGGTCTATGCAGAGCACTAACCACCGGGGTGCCGCCTAGGGGAGAAGGACTGCGAAGAGATGGGGATTTGGAAGGAAGGCCGAGAACTTTAATAGGGTCACTGAAGTCCTGGTGCCACAGGAATGGGGCTGGACCAGATGTCAGTGTCAGCCAGAAGACGTCCAGGTCTGCTCCGCTTGAGTGCCCTGGGGGAGGTCACTCCTCAAGTGGACTGAGATGATGCCCAAGGTTCTTCCAGATCTAGGTTCCATTGGGCTGTGAGCTGCTGTTTTTGCTGCTGCTGCTGCTGGGTGATGCAGTGGGGGAGGGGGTTTGCACCCATCTCAGTCACTCACTGGGTGACCTGGGGCAAGCCTCTGAGCCTCAGTTTCCTCACCTGTCCAACGAGGATGAGGCTCTCTGTAGCACTTAGCTCACAAAAGGCTCACATGTGATAGTCGGTGAAGCGCTTTTGCAAGCCTAAAGGGCTGTAGGAATGTGAGCTGTCCTCAGACTTCAGACCTGGCCCTCCTGACCCCTCACCCTTGCCATGGGGCTTCTGCCTGAGGGCCTGCCAGAGAGGTGCCCAGGCTGGGGTGGGATAGCCTCTGTTTTACCTCAAAGGGAAGTCTAAGGAGATCCCCACACCCATGACCCCTCCAGGGGTACTGGAGCACTGGAGGGAGAGCCATGGAGGGAAAAGATGAGGACCTCACATTAGTGGCTATCCAAGAATGCTTCTGCCCCCATTTCTCTTTCTCCTCCTTTTCTTTCCTATTTTCTCCCTTTTCTCTCTTCTCTTTCCCTTCCTTCCTTTCTCTCTCTCTCTCTCTTTCTTTCTTTCTTTCTTTCTTTCTTTCTTTCTTTCTTTCTTTCTTTCTTTCTTTCTTTCTTTCTTTCTTTCTTTCTTTCTTTCCTTCCTTCCTTCCTTCCTTCCTTCCT
>NW_020950172.1:870784-871416 GCF_900497805.2 Vombatus ursinus
GAGGCCTTTGGAGATGTCTTAGATCCTTGTCTTGCTGAGAAGAGTTAAGTCTATCAAAGTCAGTCATCCCATAATGTGGCTGTTACTCTGCACAGTGTTCTCCTGGTTCTGCTCACTTCAGTCAGCATCATATAAGTCTTTCCAGGTTTTTCTGAAGTCAGCTTGTTCATCATTTCTTACAGCACAGTCATATTCCATTATATTCATATACCACAACTTGTTCAGCCATTCCCCAGTGGATGGGCATTCCCTCAATTTCCAATTCTTTGGCACCAAAAAAAGAGCTGCTATAAATATTTTTGTACATGTGGGTCCTTTTCCCATTTGCATGATCTCTCTGGGATAGAGCCCTAGAAGTGCTATTACTGGGTTAAAGGGTACGCGCATTTTTATAGCTCTTTGGGCATAGTTCCAAATTGCTCTCCAAAATGGTTGAATCATTTCACAACTCCACCAACAATGCATTAGTGTTCCAATTTTCCCACATCTTCTCCAACATTTATCATTCTCCTGTTTTGTCATGTTGGCTAATCTGATGGGTGTGATGTGGCCACAGCAATTCTAAGATTCCTCCCAGCTCTGCCATTCCCTGTTCTAAGGCCCCTTTCAGATCTGACCTTCACTGTTCTAAG
>NW_020950172.1:871426-903310 GCF_900497805.2 Vombatus ursinus
CTCCAAGATCTGACATTCCTTGTTCTAAGGCCTTTCCCAGCTCTGACATTCCTTGTTCTAAGTTTCTGAAACAGCCCCCACTTCAGTGTTGTTTTGATGGTTAAAGGGCCGTTCCCCTCTCATAAGAGCCCTCAGCAGGCAGTGAGAGTGTTGGAGGTCCTACATCTGGAAGGGACCTCAGATGGCATCCAACCCAACCACCACGTATTATTCAGGAAACTTGGCCTTGGCCTTGTCCCAGGCAGGGTTAGGCAGCCGGAGGCCAGGCTCCTGGGCCCGATCTCCGTCCTCTGCCCTTGCCAGCGGCTTCTTCAGGATGCTGCCCTGAGCCGCATCCCCCTAACCTGCGTGCCTTCCTCCCAGCACCCCCTCCTCCCCCGCCTGCCTGGCTTGCTCCTCCAGAGCTAACTCTCCTATTTCTTTGTCTTCTTCGTTTTCTTGCAGTCACTGCGAGCGCTTGCCTTGTAATGAGAATCAGGAATGCCCGAGGCTGCCCTTGAGAATAACGCACTATCATCTCTCTTTCCCCACCACCATCCAAGTGCCGGCTGTGATTTTCCGCATGGGCCCCTCCAGCGCCGTCCCTGGGGACCGCGTCTTCTTCACCATCACCAGTGGGAACGAGGAGGGTTTTTTCACCACCCACAAAGTGGCCGCGCACAGTGGCGTGGTGGCCGTGCAAAGGCCGATCCCCGAGCCGCGGGACCTGCTCCTTACGGTGCAGATGGAGCTGTCCCGTCACGGCGCCGTGAACACTTTCGTGGCCAAGCTCCACGTCTTCGTGACTGCTGAGCGCTGAGCTGGCAGGCACAGGCGCCTCCCCCTTCCCCGCCCCCTTCCGCCCCCCGGAATAATAAAGTGCCCATCCTCCCCCAAGCCCCGTCCCCCGTGTGGCCCCATCCTGCCCCCTGGGATGCGCATCGCCAGTCGGAATCAGGGTCCAGGTTTGCAGAACCCTCCTCACACCTGCCCTGGGAGGTGGCAGGCCAAGTACTGTTTCTGTTTTACAAATGAGGAAACTGAGGCTCGGAGTCTCGACGGCCTCTTGACCCAAAGGCCATCTAGAGGTTAGCAGAGTTGGGCCTGGAGTCGCGGCCTTAGGCTGTCTCCGCGCTATTCTCTGCCCTTGCCTCCTTGGGTAGGCTGGGACTCCAGTGGTGCGGGCCTGAGAGGCGGCCTTGGGGAGATGGCCCGGCCTCCCGCAGGCGCCGGAGGAGCCAGGCTAGGGCGGAGAGCTTCGCGATCCAGCCGGGTCCCGGACCGTGATCAGGCCGAGCCTTTCTAGCTGCCCAGGGTAGCCCACCGAAGGGTGGCTCATCTCCGTGCTGGGGGGAGTCCTGGAAAGCGAGGTCAAATCTCGCTTCTGGCGCTCCGCCGCGTGATCCTGGGCGAGTCCTTTCCCCAACCTTTTGAGCCTTTCCTCATCTGTAAAATGGGCATCATTCCAGCAGCCCTCCCAGGCTTGTTTGAGGGGCCGAGGGGATACCGCGTGTAAACCTTAGGGAGCTACATTACCTTACATTGTAATTACGTCACGTGGGTGATTGAAGTGGGTGCAGGGCCCAGGCCCCACAGGGCTTAGAGATCAATAGAACAGCAGAGGCAGAGGGCAGAGAGGCGATCAAAGGCGGGGCTTACTAACGGAATAATTAGAAGTGCTTCTTGGCGAATTCCTTCTGAGCTCAGAATCTTTCTTTCTAATAAAAATCACAGCATTTTAACCCTGGGCACAGCTCCAGAGACCACCGCCTCATTTCACTCTCATGTTCCATGTGAGGAAACAGGTCTAGAGAGATCATGGGAGACTCACTCTGGAGTTGGGAGGGACTCATCTGGGCCAACCCCTCATTTTACAGATAAGGAAACAGGCACACAGAACCGAAGTGACTTGCTCAGGGTCACACAGGCAGGATTTGAACTTAAGTCTTGTCGACTCCAAGCCTTGTCACTGCTGCTTGGCTGCCTCTGACCTATGGAGGGCAGGCCCGGATTGTTTGCCTCCTTTTCCTTAGCCATTAGGAATCGTTCTGCTGTTTGTGTGATGGATCATTCATTTAAAAGAAAAGGTAAAGGTGGGTGCTTTGTACAGTCTGGGGTTTTGTGCTTATTCTCTGTGCTGACTTCTGTGCTCCTGTCAATAAACCTCCTGCTCCTCCCAAGGATCAGATCAGGCTGGGCTCTCATTTCCTCACTTTCCCGTTTAGAAAAAAGATGGTTTGAATTGGAGACCCCTTTTTACCCTCAGCACGAAAGGTACTGTGTCGCTAGCTGACTTCTCCCGTTTCCCTAAGTGAATCAAGTGTAGTGTTGCTAATCCCACCTCCTCCTGGACCGGCCACTTGGCCCATTCAAATGTTCTCCTAGGTAGAATGTCAACCCTTCTGGGGTTCTTTCACACAGATTGTTTCACACATCTCTCTGTATCCTCACCGCCTTGTACAGGGCCTGGCACACAGTAGGTGCTTAAGAAAAGCTTGGATTGACTTGCTCCTCAGAGTGGTTGAGGCCCTGCTCAAGTAGAACACAGAGGGACAGGGCCAGTGGTTGTTCCAGAGACATCATCTCTGGGAATAAGCTTCTCCAACATCCAACGTTCCCACGCTAGGGCTACTCTTGGCAGGAGATAATGGGGATAGTTCAATTGACTTCATCTCACATTTGTGGTCAATGCTTACTGTGTGTAAAGCATCCTCCTTGGGGAATGCTAATAATGACATTGATGATGACAGCTGCCGTTAATAGGGGCCTTGAAGCACTCTGCATACACTGTAGTGTAGCTAAGACTCAGATTCCTGCTCTTAAGAAACTCTCATCTTCTTGATGTGAGTATCTGCCTACTGAGAGAATCTAACTAGATTCAGGTCTCCTGTTTCTAGAACTAGGAAATTGGTTGGGGGAGGAAAATCCAGAGGCCACAAAGGGACATGCGCTACAAGTGACGCTGATGTGTAATCCTACCATTTTGCTAAAAATCATTTTTATTGCTAGCTTTTGCGTTACATTACCTACATTTCCCAATGTATCTGCTCCCCCACCCATCTCCTCTCCCTCCCAGAAATCCATCCTATATACCAAAAAATGAAAAAGATAGGAGCAAACAGTTTTGCAAAATTGGCCAACATATCATGAAAGTCTGATGTTATCCACAGTGTTTCAGACTCCACCCCCACCACCTCCCCAGTTCTTCTCATTTCTCTTCTTTGGGGCCAAGTAGAATGGACAAATGAAAAAACCAATAATGAAGCCAAATTTGAGCTCGGCGATGGAGATAGAAATACAAATACAACGCCTGCTTGCCCTCACAGACCATATAGGCTTTCTTTCGTGTGTGTGTGTGTGTGTGTGTGTTGTCTAACAATACAGAAAGTTTCATTTATTTCTTATGAGGAATGTATGTATTTCTTCAATCACTGATATCAAGAAATACTTAAAGTCAGAATTATCAAAGGAGTATGTTAGGTCATTTTTCCCACAATGACTTTTGCTTCTTCAGTTTTGCTCTCAAGACTCATTGTCCAAAGCATCTCGTACCCTACCCCTACCCTCAAGCCAAGTCTCTTCAGTGAGAAAAGGAAAATAGGCTTAGGTGAAGAGAGATTTATTCTAAGTGATTCCTCTAAGGGATGCACAATTACAACTCTTCCGACTTATTAGCCGCAGCACTTTTTTTCTCTTGGAGTGAAGGAGGCCGGCAGACTCTGGATTAAGGATTGGTTGATTAAAGGGAAAGAGCCTAGAAGAACAATTACAAAATAGGACCCAAGTAACCCGGGGGAGGGAGGGGGTTTCACTTTTGCTTCTCTTTTGCTTAGTTGGAAAGGGGAGGAATGAAGTGAGAAGGAGAAAGCAGAGCAGGTAGAGAACATCTTCCCACAACAGAGACATTCATGAAGGAGCTTACATTCTAATTTGGGGGGAGGTGGGGGTGAGGAGCCACCACACATGGGGAATGGTGACCAAAGAGAGACACTGTAGTCTGGAAAATGACTGAAACGGTGAGGGGACCAAAGGGTAATAGATGAATACTCCCCATCCAGGAACAGTGGCAGAGTTAATGTCCTAGTTCGTGGTTCCAGAACTGTAGTGGGGAGGGGAAGAAGGGTAAGGACAGCACTGGCAGTGTGATGATTGGCAAGGAGGCTTTGGAGGAGGCCATTGGAGCAGAGGAGCCAGGGGTGGTCCATGCTTTCTAGAAACAGAGTTTGGGAGGGGCAGTCACCAACTAGGCATGTGTGGCCCCTAGGTGGAAGTTCCTTATTGGTCATTATAACCTCACCACCTTCAACTCTGACTGTTTTGTGGTGGTGGTTCTTCCTTTTACATGGATACCATTATTCTGTCTCTTGTTTCCTCGGTTCTGCTGGCTTCCTTCCGCATCAGGTCATGGCGATTTTCCCAGGCTTCTCTGTATTCATCACACACATCGCTTCTTACAACACAGTCATATTCCATTCCATCCATAAACCACGATTTGTTTAGCCATTTCCCAAATGATGCACGTTTACTTTGTTTCCAGTAAGCCCTGTCATTAAAAAAAGCAATCGTAGTAGGTTGGTCGCATAGGCAAGATGAGGGCTAGAGGGAACTGTAGAGTGACCCCCTGCTCTGGGAGTGCTCAAAGTGTGGTTCAGTCACCAGTTACTGATGGTCTGGGAGGTCCTTATTATGGGAGCAGAGTTTGTAAAAGGACATCAGTTACCCTTCTGACATGAGTGGAGAGACTGACCCCCTGGTGTCCCCTTACTGACATCATCCAGGCCAGGCCAACCTCCCCAGTCCCTGAATGAGATGGCTCTTACTGTCCCAGGCAGCAGCAGCGATGAAGACGGGGTGGACATCAATCCCCCCTGCCCTACTGTGGTTTTTATGCAGGATTCAGTCAGGCTCAGCCTCAGGTTCTAGGCTTCAAAGCAGAGAGACAGGCTGACCTTAGAGCAATGTGTCCTTGGTAGAGGTTGAAGAAATTGGGCATTTTAGGATCAGGAACTGAGAGGGGCCCAAGAACAGAGATCCTCCACATGAGAGCCACGGTTTGTTTTTTCCACACCAGTAATCTGCCCAATGGAATCTGCTTTCCTCTACTTGCTTCAGTTAATGGTGAGGTGGGAGAGATGGGGGCATTTGGTGACCGTCCCTGCTGGTTTCCTCCATCCATGCAGAGAGAGGTGACTCTCCTGAAGGTGGGAGAGTGGCCAGGTAGGCCATTAGTGATGCTCTTGGTCCAGGCTGAGGTGTTGTCCAGGTGTTTGCACCAGGACTGGACCACGTCTGGATAGCCAGCCTCCATCATCTGCACTCAGTTCTCCTTATAGGTCTGGGTCTGGCCCAGGTCATTTTCTGGCACTTCATGTCCTGACACTTACTTTACAAAAGTATTGATTGGTGATAGGAGACAGCCTGTTTCTAGCTACCAGGAACCCTTCTATTGGTTACCGTATCCATGTAATTTTCTTGGCCCAGACCTGTGAATTCATTGGTAAGTAGAACTTCCAGGAGGGGGAACTCTGTCTACCAACGCCAGTCAGCACCCACTTTGGCAAACAGAGAGCCACCTCTGGCACTGGATCAGCTTGCTCAGGGTGGGGCACAGCCAGGACAAGGAGAGACTTGAACCTAGTTTGACTATTATACATGACAAATGGAAGTGTGATTCCTCTGGTGATGCTATGGACAGTCAGAATTCTGGAGATGGGACCAGCAGAGGGGGAGGGGGGAATAGATCTTGTGTCCCCCGGGCCGAGCACTCATGATTGTGTGTGCCCCATGCCCAGCATGTGGGTGCTGTGGATGCAAACATAAAAGTGAGACAGCCTCTGCCCTCAGGGACCTTCCATTCTGTTAATGACCGTCAGTTATACCAAAGACTCAAGAAGTGACATCCCTGGTGTTCTGCAAGGCACATATGACTAGAAAAGACGGCATGGGGTCATGCAGCAAGTGGGAAGGACAACAGAGGGAAAGTGTCACCCATGGAGTAGTAAAAGAATCAAAAGAGCCCCTCTTAGCCTCTCCAGCTCCCTTCCCCAACTCCCTGCACCCAGTAGATACTCTATATGGAAGATCTGACAGGCTATCAACCAAGCAATTGACAAGCATTGATTAAGCACCGACTGTTTGCCAGGTACACACATTCTGATGTGGACCATGTGGTCTGGCCACACGCAGTTCTGTGATTTAAGAAATAACAATAACATTTCCTGGCTCCCATTGAGATGCACAGACACTCCAGTGTCTAGGGGGTCAGCTTCACGCAGGAAGCCAAGCTTCTCTTGGGAGTCCCCTGGTCGACAGAGATTCCACTGGAGTCCCCAGTAGAAAAGGCGCCCCTCTTGCCAAACCTCCACCAACCAGCAGAACCAGCCTGATAAACTCTTTGGGGGCAGTCTCCCAAAGATGGTCATGTTCTGTATGACAGTGGTAACCTTTGTAGGGAAAACCAGAATCATGCAATATGATTCTGGACCTGGAGTCCACGGAATGGCCAAAACAAGGCAGATCAGGCAGAAATAATTTTAAACAACCCAGGATTATGTTGCAGAACAAGCTTGATGTAACTTGTAGGTGTTATGGTATCAGAAGAGTTCTCCAAATAACGAGGGAGCTACAATTCCTGAACAAGAACGTGGTGTCTTCCTTTCTAACAAGCGCATAGTGTCCGAGAAGGGAGGTGGCAATGCCACCATCTGGCTCAGCCAATGGCCAGAGGACTGTGGTTGGTTCTGGGTGCTTCATTTTAAGAGGGACAGTGAAAATGGAACTGTATCCAGGGGACGTGCACCTGGAAGGTGAGGCTCGGAGACTGTGCCGGACCAGGACTGCTTGAAGGAATTGGGGATATATAGTTAATATACACCGTGTTCAAGTATTTAAAGGGCCATCTCATGAAAGGGAAATGGAACTTAACCTACTTGGTCCCAGAATGCAGAACGTGGAGCAGGGATAGAAGTTCAGAGGGCACAGATTAGGTCTCAAGGAAAAGCTTCCTAACAGCAAGAATTAGGCTAAACTGCCCTTGGCTGTTTCAAGTGGTAATGAGCTCCCCATCACAGGAGATCTTGTAGTGAAATCTCAGTGAACACTCAACGGGATGGTGTGTAGTGGACTCTTGTTCAAGGACATGTTGCCTGAGAAACCGTCCTCTGGTTCTCTCTAAGGGATCCTGGGATGGACAATGGCTCCTCAAAACTCCAGCGGACTGATTGACTTCCTGCTTAGCCTCGCTGGTCGCTCTTCACTCATGTTGGTGTCTTGGAATTTCATCCTTGAGACCTCTCCATCCCTTTGGACCAACGTTCTCAATTGTTTTAACCTTTGAGATCCGCTGCCTCTTTCCCTAGACCCTCAGCTGGATCCCTGGTACCACTGTTGTGGACTTACCCTCTGAGGATGCAGTTCCCTCTCCATCCACAAGGGCCAGTCCCAGCCTCTACCATTCCGTGAGGTTGCCCCAGGGGCTCTTTCTCACTCTCTCCTGGTATGAGGACAAGAGCGGAACACAGGGAATTTCCGCCAGTAACCCTGCTCTCGACATGGGACACACGGTCCTCCCTCATTGTAGACTTTTTGGGTGGCATCCTTGGGTGGCATTTTGGGTGGCATTCTTGACTTCATAGAAATCCATTTGCTTCATGTCACAGCCTGCTCATGCCCACCAGGCCCCTCTCCGATGCCCTCTGAGTGATGACTGGGGTGTATCACGATTTGCAGACACACCACAATGCTGGTATGACTCTGGTATTAAAGAGATGGGCGAAGCTTTGATTCTGGGAGAATTTTGGAGTCATTAAAGAAGCTTTGCAATGTCTTGAAGTACATCCAGCTGCCCCATTTTTCCTGTTCAGTTGTGGGCCCATTTGTCAGGACCAGGATTTGAACTCAGGTCTGCTGACTCCAGGCTCAGTCCTAGACTTCAGCGATCCTTTCCCCAAGAGACATCCCTCTCCCGTCCCTCCCCTGGCTGGTCCTCCCAACCCGACACGTTCTCTGCTATTGTCTCTCCCAGGATCCGACACGAGAAGACAGACACTGTCCGTTGCATCAAGTCTTGTCGACCCATTGATGTCAACTGTGTGCTGGACCCCGTCCACACTATCTCCCACACAGTGATCTCCCTGCCCACATTCCGAGAGTTTACTCGGCCTGAAGGTAAGTCATGGGATTGAGTCCTTGGGGCCATGGACCACTAGGACCATTCAGCATTGCTCCTGGGCAGAGTATACAGAGGTGGGAGGGGTGGGGAGTGTGAAGGCTGGGGCGCTGGGGTCAGATCTCCTAATTCCTCCTCCCAGGTTCTTCCTGCTGTACCAAAGAGCATGGGAAGGAATGTCAGGAGGCCTGGGTGCCTTGGCACTCAATTCAAGGGCTTCCTTCCCTGGCTTACCATCTTCTTCTTCCCCACAACTCCCGCCCTTGTACCAGGGCATCCACATGGATATTCCCTCCCACTCCTGGACCTCCCCTGAGTCCAAGGACGTCCCCCATTCCACCTCAGCCACACTCAGGGATGGTCACACCCTGAATCTCACCACCCTGGATCTCAACATCCATCATCCACAACTTTTTATTCCATGGTCAATCTTTTAGGGCTGGATCTCCTTCCTGACCCCAGCCCAGCCCCTCATTCCTCCCCCTGCCCTTCTCAGGGAGTGTGCTTCCCACAGCTGCCTCTACGCACCAGCCACATCCATATTCATTTGACTCTTTGGCCGCCCTGGTCAGCTGCCTCACCTGGGAAGGGTGTGTGCTAGCCTTCCCCAACCCCCACACCCTCTTTCCGTTGCTGGCACCCTAGTCAGAGTCCTGGAAGGGGTGTGTCCCCCCGTGTGCCCCTATGGCTCACTGGCCATCCCTGCTCCTTTCTAGGCCCTACAGCACAGGCTCTAGAGCCACCGGTCCCTTTTGGGGTTGTCTCCCCTATCAGAATGCACGCTGCTGGAGGGCAGGGATTGCCTTTGCTTTTGCATTTGTAGTCTGATCCTGAGCGCACTGTTCAGCGCGTTCTAAGCGCTGCATAAACGTCCAAGAGGGAAGGAATGGTGGCTCCTCCCTCCCACCGTAGCTTCCCATCCCTCGTTCTCTGCCCTCAGCGCTCTCTCGGGCTTCCTCCCTGCTGGGACTTCATCTTCCTTCTTTCCCAGTCTTGACCCTGAACTGGTCACTTCACTCCACAATGTCCTATGCCCTTAGATCCCTCCCCCATACCTCACCCGGCCTCAGCCCCCACCTGCCTCTTCTGCTCCTCCTCACGAGCCGCTGAACGCGGCTGAGGGAGGACGTCCTGCGCCACAGGCTGCCCAGCTTCTCTGCAGAGGCGTGATATCTAATCTCGCCTGGGTCCTCACTGCGGCAAAGAAGCGCTTTCAGTCCTCCCTAATCCATTTCAACCTTGCTTCTCCACCCTGAAACCCCCACAGCTCCCCCGGGCCCTCTCTCTCTCTCACGACGACCTTGCCTCTTTCTTTACTGAGAGAATCAGGGCCGCCCACTGTGAGCTCCTCTGCACGAAGTACTCGCCATCAGCTTCCGCTCTTGCCCCCTTTCTCCTCTTCTCTGCTCAAAGTCGCCGCCTCCCCCCCCGACATGTGTCCTCACCCACAGAAATCATCTTCCTTCGGGCCGTCACACCCGCATACCCCGCCAACCACGCTGACATCATCTTCGACATCACGGAAGGGAACCTCAGGGACTCTTTCGACATCATTAAGCGGTATCTGGACGGCATGACCGTGGGTGAGTACTTTTCCAGGTCCCCGAGATCTGTCCGGCTCTGTCAACTCCTGACCGTGCCAAGCCGCCAGGCAGGTTGGGCGGGCTCCTCCGGGAGCCTGGTCACAGAACCTGCCCTTCAAGGTCTGACTCAAGTCTCAGCAGCTCGACCTCTCACTGAAGTGGCATCTTGTTATACAAGCTGGTGCTTCTGCCCTGGTGTTTCTACTGGACTCTCAGCTCCGCGGGGGCAGGAACCCCATCTCCTTCCATCCCCCAATGCCAAGGAGGTTGCGATGAAAGGAGTAGAAATGTTTGGGAAACACTTGTAGAATCGACAGAAAGCCTGTCCTCACAAGAGAAGAAACTGTTCTGATGATTTCCTAGTGGAGAGCATGATGTCGAAGCAGGGAGGGTTCTGAACACAAACTGTTAGAACCTAAAGGGACTTTAGAACATAGAACATGGAAGGACAGAACAGGGCAAGTCAGAGCTGGGAGGGCCCTTAGAACAGGGAATGTCAGGGATGGGAGGGCCCTTATAACAGGGAAGGTCAGAGCTAGAGGGGCCTTCAAGCAGAGAGTATCAGGGTTCCCCACCCCGGAGACATTGCAGAATTCTGCCATCAGCCCTCTGGTAGAGTTTTGGAATGTGGCCACGAGGGGGCAGTGTTGGACCACTAAACCCTGACCTTCCTGTCCACACGGTGGCGTTGGCCCTTCGCTGGAAAAGGTTTCAATCCCCTGCCTGTAAAACCTGCTGTTGACAACTTGGCTTTGGAGATGGAAGGAAATGTGTCTCCAGCCTTGGCCAAAGGTTCGTTTGCAGCAACTTTACAAGTTTGCGAATGGGTCCCCTTGTTATAAATACAACACCAAGCTTCGACTGATGCATTCTTCTCCCCATGCCCATCCTAGGTCACTGAGAAAGAATTAAAAATGGTTAATTGACATTAGGAATGAATTCCTCAGCACAGAGTTCTCTGCAACGATCCTCCATTTAAAAAAAATCTTAGAGACATGGAATGTCAGAGCTGGGAGGGAGCTTAGAACAGAGAATGTCAAAGGTGGGAGGGACCTTAGAAGCAATTTACTCCCAAACCCCATTTTTCAGCCGAGGAAAGTGAAGTCCACAGAGTTGGAAGTGAAAGAGTTTGTTGCCGGACTGGGTCTAGCCCCCAGGCCTGATCCCTCCGAGTCATGAGACTTCTGCTGCTGCTGGATGCTCTGGGGCCGCCATCTTGGCTCCAGCCCGGGCACAGCGTCCAGCTTGTGGCCCTAGTGTTATCACGCTATCGTTCTCACTCCTGGGCAGAGTTTCTCAATGGCTCAGGTTCTAGGGGGAGAGAGGGAATGTCAGAGAGGGGGCGTTAGAACACGGAGGCCACAATGACTGGCAGCAGCCTCCTTCAGACCTATTTATCAGAGGGCCATAGAGCCAGGGCTGGACTGGTCTTTACATGGTCAGCAGCTCCCTCCATCACCCCCCAAACTGTGACCACACTGGGGACAGTCATTATGGTCATAAGATCTAGAGCTGGGGGGACCCCGGAAGTCCGCTGTTCCAAGCCCCTCATCATCCATGGGGCCCAGCTAAGGCCAAGGTCACACAGACCTTGAGTGACAGGGCCGTGATATAAATCCAAGCCACTGTGCCCCAGAATCCCAGAGCTGGAAGGAACCCCGGAGGGCAGCTGGTTCACAGCAGACCCGGATAATTCCCCATCTCCACTGGAACTGAGCAGCGGCCCTGTGTAGAGGGAGCTGGCTGCCTCCAGGCCTCTCTTCCACCTGGGGACACAGTCTAAAGTTTGTGGCTGGCTTTTTCTGGCAGGCCTCCAGCGGCCTCCCCATGGAAATCTTGGTCATGATCCAGCTCCCATGTTCGCCCCTCCGGCTGCTCCTCCTGGGCTGGGGGCTCTCCCCCGGGGCTGGTCACTGCCCTCCTAGGGACCCTCGGCTCTTCTACAGCCCTGAGGTGCCCAGGCGTGCTCTGACCAGCATGGAGAGCTGCTGTGGTCACCCTGCCAGCCCCATCCCCCCGCCCCATCCCCTCCCGCGGCACTGCCTCATGTGAGCACCTGTCCTATCGGGGGCACCCAGGACTGCCTTGAAGTGACCTCCTTTCCTTGACATGACTTCCACAAGGAGCTTACCAAGGATTGCCAAGCTAGCAGGGATGAGTCTGGTGTCTGCCTGGAGCAGGAATCCCTTCTCACCATCATGCGGTAAGTCACTGCTCGCCAGCCCCGGAAGCCAAAGGCTGCTCAGTGATCGGGACCCAGGAGCTCTCTGTGGAAGGCAGCTAGGGATTCCAGCAAGAGGAGGTGAGGAGGCACGGCGTTGGAGGCATGGAAAAAGCTTGACCAAAGGCACAGAGGCGAGAGATTTGTGTACAGAGGGAGCTCCCCAAACACGATCCTGAGGCTGCCCCGCTCCTCCCTCCCTCCCTCATAAAGTACCACATTCCAAAGAAGTCAGAACATGCCATGTGCATGTGTGTGCATGTGTGTGCACGTGTGTGTGTGCACACCTCACTCTCAGACCCCAGGGTTCATCCTGAAGTGATCAAGAGTGCAGAGTGGGACCCGTGTTTCTTTTCATTTCTGAAAGTTCTAATTACGGCACTTTCCCAGCACCGATGGCGTCCCTGCCTCGGCCTCCAAACAATTTAGCTAAATTGCAGCCATCAGTGCTGTCTGCTGGGCACTGGGCCGCTCTCCCTGCTTGTTCCTAGGGAGGGGAGGTGCCCCTACCCGCACAGCTCCCCCAGCCCTCAGCACTGACCACCAGGCCCGCGCTCTGACTGTTTCCTCAGGAGCAGCTCCAGGGGGGCCCCAACCATGGAGGGCTTCACCTCTGGTGGGCAAACACCACCTGACACAGTGGAGTCAAACCCCAGGAACTTCCCCAGACACAACTCTCCATCTCTGGCCTCAGGACCTTTGCCCAGGCTGTTCCCTATGCCTGTAAGACTCTCTGTCCTCTGGGAATCCTGATCGCCTTGCGTTGGGACTGGCCTCGAGGGCAGAACTCCTTGGGGACTCCGAAGGAGGAGCCCTTATAAGAAGGCAGATCAGGGGACCTCATCACAATTTGGATCTCGAGATCTGCAGCTTGAATCCCCCTCCGAGAGCTAGTTTTACCAGCCGAGGGAGAAGTCAGGCCCACAGAGAGAGGCAGCAGGGCGAGGATTGAGGCCAGCTCTTTGGACTCCCTGCTTCTCACCCCACTGCTTCCAGACTTTGGGTATGTCTTCCTAAGTGGGGGAGCTGTCCATTCCCAGAGGCCAGCCAGCATAGATCATGGGACCAGACCCAGAACCAGAGAGGCCTCTGAGGCCACCGGTCAGGGTCCCTTCCTGCTCCGATACTCTGCGGTTCTGGGGCTGGATCAAGGCCCCCCCAGTTTTACAGAGGAGGAAGCTGCAGCCCAGTCTTCTGACCCCCGAGCCCAAGCAGAGGCCCCTGACCGCCGGCCAGGCTGTCCGGAGGATTCCTCACTGGGGCCAGAGTTTGACCAGAGGACCTGGACGGTCCCTTCCAACCAGCATTTTGCAGGAGGAAGAATCCTGGTTTGGGAGTCCAAGGGTGCAGGTC
Organism: Vombatus ursinus; assembly: GCF_900497805.2. Classification (NCBI taxonomy): domain Eukaryota; kingdom Metazoa; phylum Chordata; class Mammalia; order Diprotodontia; family Vombatidae; genus Vombatus; species Vombatus ursinus. The sequence goes on from NW_020950172.1 coordinate 884,730, forward strand.
CAAATCCGAATTCTGCTGTTTCATGCCGATGGGGCCTTGGCCCAGCCCCTTCATGAACTAGATCCTCTTGGGTCACATGAGCCTGACACCCCCTGGGAGGGTGAGACACTGAGTGATGTGGGAGAGGGGGAATTTGTTCTCCTGGGGGTAGAGCCCACAGCTGCCGTGGAGGATAAGGTGGCAGCAATGGAACTCCAGCTGGAGAGAGAGAGAGAATGGGGGGAAAGCGGGGATTTGAGGCCAGCCCCCAGCCCCAGGCTGTAAAACCTCCCTGTGCAATGGGGACACAAGGTGGGCAGGGCCACACTCCCGGAGCCCGGACCGGAGCCCCAAGGCTTCTGTGGTTAGGGCCCCTCCAGAGGGCATGGAGGAAGAGTGGGCTGAGTGGACGGAGATGCTCCTGAGAGGGCCGTGGAAGGCCTGGGTCCAGGCTTGCAGGGGAAAGGCTGTGGGGCTCCCTTCATGGCAGGCCACGGGGCACAATCCACGCCTGAGCCCAATCTCGGGACAAGCCCAGCTTTGGAAAATCAGGACCCTGGAAGGGGTCAAAGAGGCCACTGTGACCCTTTCCCCTGGACTTACTCCGAAGGCTTGGCCTAGGATTAGGCTCCACTGCGCCGGTGCTCACTTCCTGATTCAGAAATTCCCCCTGAAAACAGCCGCCAAGCCGTCCTCCCGGTGGTGATGGATCGGCTCTGTGAGGCTTTCACGCCAAATCCTCAGGATTAGGCAAGAGCTTTGTCCGACTAGTCACCGGGGGAGCGAGTCACCGGGGGAGAGAGCTGCCCGTGGCCGGCTGCCAAGTCGGCTCCCAGGAGGGTCAGTGTCACTGAAGGACCGAGCTGAGCTGAGCGGAAGGGGTGCTGCACCCGCAGTGGGGGATGGGCTCCCTCAGCCCACGCCCGCCTCCCTGTCCTCCTGGGTCAAGTGAGGGGGGCTCCCAGAAGTCCTGGGCAGCCTCCGTCGGTGGGCGCCCTGTTTAAGGGAGGACTCGGGCAGCCTGGAGCCCTGCCAGAGAAGAGGACAACCCAGGTGAGAGAGGCCACGCCTGGGAAGACCGTTGGAAGGAGCTGGGCAGTCAGCCTGGAGAAGAGGTCAGGGCCGGTGTGGTGATTGTCTGCCCCCCTCCCCAGGCAGCCACGTGGATGAGGGGTCAGCCTCAGAGGCAGAAGAAGCGACACTGGGGGAGGTTCTGGGAAGGCAGATGGCCCCCGTGGAAGCAGCTTTCTCGGAAGGTAATGAGCTCCCCATCACGAAAGCAGAGTCTGGATAATCGACAACCTCTCAGACCTACGGTTCATGCTTCAGGAGGGCTGGGACCAGCCGCCCGAGAGTCTGTCCTTCCTGCTGAGAACCCGGGGTTCTGGGACTAGAATGAGGCTGCTCCTGACTGCAGCCTGGCCAAGGAAATGCATCCCTCAGGGCAGGAAGGCCCAGGGTTATGGAGGTGTGCACATCCGACCCCAGGGAGGGCCTTAGGCCAGTCTCTCAGCTTCTGGGGCCTCAGTTTCCTCCCTCGTAAAAATGGAGACATTTACTAGGAAAGAGCATTGGAAACCATGGACTGTGGGGTGAGACAACCCCAGGGTCCCAGATTGAAAGCTAGAAGGGACCTCAGAGCCACGCCCTTCACTGGACAGAGCCCGAGGCCCAGAGAGGGCTAGGGAAAGCCCAAGGCCACACAGGTGACCACAAGCAGAGTTAGGATTTGAAGCCCGGCCCTCCAACTCCATACCCATAATTCTTCCCACTTCCCATGAGGCCAGCCCCCCAGAGGCTCCGCCTGCCCAGACCCAGGGCGGATGGCCAGAGGAAGCCAGTTTGCTGATGGCCCAGAGGAGGCACCCCCAGCTTTCCAGACCAAAGGTGGCCTTTGATAGCGTCTTCGGTACTATGTGGACCCACCCGGGAGGGCTGAGGACACTCGGGGAAAGGCCATCGATCTCGGGGCTGACTCACCCAGCAGGCCCACCGAGGCTCAAGGGCCCAGGCAGTGAGCTCCCAGGGTGGAAAGCGCCCCCAGTGAGCGCTTTCAGCGGATGCTTTGGAAGGGCTGGGCCAGGCGCCCATCACAGTATGGGGTGCGGGGAGCCCAGAGCCCAAGTACAGGAGGATACCTTCAACAGAATCCCCCCAGCCCCCTTCATGGCCCCCAGGGTCACAATATCCTGAATGAATTAATCCAGCCTCCAAACCCGACCTAACCTGGGATCGGTTTCTTTAGCAAAGGGAACTTCCAGAGGAGGGAAGTCCCTCCAATGCAGCAGGGGGTCAGCAGTCCCCTTGGCTGGGAGGGAGGCATGGGGGGCAGGATTTGAATGCAGTTCCTTCTGGCTTTGAGGCCTGCTGCTCTGGAATCCTCTGACCAATTAGGATAATAAAAGAACACCTGCGCCTTGAGACAGGAAAGCGGGGGAGCACAGGAACGACTTTCTGCTCGGTCCTGGAGCGCTCAGCATCCTGGCCAGTGCCTGGGTGCTGGGTCATGGGGTGGGGGAAGGGCAGGCATCCTCACAGGGCCTCTGCTGACCCAGTTGTCCTTGCTCTTGGCAGGCGTGGTGCGTCAGATCCGTCCCATCGTGGGCCCCTTCTACGTCACACTCAAGCTGGAGATGAACTATGTGGTGGGTGGGGTGGTCTCCCACCGCAACGTGGTCAACGTCCACATCTTTGTCTCTGAATACTGGTTCTGAGAGTCGGCTCCTGGGCCAGCCTCGCCGCGAGGGATCAGGCCCTGCCTCTGTGTATAAGACCCAACGCTTTCTTCCTTTCGCTCATTTCTGTCCTAAGCATGATCTGCCCGGAGCTGTGCTGGATGGGGGTAGGATGGGGTGAGAAAAGCCCACCAAGGGAAAAGCGGGCGCTTCCCCTCCCGGGGCCCGAGCCCGACGGTGGCCCAGCCCGCATTGCCTCTTCGGAAGGGACGGCCCGATGTCGGCCTCGGCCGCTGCTGGTCTGAGCTGAGGTGGTGAGAAAGGGAGCTTGGCATAGATGAAGCAGAAAAGGGCCTTTCCCTTCTTTCTAGCCGCATGCTCGCACACATCCCAACCCAAAGAAACACAGCCAGTGCCTGCATGTGCTGGTCAGCTAGAACCGAGCCCCGCCATGCCAGCCCCAGGCCTAGAACCCAGCCCTAGAACCCAGCCCCAGCCAGCTGGGTCCATGGAATCCTGGGGTGATTAGAAGGGACAGTTGAGCGCTGTAAAGAAACCCTGGGTCGAGACACAATCCTTACGCTCTGGGGTCCCTGGGTATGTAGCCATGTTCCTACAATAATGCAATGAATGTATTTTCTGCCCCCCCATTGTCATTTTTGGTAGAAGTGTGAAATAAAGAGCCCCACAACTGTCTTGTGTGTCCAGCAGCACCCTACAAGTCCTTATGAGGCTCGGAGTGAGCCATGGCTCCTACTATTCACAGCAGTGTGGAGGGCACTCTGGGCTCTTACCCACGTGGGGCAGCTCATTACAGGGCGCTCTGGGATGCAGGGTGGGTTATCCAAGGATGGAGTGACTGGGGCTTAGGGCCAGGGAGAAGGGGCCCATGCAGAGGAATCTGAGGAGCCTGGAAGGGCCGTGAGTATTAGCCCACAGCCTTGTGGGCCACAGCCAGAAATCTCTACAGTATAAGGGAAAGTGCAGAGCAGAAAGGAGAGGTCCAGGCAGGTCCCTGAGACAGTCCTGGGTGGCTTCATGGAGGAGGCAGGCCCTCAGCTAGGTCTTGAGGGTCAGAGTTCATAGAGAGGGGGGAGGCAGAGATCCTGGGCACGGGGGATGGCGAAAACAAGGCATAGACACAAGATGAGATGCGGCCATGGGCAACAGGCTTGGGATGTGCAGGGTCTGAAGGGCAGGAGGCAGGAGCCAGAGGGGGACCTGGGGGCTGCCCAGCGAGCTTCTAGGCTTCAGCACTTTCTGGTTGACCACGAGGCTCATCTCTGTTGTCTCATTTGAGCGGTGATAGAGGGAGCCATTGAAGGTTATGAGCAGAGATGTTCCCAGATCTAAGCTCAGCAGGTAGGAGATATTTGGAGCTGTTCCATAATGGGAGGGGCTGAATGAGGAGGTCAAGTGCATGGGTCCCGGGAGGTCTGAGAGCAGAACATGGATGACCTCCTGTTAGAGGCAGAGGGATTATGAAGAGGAATCTTCAGGCCGAGGGCTGGCCTAGATGCCCCCAAGGACGCACACAGCTCAGAGACTGTAGGAATTCTGGGCAGGTTTAGAAGGGAGCTGGGCCCTGGAGGTGCAAAGGTGTGGAGGCTGGATTTTTTTTTCAATTAATTTATTTTGATTTATCAACAATCACTTCCATAAACTTTCGAGTTTTAAATTTTTCTCCCCTTTCCTCCCCACCACCCTCCTCAAGACAGCATGCAATCCGTTATAGGCTCTACATATACATTCCTATTAGGAGGCTGGATTTTTTAAGGAGGAATGGACATCACTTTGTGTGGCTTGGAGGCGCACCTGATATAGCCCAGGCTTTGAGTGGGAAGTACAATTGTTATGGGCACTCATAACTGCCCACATTTCTGTAGCTCTTTGTTTAAAAGTTCGATCTTCACCATAGCCCTGTGAGGTGACTAGGGCAGGTACTATTCTCCCCAGTTTAGAGATGAAGAAACTGAGGCCCAGAGAGGCTGAGCAACTTGCTGCAGGTCACAGAACTAGTGGGTAGCAGACTTTGAACACAGAGCCTCTGACTTCAAATTCAGAACCCTTTCTATTGAACTATTCCTGCAGGCACTCGGGATGAAGTGGGAAAGAAGCCATCTCCCTGGCCCACATAGCCATACCTAGGGCTGAGCCTCCAGGGCTTTGCCCCAGGACGCGGGAATTTAGGGGGTGCCAGATGTTAGACCCAGGTGGGGGTGCCCAGGGAGGCTGAATAGAAGCTTGTTGACTGTGGCTGAAGTCACCAGGGTAAGGAATTCTCCCACCCACTCAACTGACTTTGTCTTAATTACTGTATCATTTTCACACCTTGAATTACAAAGCTGACTCGAGCCCCAGGGGCCACAAAGGCTCATTACGGCTCTGCTCTCCCTAAGGGGATGGGATGGGGAGCTCTCCTGAGCTCATTAAGGGGAGGGGAGACCGGCTGCTCCTGGATGGGTCGCAGTCCTGGGCTTCCAGGGCTGGCCCGAGCAGCCGCATTTCACTGGAGCCCTGAAGTCTGTTCAGCTGCACCCCAGGAAGGGCAGCTGTGGGTCCGTGGGTCAGGTGAAGGCGGGGCCTTGGTGGGAACCGAAGAGCGGAATCCAAACCGGCGATAATTAATACTGGCTGAGTGTGAAGCCTGGGGATAAGGACAATCCCGACTTCAAATATACACTGTTCCTCACACAGGCCAAGGACGGAGAGAATATTGTGCAGATGAGGAAACTGGGACTGCGTGAGGTTCAAGAGCTCCCCCCCCACCTGTGCTCCAACTGTCCAGTGCCCGAAGGGCCGGGAGCCTTTGCTGTCCATGCTTCCTCAGGCAGCCTCCTGCGCCAGGGTGTGCCCAAGGGTTTGCCTTTCCTTAAATCTTGCTTCCCATAGCCTCTCATTCCGTTCTTCAAAAATCACTTACCAAGAGCCTCCTGGGCGCAAAACCCTGTGACAAATGGGAGGGGAGGCATGAGGTTTAAATCAACGGTCCGGACCCCATGGGGCCACTAGACGACACAGCGCACAGAGCTGTGCTGGCAGCCTGACTCAGACGTGTGTGAGCCAAGAGCCTCTGGGCAAGTCACTCGCCCTCTCTCAGCCTGTTTAACCAGGCTACCTCCCCCGGCGAGTGTGATGAACAAATCAGATAACACAGGCAAGTGTATGCAAACCTTGACGTGCCATGTGGCTACTCCCCTGAGCATAAAGAGGGGGAGGGCCATTCTGGCTGCCAGGATAACTTCTCTGTCTTGTGGCCATCCCTGCAACCCTCCCCTGGCCCAGCGCGCAGCAATGGCTGACCTCCCTGCAGGAAAGAAAGGGGCGCAAGCCTAGTGGCACCTCAGCTTCCTTCAGAAGGCCCAAGGCCAGTCAGTCCTAGCCACTTTTCACCGCCTCAGTCTCCTCATCTATAAAACGGGAATCAGAATCCCTGCCCTACTCCTCTTGAACGTTTTTGTAAGAACACCACACAGGCCACAAACTGTCATGGAGATGGGAGCTCTCCATGCCTTAGCCATCGCCCCAGGTGCCCACCCGGTGACTGCTCTTTGCCCAGGAGGAAATCACCAGGGTTGGAAGGCGGCTGGCCCAGGCAGGCCTGTCACCCTCAGGGAAAGGAGGCTGCCCACTGAGGATCTCTGAAAACCCTTCTGTTACCAACCATAGAGACCCTTTTGTGATTTCCAGCCCTCAGAGAAATGGAGCTGTTTGTCCGGGGTCCCTCAGCCAGTGTGTGGCTGAGGAAGGATTAGAACCCTGCTCCTCCTGACTTGGGAGGCTAGCGCCCAGGTGGCCCAGTGGAGGAGGCCCATTCATCACAAAGCCTGTCTCTCTGATTCACTGCAGGGTCAAGAGGGCCACGTTTTAATGATATTAATTTCAATAAATTAATAGTGACATTAAATAACGTCGTATATGATGATATTAAATTAATTAATTTAAAAATTAAATTAAATTAATTATTAATGAAGTCTCACAAAGGTTTGTACCTGCTAATGAGCAATCCATCCCCCAGCGCTGCTGGTTCAATGCAATCCTGACAACTCTAGCAAGAATCAGTATCACTAACTCACTTATTGGTGTTGAAATGACCTCATTAATTCAGGTCTGAGAAGATAGCCTGCTGCAGGGAAAGCACCCTGGGTGGAAAGTCCTGGGTTCAAATCTGGCCTTACTAATGTCTATCTGTGTGACCTCAGACAAGTCCCTTCCCACCCCCCAGGCCTCAGTTTCTTCCACTGTAAAAGGAGAGGGTAGGCCTAGGTAGCCCATGGACTGTGACCTTGGAGTATTTCCATGTCCACGTCTTGGTCTCCGGGTAGCTGCTTCTGTCTTGGTCTATCCTGGATGCTTATGTGCAGTTACTGTGTCTCAGGGCATTGCTGCTGGATGAGACCCCGGGGTGACTCAGTGCAGCCCGTCCTCTAGCCTCCCACCACACACACCCAGAGGAGTAGATCCCCTTTATGGCATCTTTGACTACACCTCTGTCTAATCTCCACTGGCATACCTCCAGTGACCAGGGAACTCGCTACCTCCCAGAATCCTTAGAACCTGCCTCTGACATAGCTTACCTGTTGTCCCAGCCCCAGAGGAGGAAGGGACCGCCCTCAGACCCGCACCTTCAGAACAGCAGGGGCAGTGAGAGCCGAGACAAGGAGACCAAGCCGGAGGTGAGAGGCACCGAGGATCTGTGTGAGCAGAGAGGAAGGAGAGCCGGAGGATGGGAGAGATGCTGTGTCCAGTCTCATATCTGAGATCTGTAGAATCTGCTCTCCCTCCTCCCCCCCCTCTGGCCCATGGACCTAAACCCTGGCCAGCCTCGAAGGCCAGTCTCACAGGCCACTCCACGGGACCTCTCTGTCCACCCCACCCCGCCAAAGGCTCTTTTAGCAACCAGCCGGCATTTCTTCTTCTTCCCATTCATGACTGAGAGCCCATACACTGCCAGGCCCAGAGCTAGTCTCACCCAGAGCTAGTCCAGTTCTGGTTATTTATGTCCCTTATTCCCCAAGCGCAAGGCCAATCTTATTCCATCGGGATCCCTTTGTCTAGACTAGGGATGGGGAGCCTGTGGCCCACCTGTGGCCCCCTAATTCCGCAGGGAGGCCTTTTGACTGAGTCCAAGTTTTATAGAACAAATCCTTTTATTAAGAGGATTTGTTCTGAGAAGTTTGGATTCAGTCAAAGGGCCTAGAGGGCCACCTGTGGCTTCGAGGCTGCAGGTTCCCCATTGCTGGTCCAGAACAAGCTGCCTGGAGTCCAGTGCCTTGTATGTGACAGATGCTTCGAGGGAGGCTTCTCAGTCCTTAGAAAGGGAAGCAGCCATCACACCAGGGGCCAGTGGTCAGTCAGTCACACTGTGAGCCAGCAAGTCTGGGAAGGCCACCCCATCTCCACCTTCACCAGGCAAAACAAACAGACAGATTGGGAGGAAACCACACAGATGCACAAGGCCTTGGACACAGTCTCCCATGATATCCAGGTTGTATAATTGTTGTTAGAGGCAGCTGACCGATACCTGGCTAGATTTGGAATTAGGAAAGTGAACAGAGCCAGAGTAGTGATTGGTGGGCAGTGATGCCCCTGGGGGAAGGTCCTCACTGGTCTTTCCCAGGCCCCAGTCACTGGCTCGGATTAAATCATGGATAAAGCTACAAGGGGTGGCTAACACATTCACTTTAGGGTCCCAGAAGATAGCCATCGGCTAGATGGCACATATTTCTGTGCTTTCCCCTCGGGGGCCCCAGACAGGGCCAGATGCACATTTGATGCTTAATCAATACTGATTCAATGTAGGGATGATACAGGAGTGGAGAAGCCGGTTCTTGAGGCAGAGCTGTGCGCTCAGGAAGGAGGCATCTGTTGCCACTGGCCCTGTTCAGGTCCCACCATCTCCCCCACTCTCAGGCAGCCTACAGGACACAGATAAAAGCAAAAAGAGCCCGGCCTTGGGACGATGTCTCTAATGGCCCCAGCACCATGGCTGCAGACCCTTCTGGGATGTCAGGAGGAAGAACAAGAAAGCCAGGTAGCCTTGTGGCCGAATGGCAGGATTCCTCCATGGTGATGCTTTCTGAGCGCTCTCCTACGTGCCCAGACTCTCCATCCTTCTGTTGGGCGTATTTCTGGGCCAGTAGGTGCTTTGAGCTGGGCTGGGAGGACGGCATGGTAATGACCCTGTGTCAGTCACAAGGGGTGATGACCACATCATTGATACGCCTCCTTAGCCTGCCTTCCATTTTTGAGAGCTCCTAGGTCCGGGGGGCTCAGAGGGCCAAGCCAGGCATAACTGTGAGTGTGGAGGCCCCCCTGCCCCCGGCCTTCCGGGAGCGTCCCTCCTAAAATCTTCCCTTGGTCAGTATAATTCAAAGGAGGGAGCTGTTTAACTGGGGGTGGGGTAGAGATCATTATCATGTCCTGTGTGAGGGCAGGCCAGAGCTTCATTCTCCCCTCCCATGTAGCTGTTTGTCTTCTCCCTGGGCACTCCTTGGCGCTCCAGAAGGGCACAGCGGTCGGTCCTTCTGCCCACCTGCGGCCGGCATCTCTACAGATCATCTACTCTGCAGAGATGGTAAGGAAGGCAATGGGTGATGAATAACTAGCTGGCCTTTGAGTGGGCTAGAGGGACATTGGTAAGCTTTCGAGTCCTTTCCTCAGACCCCAGCCAGGACTGGCCTGAAATCATCCCCCTTCCCTGACTATCCACCTCACCTCCTTCACCCGGGATCAAAGATGGAAAAGCTGGGTTCAGACCAAAGGAGCAAGATGCCTGCTGTCCTTCCGTGCGCACCGAGTACTGAGAGGGCCCACAGGTGCCTGGACACAGGTCCTGTGGCCACGGCACAGCCAGATGAGCACGTGGGAAGCCACTACACGTGCTCCGGCAGGTGGCGTAGACAATGAAACCAACGGGCAGCCAGAAAAGGGAGAGGTCAGTGACAACGGCCGTCCTCGAGGAAGGTTGGACAGGATGGGGCTTGGGCAGAGAGGCAGGAGACCTGGGCTTGAGTCTCAGATCTCCCCCAACTCCCAGTGTGATCCCGGGCAAGTCACTGCTCCTCAGGGAACCTCAGTTTCCCCCTCGGTACAACAATGAAAGCTGAGCTGTCTCTGAGATCTCCTTCGGTCTGCAGGTTAGACCGGCCCAGCCCAGAGCTCCCTCCCCTGCAGCTGTTCTCAGCTGCGGAGTTTTAAAGCCCTCCAAACTCTGGACTTCTTTGGATCTACATGCTCCGGTCTCCTGATCCTTTAGCCAGGAGCCCTTTCCTGATGTCAGACCTATGTCTACCTCCTGCCCCCAGAAAGGAGCCAGAGAAGCCAGCCCAAGATGTCACTGGATGGAATCCTTGCCGAGGCTCCCCAGAACGGACCTGCCATTCCATCTCCGAGGCCCTGACCTCATCTCCCTGTGGTCCTTGACATGCGCCGCCCTTCCTGGGAGGGAGGGAGGGAGGTTCCTGGTGAGGTCCAGAAATCCTAGCAGCTGCTGCCAACCTGCCCCCCCACCATGACCTCAGCACGGCCTGAAGGCTGGACCACCCGGGGCTCTAGTTCTGGGGGACAGGGGAGCAGCTTGAAATGGATACCTACCCCTGGCATTCCAGCTGAGGTTTCGGGAAAGCTGGCTGCTGCACAAACCGGGCTAAGCCTGAGGAGCGAGGGGGGACTTTGCCTGAGGCCTGCATTGCGGGATTGGGAAATTAGAAAGGAATGTTCTCCACTTTGGAGCAAGAAAAGTTTCCTCCGCCTGGCCAGCCCCGCCAGCCCTCTCTGGCCAGGGGGTCGCCTCTCTGGTCAGCTCTGCCTCGCGGGAGGCAGGGTGGGCACCCCTTATCAGTGGCCCCTAGATGCCACCTCCTACCCGAAGTGCATGTCCCAACTTGGCCTTGATCGAAGGCTCTGCCAGGTGGGGGCAAGCCTCGTGCTCGGTGGGCAGTTTGGAGGGCCACCACAATCAGGCCTAATTAAAAGAAGGGGTGGGGTGGAGCCTCGCCTGATGACTGTTCTCTGTGCCAGGCATCAGATGTGCGGGCAGGCCTCCAGGAGCATCTGTGGGACGCGGGCTCTCCAGGAAGCAAAGGCAGGAGCTGGGTGGGGCTCAGAGAGGGCTGGCCTGGAGTCAACAGACCTTGGCTTGAACCCTGGCTCTGCCGCTGCCCAGCTGGGGGACCTTCTCTGAGCCTCACCGTCCTCATTTGTAAGAGTCCCCTTCCGGCTCCAGCCGGGGCACGGGCACTTCAGAAAGAGCCGAAAGAGCCTGTCTGGGAATCCAGGCTCTGCCACCAGCTGCATGGTGGCTATGGATGAGCCAGGCTATCTCTGGAGCCTCAGTTTCCTCATCTGCAGAACAGGGATAATGAAGCATGCTCTGCTCTGACCCTCCCTAGTGGCTAGATCTTGGGCAAATCAGTTACCTGGCATCCTTGTCTAGAAAATGGGGAGAAGAGCACTCACCTGGCTCTAACACTCGGAGCTGTCTGACCTTCTGCAAGGCTTCTTCACTCTTAGGGCCTCAGTGTGTCCATCTGAATCTTGGGCATAAGAGTCCTGTTAGGAAATAGCCCCCCTGGCTTGTTGTGGGGAGGGCACATTGGAAACTCCTAAGTATGAGTGGCCGCCTGACACTGCCCACCCAGTCCCTCTGTGGGCTTTCACAGCAGCAGTGACCCACCAATCTTGCCAGGTCAAGAGGGTGAAGATGATGTGGGAATTGGGGCTGGGGTAGGCGCTGCCTCCTGGCAAAGGTCACCCAGCCACAAGGTCAGGGTCCGAATGCAAGTGTCCGGTGTTTTCCCTTCTGGACCTTGGCTCACTCTGTCTCTCTTCCCTTTCATAATTGAAGCAGCCCATCACCATTGAGGCCCTGTTGTCTGCCCCTTCAGCATTTATTTCGCTGCTGCTCACTAGCGCCATTCCTCCGTGGAGGTGGAAAGCCGAAGGTGTCCAGGACCTCCAGGAGCCTAGATAAGACAAACCCAAAGGGCTCCCCAGCATTTGGGGAGCATGAGCCCCCTTCAGCCCCTCCCCCTGCCAGTCCAACCTCAGCTCTCCTCTGCCCAGTAACCCTGCCCCCATGATCTCATGCAAAACCCCTATTCAGCCTTCAAGGCTTTGCAAACTGGCCCAGCCAAACGGGGCCTCTGCGCTCCTCCCACACACATCTCCTGCCTCTGTGGCTTTGCTCTAGCTGGTCCTCCTGGCTGCTGCCTTCTTTGTGAAGCTGTTCCTGACCCCCTCCCCTTTCTTCCCCCCAGTCACCCGGTATTTTAAAAAGACCCTTACAGGCTTACATGTTGTCTCCTCTGACAGAATGGAAGCTTCTTGGGAGCAGGGTTGCCTTCATTATCTGCCTCTGTAGCCCCCAAGCTGCCTTAGCACAGTGCCTAGGCACCCAGAGATGCGGAAGAGGTGCATGTTGGTGGAGGATGATAGAGGGGGACCCAACCAATTGCCTAAAGAACCCAGAGGAAAGACACTCATTTCTGAGGACCCAAAGAAACTATGAGTCTGTATTGAACTCTGTGCCCAGACATCTGGGGAGCTTGCTCCATCCCTGCCCTCTCCTGTTTCCAAGAAAGTGGAGTCTCTGGGCTGCTGCCGAAGCCCCAGGCCCCTAGCCTTCGGTCCCCTCCCTCCCACTCTTCTGCTGGCCAGAAGCTAGTTCACTTACTCCCTCACTCACTTGGGGACCCTGCTCTCTCCAAGGGGAGATGCCTGCTTTCCCCAGAACTAATGTCAACCTCATGCCCTGAGGTTTCTGCAGTTAGATCTGTGGTTGCCGGGGAAATCACTTTTCCGAGGAGACTGATGAGGTCTGTTGAGGGGGCTCTGCTGGAAGCCTGGGCGGGGTTTGTTTACAGGGATGGTAGCCTGCTGTCATGGTACTCAAAGCCTCAGATCTGGGCCTCTCTGTGGTTGGGCCATGGGGGCCAACTCCAGTCTTTGAGTCTTTATTAAGTACCTACTGTGTGCAGACAGGCCTGTGCTCAGGAATAGAGGGGAGTCAGAGTTTAGGTGCCTACTGTGCGCTGACAGGCATGTGCTCAGGGATGGAGGGGAATCAGGGCTTGGGTGCAAAGACCCAGAGGCTGGAGGTGGGGCATTGTGTGTGGGGAACAGGGAGAAGCCCTGTATGGCACATCTGTGTGTCCAGATATATGTGGGTATGCAAACAGCACATATGTGCATTTTACATGTTCTCACACACATGCAAATGAGAGCATAAAGGATTCTTGACCTCCTCATTTTACAGATTTGGAAACCGAGGCCCAGAGAGGGAGAGTAGCCAAGCTGGGACTGGACCAGTTCTCTCCTCTGTCCCAGCCTTGGGCTTTGGGCCACACCATTTCTAACACCTTATACTACTCAGGGAGGGAATGGGATCAACATTTAGCAGTTCATAGAAAAGCAGAACTGAAAGCTAGCCCTTGGCTGGCCCAATCCTGCCATGTTCTACAGCGGAGAAGCAGGCAGCCAGGCCACCCAGGTGGCAAGGAGCAGAGCCTGGATCACAGCCCTGTCCCCAGGCCAGGGTTCTCCTCGTCCAGGCAGGTGCTGCTCCAGCTGTCTTCAAAGGCCGAATGCTGCTTCTCCCCACCAGCCTCGAGAGAACAGCAGGAGAGAGAGGGAGGAAAACCTGCCCCCAGGGACAGAGGGATGGAGGACGCTGGATTCCCCTGGGAACCCCACAAGCCCCAGCCAAGCCCACACAAGATTCCCCGTGCCTGTAGAGGTGCGTGTTCATTCTTGCCTGGCCTACTTTGCTCACCTGCATCTGTATGGAAAACATGAGATAATGGGTGTGTGACACTGTGGGCTGGTGCAGCCCAGAGTGGGGGCTCCCGAGGGAGAACACGGCGCCCTCGCCCTTGCCCTGGTCATCATCATCCTCACTGGGAGATGCCCCATTCCGCAGAAACCTAGTCGGGTGGGTCAACTTTGTCCGGTGCCCCAAGCTTGGCGGAGGACTTTTCGCCCCCGCGATGACCTTTTAAGGGAGGCCCCATTCCACAGATGAAGAATCCGAGGCCCAGAGAGAGACGGCGATACCCGGGGCCACACAGTGGCAAAGCCGTGACTCAGACATTGTAATAATAACAACACTAATAATAGCATTGAGGTCGTGTGTTAGGGTTTGCAGATAGGATCTCATTTAATCTAGGAGGGAGGGGCTGGTATAAGGCCCATTTCACAGTTGAGGAAATTGAGGCAGACATGGGTTAAGGGACTTGCCCAAGGTCTCACTGTGTCTGAGGCCACATTTGAACCTGAGTCTGCTTTGATGCTAAGCCCAACCTGAGTCTAGGTTTCCTGGTCCAAAATCCAGCACACTTTCCCCTATAGAAAAACCAGCAGCCTGGCCGTGAAGGGTCTCGTCTTAGAATTCAGCTCAATTCAACAAGCATTGATTTCTTTCCTTTTTCTTCAACATCACTTCCATTTTTACATTTAATCTTCTTTACTTTCCAATGTGGTCATCCACTGAAACGGGAGAGAAGGAAGGAGGGAAGGAAAAAGAGACGGAGACAGAGAGAGACAGAGACAGAGGAGAGGAGAGAAGGGGGAGGGAGGGAGAGACAGAGACAGAAGAGGAAGGGGAGAGCGAGAGGAGAGATGGAGAAGGGAGGAGACAGAGACTGAGACAGGAGCAGCTCAGCTCCATCAACACCATAGTTGTGCCTGACAGGAGACGCAGTATCCCGTCCCCGTGGACCCCCACTTACTCAAAGAAGAGAGGGAGAGGCATCTTCTGGCCAAGCTTGGTCAGGGTAGGGTCTCTTAGGCCCCATTTTCATACCACAAACAGTGAGCAAAGGCTGTGCACAGAGCAAACCTGGACTGCTCTGTCTGGCAAGGGTCATTGGACTGGTGATACTGGACCCCAGAAACATCACTGATGGCAGGTGGGGATTCGTCCTGTTTTTAGCCACCTCTGTTTACGCAGATGCTAGAGGAGACTTGCAGTCAGGGAGAGCAGACTTGGCTGTGGGATCCTGGGTAGTGATCTGCATTGGAAGAGGGAGTGTCCTCACCTGGGAATTCCCCAGATCAAGGAAGTCCTAGGTCTGGGCCCCCCTCCCCCCAAATCACCTGACCACTTCATGCTGTGCTTTGCATAGAGTAGAGAGAGAACAGAGTTTCAAGTCAGAGGACCTGGGTTCTGTGTTACCTTGGGCAAGTCATCTATCCTTTCTGGGCCTCAGTTTCCCCCTCTGTCAAAAGATGGCCTCTGAGGTCCCTGAAGGCTCAAGATGGATGATCCTTTCTAAGATCCCTCTCCTCTTTCCCTCCTCCATCCTCATGGGAGAGGTAAGAGCTGTGGTGTAGAGAGAGGCCTGGGTACGAATCCAGGCTGTGGTCATGGCTGAGGCCCCTTGAGCCTCGGTTTCTCCCTCTGTCACGTCCACCTGGCAGCACCTGCCTCCCAACATGCCGCATGACCCTGACGACGTGCTCCACCCCCGACCCGGCCTGCCCTCTTCTCGATGATGGGCACACAGTGGAGCTGCGGCATCGTTATTGAAACTGCCATCGGTACTGCTCGGGTCATGGTGATGTCTTTAGGCGTCCCATTTCCTCGGCGGCTCCAGAGCCCAGCAGCCCCCTTCTATCTCGGGAGACTCCTTGGGAGAGGCCGTGGCTGGAAGCATCCCAGACTGGGGGTCCTGCCCATGGGGCTGGCTCATTCTGGGCAGCAGACCTGTCCTCAGTTGGCCCAGCCATGGACGGGTGGAGGCCCACGGTCCATGCGTGCTCAGGCATCCCAGAGAAGCAGGATGCTGGCACTCCATGAAAACTCTGGCCTCATCAGAAAAGGAAGGTGGTGGCAGATGTTGACTCAGTGGATGGCAAACAGTGGCTTTCAATAGCCCAGGATGGAGAGGCAGGAGGGACAGGAGCCCATTCAGGACGGGCTGATTCATCCCTTTCGCTTGGGCAAACACTGAGGAGAGGCCGGTGCCCTCCAAGGGCCTGGGGGCACTTCCTTAAGAGGGTGCCCCAGGTTCAAGGAGAGCCGGAGGCTAGCGAGGGCCGAGTTGCTAAGGGAGCCCCTCGGTGTGAAGAGCAAAGCAAACAGCGGAATGGGCGGGAGTAAATCATTAATTCCCAGGGTGATTATTGATGGGCTTGGGAGAGACTGGCACAGTCTGGCTTTGAGTTCCCGTTTTTCAGAAGTTTTCTTTCATCAAAAAACAAACACTTGGGCCACCACTTTGGGGCTGGCTCTGGAGGCTTTTGCCTCCCACCCTGGCCGTGGGGGAGCGCTGGCTCTTGGCTTTCCATGGATCAAAGAAAGAGGGAGGAAGGGCCAGAAGAATGGGCCCTTTTTTCATTGAGGGGCCTGGGCCCGACGGAAAGTGACCCAGTGATGAGGGTTCCAGCTCCCTGAGAGATGGGGGTGGGGAGACCCAGAGTCCGGCCCGTCTGCCTGGCCAGACTCTTCTGGGAGATTGGGGTCATGGAGGCACATTTTTGGAAGGACAGGGATGACCTACCTGGAGCAGAATGGCCAGGAGGAAGGAGGACTAGGGAACGGGCCCCACAAGTGGCTGTGCTAAAGGGGCAGGGGCAAGGGCAGGGAAGGGTAGGCAGAGCCAGCCCTGAATGCCAGGGCCAGGCAGGGCAGAGCCGGAAGCCCAGGCTCAGACAAAGCCCAGAGCGGGAGGCCTCCTGGTTGCAACACCCACGCTGAGCGCCATGCCACGGAGCTGGGTCATCGTGAGTCAGCATTGCCTCCTGTGACTGGTCGCCGAGCCCTCGGGTTACGGAGAGGTGAACGCTCCCCTCTGTGCCCCTGCCCTGAGCTGGCAGTGGCCCCATTCGGAGGTCCAGAGGGGAGGGCTCAGAAGCTCTGCAAGGTCGGGGCAGTGTGCTGTGGGAGAGAGGGTCTCAGGGCTTGGGTTCAAGGTCCTTTCTCGCCCTGGACCGTTGATCCTAGCACCCCCTACTTGTCTCTCGGCTTCTCTGTAAGGCAAAGACTGGGTCTGGTGAGATGAAACTTTTGATCTGATGAACGAGCGATCTGGCAGGAGAATTCTGCAATGGATTCCCCCCGTGGTCAGGGCCACCCAGGCAGTCCCTTGAAGAGGGTCAGGGGTGGAGGCATGGGTGAGCATGGGGAGTGAAGTTACGTGAACCCAGGCTGGGAAGGCTGGTGAGGCTGCACCTGGTCCACACCCGGAAGTCTACTTCCCCACCTTCCCTGCCCCTGCCCTTCCCAGGGCTCATCACTGAGACACACTCTCTCTCCCCTTTCCCTCAAACTGCGCCCCTGTTCTCATGCCTGGGAGGCAGATGGGGGGTCCCCAGGTCTGCAGCCACTCCAGTTTTCAGATGGAGCCTCGTCAGCCCTGAGAGCCATTTTCTCTCCATTTGATGCCCGTCTGTCCTCTCCTGGAGGGTGGGTTGGGCTGGTCTGGCTGTGCGTGAGCCCCTTCCTCTGCTCCCCTGTCTGTTCTAGAGCCTGCCTGGAGGAGAGGGGAGCTGGTCCTAGGGTTCCAAGAAGAAGGAACCTTATTGGTTAGTCAGCCCTGCCCTCTCTCCCCCTCCAGAAGGAGACTGAAGCCCTGAGGAAGAAAGATGGCATTGCCAAAGGTCAGCAGCAGGACGCTCAATCCAGAGCTGAAAGGACCTTAGAGGCCATCTTGGCCACGCCCTTCATTTTACAGAGGAGGAAACCGAGACACAGAACTCAGTGTGGGAGAGGCAGCAGGTCGGCTCGGAGCACCTCCCTTTACACCCACCTGGCCGGTTTTCTTCAGAGGGGGACAGTGGTGACGGCTCCACTCACTAAGGGCTGCTTGTGAGAGTCTTGGGGCACTTTGAGGTTTGCAAAGTGCCTTACAAATATCACCCATTGTATCTTCACAAAAGGTGGGCACTATGGGCATTCCCATTTTATAGAGGAGGAAACTGAGGCACAGAGGAGGGAGGGTCTTGGGCCAGGGCTCTGGGCTCCCCTCAGGGCATGGGTGGAGGGGCAGGTCTCCCCTACCAGGAGGGGCCCCTCACTGGGGAGGGAACCCACATTCTCATCCTCGTCTTTGAAATCTCTTTAGTGGTTTTTTTTTCTTTCTTTTATGGAAAAGAAACATGCTTCCATGTAGATTGGAGGTCTGATGGGGAGATAGATACACTAATTCTCCTGCACCCAGGGAGGCCCAGAGTCAGCAGAAATGGGGCTCAGACTGTCCGAGTTGGGAGGCACCTTAGAACATAGAATGTCAGAGCTGGGGCGGGGCTTACAGCAGGGGATGTCAGGGCTGGGAGGGACCTTAGAACATGGGATGTCAGAGCTGGGGGGGCCTTAGAACAGGGGACATCAGGGCTGGGGGGGCCTTAGAACATGGGATGTCAGAGCTGGGAGGGTCTGAAAACAGGGAATGTCAGAGATGGAAGGCAACCTAGACCAGATGACGTGAATGTCAGAGCCAGGCTGGTCTTAGAGACTGTGTTCTACCCTCCTCCTTTCACAAAAGAAGAAACTGAGGTACCAGTGGGGGAGCTGACTTGTCCAAGGTTACACTGACAGAATGCAGCAGGATGAGGACTCTGATGCCAACCTTTGGTCTTCCAGGTCTGTGGGCTCTAACCTTGATGGTGAAATCTGCTTCTCTTCTTTCAATCTGGAGCTCAATCATCCCACAGAGTTCTAGACTTCTCCCAGGCCTGGACCATGCATGTGTGTGTGAGGGCGTTGGAGACGGGAAGGGAGATGTCCTTCTTATGAGCATCTCAGGAGGGCCTCAGGCCACTGTGTCTCCCTTGGGTCTGTAGATGGAGAGCCTGACACCATGAACAGGTTCTAATAGATGAGCTTTTGGCTCAATAGAAGCAATGAATGAATGAATGAGTGAGTGAGTGAATGAATGAGTGAGTGAATGAATGAATGAGGGAACAAATGAGTAAATGAGTGAGTGA
>NW_020950172.1:903320-908803 GCF_900497805.2 Vombatus ursinus
TGAGTGAGTGAATGAATGAGGGAACAAATGAGTGAATGAGTGAGTGAATGAATGAATGAGTGAATGAGTGAGTGAGTGAATGAATGCATGAATGGATGGATGGATGAATGAATTCTCCCCAGGGCCTCACAGGCACCATTTCTTTTGCCTGAAAGGAAGCAGTCCTGGGGCTGTTCCCCAAGGCCCGGATGGCACACCTCCTTTTGCTTTGGCTGAGGCTGGTTTGGGGTCCGGGGCTGGGGGCAGATGTGGAGGGCTGAGTCTCCAGCCCCTCCCCCCATCTCCTGCCTCGCCCTCCCAGGCCACTTTGCGGGAGTGGATTCTTTCCAGGGGTAATCAGCCAGCCCCCAACATGCAGGGGCTCGTTCCCCACTGGGAGCCTGTCATGGGAGCTGATAAATTGGACAGGCTCCCTCAGGCGAGAGTTAGCTGACTTTGTCATCTGCAGCGCATGAGATAGGATTGATAATAAATTCTCATTTGCCCAGGAATGAAGGAAGGCAGCCCTTGAACCAAGAGGTCCCTGCAGCGTCCAAGGGTTCGAATTCTCTGTGGGACAAAGCCAGAGGCCAGAGGCTGGGAGGGCCCTGCCTGGGCATCTAGCCCCACCCCCCTTTGCTTTACTGATGAGGAAAGAGATTTGATAGCTTGCCCTAGGTCACACAGTAAGGGTCAGAGCTGAAATTCGAACCCAGGTCCCCTGAGTACAAAGATCTAGCCATCTCTCCAGGGAAACAAATTTCCAGGAGCCTGATGTCATGAATGCATCCAAATCAGGACAGAAGTCTCAACCTTTTCCATATAGTTTCTAGTGGCGACACTGCAGGGCAGCCAGGGAGCTGGGAACTGCCCTCAGATGGAGCCCCTTGGGCATGGTCTTAGCTTGGGTCGTTCCTACAGTTTATTCCTGGGTGTATTTCCCCCGCTACTGAGCCTTCCCTTCTAGGATCCTAGGGACCGCCCTGACAATCCAACCCTCTCATTTTACAGTGGAGGAAACCAAGGCCCATGGAGGGGAAGAAAGGACGTCACCCACACATGTACAAGTAGTAAGTGTCAAAGGAAGGATTTGAATACAGGCCCTCTAACTCCAGAGGGTTAGGGTCCATATCATGATGCCTTTAGCAGCAAACAGCGACAGCATCGAACACCAGATCAATCCATTAACAAGGAAGCAAATTAAACACCTCCCATGGTCCAGGTACTGACAGGAGTTAGGCTGGCAAACTTTCCCCCAGCTTCGAGGAGAACATGGAGCATTCTCTACCCCAGTCTCTCCCTCTCCCAGCAAAGGATTTAGGGCATTTTCTTGTCTCCCCCGGGCATCCCTGGTCACTCCTTCTGTCTCTGAGAAGAGGGAGTGCTCTCCACCTCCTCTGAATAGTCACCCTCACAGTGAGGACCACCAGAAAAGGAAGAAAAGTCCCCGAGATGTTTTCCCACTGGGAAAAAAAGAAACCTCTCTAAAAACCACGATTTTCTTTCCTTTTTAAAAAGCCTGTTCTCTGGAGGGTTTAAAGAGTGGTTTCGGTTACTGGGTCATCTGTGGTCAGGGGGAGTGGGGGAGTCAGGAGTTGGGGCAACCTCAGGGAGGCACAGGCCTGCACTAATCTCTGAATCTAGACAGAAAGCCCAAGTCAAGGGGCTGCTGATAGAGAAACAATGTCCCTGTATCAGGAAGCCTCCTAAAAAATCTTCCCGGGGTAACCCGAGCTCCTGAAAAATGATCCCAATGGCCGCTGGGACAAAGCGCCCCTTCAGAGAGCTCGTGCTCTGGGCCCAGCTTTTGTTCCAGCTCCCTGGGGAGGGAGGGGGCAGCGGCCAGCTCAGAACCTGGAGGAAGGGGAGACCAGGCGCGTGGGCCACACCACCTGCTGTCTGCTCCCAAGCTTCCTGGGAAGTCAGGCCGTCCACCCAGAGTGGCTGGAGAAGAATCGCTGTAAATCCTCACATAATACAAGGAAGGCCATGAGAAGGTGAGGATTTGGAGACAGAAGACTAGCTACCTATGTGATGCTGGGCAGGGCACAGCCTCTCTGGGCCTCAGTTTCCTCATCTGTAAGATGAAGCATCTGAGGTCCCTATGAAACCGCGGACGTGTGTATCATCCTTCTTCTAAGAACTTGTGGTGAGCTGTTCTCAGAGTCTTCTCTGTAAGGCTAGGTCACCAGGGGCCCTTTTAGCTCACGGAGTCCATGTTCTCTTGTCTTAGCTCCCTCCCAGCTCTGACATCCCCTGTTCTGGACTCCCTTCCAGTCCTACTGTTCTGTGTTCTAGGTCCCTCCTCATCTCTGACAGTCTCTGTCCTTCTCAGCTCTGATGTATAGTGGCCAGTTCTATGGTAGTTTCAGGACTAGAGCATTCATCTATTTCAATGGGTATAGACAGAATATGCTTGTGTAACTTGTATACTTGTATATTAAGAATATCACTTGACAAGCATGGCTGAGCCCCCAAAGCATTCTCTTGCCATGGAAGATGGCAGCCACAAAGGTTCAGTGGCTTGCCCAACCTCCCACAGGCAGACAGTGAGCCCCAGATGTGGGATTCAAACCCAGATCCCCTCAGACTCTTCTCTCTCTGCCTCCCAGTTTTTCCTTTGCCCTTATCCCATCTTTGCCCTCGCCTTCATCTCTTCCTAATCAGTCTGTCTTCTCTGGGGGACAGCCAACTTTTTCACTGCTGGATCCCTGGGAGGCTGGGCAGAAAGCCTGGCCCAGGGGTGGGGAACTTGTGGCCTTGAGGCCACATGTGGCCCTCTAGGTCCTCAAGTGCAGCCTTTTGACTGAATCCAAACTTCACAGAATAGTAGGTACTGAGTGATTATTTATGGGATTAGAACACCTATGGGATTCATTTATTCATTCGATGTGGATTTGTCAAGTGTTCTGTGAGTGAGGAATTGTCTGAGGTGCTGAGGCCACAAAGATATAAATGAAAGTGTCTCTGGCCTCAGGGAGCTTCCATTCTAGGAGGGGAGAACCATATAAACAGTAGCACATTCAATACAAAACCGATACAGAGTGATTTTGGTGGGAGGACACTAGGCAATGCGGGGCTCCGCCCCAGAGGTCTTCCTTTTGCGTCAGGGCACCAGACATGCCCTGGGGCTTGGCAGGGCCAGCAGTGAGCCTACCTGCTGCCCCTGGGACACAAGGTCCAACAAGATCTAACCCTTGGAAAACGCCCTTGAGCTTGGCCCTGAAGAAAAGTGGTTTTGTGCTTCCTTCCACTAGATGTCACTCTGCTGCTAGGAGTGCTGACCCGCTGGTCTGCTCTGAGTCAACGAGTTCCCGATGGGTGTCCTCAGAACGTCCAGGTGGGCTTCCATTCAGTGGGTGCCGGAAGCTCGATTCCCCCCTACGATCACCTCGATCTCTGCCACCTCCGAATGACCCGACCTTTGTTGATTGGAGAGCAGCCCACTGACTGGTCAGTAGTGACCCTTCTGCAACCTGCTCCCCTATGACCAGAGGGCAGTCAGGACCAGAACCCAGGTCCCCTGACTCCAAAGACAGTTTGTAGCAATGGGGTGGCATCCCCTGCCCCTAGTTCTCCTAGAGTTGGGGTTCTCTGGAGACCCTGATAGCTCTGCCAACCTCAGCCATGCAGCATCACTGGGACATGCTGGGAGAGGGGACAGAGACCAGACCTGGAGTTTCATGGCTTTCTGGTGTGCGTAGAAACTCCCCCTACACTTTCTCTACAATGTATGGAGCAGTTGTCCCAGGCACCAGCGATAGGATTTGACCCCAGATCTTCCTGGCTCCCAGGTCAGCTCCCTAGACACTCAGTACAGGGTCAATGTATTTCCCAGGGTTCGTGTCAGCTTCCATGACCAACCTCTGCTCTAGGTCCCCTAACATTCTTGGGGGCTCTCAATGGCACTGCTCATAGAACACAGGCTCTGACAAGGTCCCACTGAGTTGGACAGGCTTTGAGGATGCTGTGCAGTGAATAAAGCTGGAGGACCAGAGCTCCCAAGCCAGCCCTGCCACCCACTAGCTGGCAGTCTTGGACCAATCCTCTCCTTTCTCTGTGCCTCAGTTTCTCCCTTTGTAAAATGCTGTCCAGGAATTGTGTTTGGATTGTGCCCTGAGGGGTCATCTGTAAGACTTCATGGTAAGTGATGTTATTCCAAAGGAGGAGGGAGGAGGGGAGGAGAGGCCTTAGATCTGGTCTCAGTCTAGGTCCTTCCTGTTGGCCAGAGGACCTGGTGAAATTTGAAGGGTCCAGAGGATTTGGGGTTTCCCACCAGCAGCAACTGGATGTGATTTGGCAGGCAGATTCGTACTTTCGCAAAGAGCCCAGCAAAGAAGCCCCTTCTGCCCCAGGGGAGCCTCGTGAGCACTCCACAAATGGGAGAAAAGACCCTCTGTCCCAGGTGTTCTCTACTCTTTCCCTTGGACTCTGTGTGTGCTGCTGGGAAAGTGTGTCACAGACTTGGGTGGCTTATACCCACCTTTCTTACTGTGCCACCTCAGTAAATGCCCCTTTCTGAAAACTATAGAGTCTAGTTGACCTATAATCAGGACAGGAAACACACTCATTGGGGCTTGAGCCATTGCACTAGAAAAACTGCTCCCTCCGCCTCTCAGAGCTACCCCTAGAACCCTGAGGGGACTTGGCAGCCACACTCTGGGGCCCTTGACTTGTCAGAGACAGTGGAGGTTGGGGAGTAACTCCCAAGTATGAGGTTTTAAACCCAGGGAGCCCTCACCCCCAGCCCCAGCCCAAAGGAGAGGCTGCCAGCAGTCCCAGGCGGGAGTAGTTTTCTCAGGGGTAACGAGTCAAGGTATGTGTGGAGAGGGTGGGAGCAGGCTGAAAGAGAACCTAGCGAGTTGATGGAGCGCCCCATTGCCTTGGGAGACTCCCTCATCGGAGGAGGGGAGAGCCCAACACAGTTTGGGAGGAGGGTTTGGCAGACAGGAGGGTGGAGATAGGAAGCATTCCAGGTGTCAGGAAAGGTATGTGGGCTCTAGCTCCCAGGCAGACAAGGGAGAAGCCAGCCTGCATGGGAGCAAGGCTTGTCTGGCTGCAGAACCAGGACCAGGAATGTCTCAGCCGAGCTGCTCCAGCTCTTTCCCCACCCCTGGCGCTCTCTCTGCCCTCCTCTTCCCAGCCAGGCCACGCTCCTGGGGCTCTGGGTCCTCTGGAAGTAGACGGAGGGAAAGCAACCTCTGCTTTGGTCATGTTCATGCTGATTCCACCATCCCCAAGAACCCCAAGGTTCTGTCAGGTCATTGTGTCCTGCCTCCTAGCTTTCAATAGGAAACTGAGGCCCAGAGATGAGAGGGAAAAGCGGCCCAAGGTCTCACAGCTGGCCAGCAGCAGGTCTGGGTGGAGATCCCCGTTCTTCCAGCTCTGGAGCTCCGGCTCTCCACAGTCTGGTTACCTCTCATTACAAATTCCAAACATCATACAGCTGCAAGGTGCGAGGTCTCGCCCTCGGGGAGTCTGGCTGAGCCGCGCCCCCCCCCCCC
>NW_020950172.1:913803-928778 GCF_900497805.2 Vombatus ursinus
TCAGGCCCCCCCCCAGCCCTGCCGTCCCCAGTTCTCAGGCTCTTCCCAGCTCTCGCATTTCTTGGGCTAACTGGAATGAGATTGAGATAATTGGAACCTGCTGGCATTTGTTATTTCATTAACTGTCCTTCCAGCACTCTGGGGTTCTGTGGTTGTTCACAGCCCCCTAGGTTTGAGCCAGCCCAGCTGGCTCTGGATCCTGGCTCCCCCTCTGCCTAGGCGTGGGCTTGTGGAAGTGCTGCCCATGCTCTGTGAGCCTCAGTTTTCGCCCTTGCCCTCCCAGCCCTCCGGATAGTGTGGGGGAGGGGCCCAGGCTCTGCCTCTCCCTGAGCCCATCCTGGTCCCTCTGACCCGTGGGAGTCACTGGGGCTCCTCCTGTTTCTGCCTTGGAGCATGGACGGGACCACAGGGGCTCACTAGCAGGCAGGCCCCCTCACTAGGGGCGGGGGCTAGCCCTTAGCCTTCACTGGTCTGGAGGACTCTCAGGGAGAGGAGGACAGGCTCGGCAGGTGCCTGGCGCACAGCCCCGTAGGAATGTTCTTTTCCTCCTCAGCACCTTGTCTCCAACTCTCTGCCCAGACTCCTGAAGTGTCGGGTGGCATGCCCCTTTTGGGAATGGAAGCTTGCTGTGGAACCACTGTGGCACGTGGCTTCTGTTGGCCTGTAATTTCCCAGTTGATTGATCAGCTTTATTTTAACGGGAATGGTCGCTTCTGTTGTTGTCTCCATTGTTTCCTCAATTATTTGATTAGCTTGCTCACATTTTAAAAAAAGTTTTCATTCAGATTCTTAATTTCCAAACCCAGAGTCCTCTCCATGATAGCTGAGTACAGAATCCTGGCATGAGAGGCCTGGAACTGAATTAAACACAACCAGGTTTCTCTGGCTGCTGTAGATGCATCCCCAGCCTGTGGGCTTGGTGCTGGATGTGCAGATGTGAACAGGCCTGTCCGTTCAGGGAAACAACACCCAAGTGATTTCAAGGTGATTTAGAGAGGGGAATGGAGAAAAGGTGCTAGCTGTGCATGGTGTGTGTAGAGTGGGAGACTGGGCTTCAGAGAAGAGGATGGAAGGTGGAGGCGCTTTCTGGGAATGGGAGATGGACCATGCAAAGGCACAAAGATGGCGAGTGGAAATGGTGTGTGGGCCAGTAGGCCCTCGAATAAGCAAATGGTTGTGATGTGTAATAAGATGGAAAAACCAGCCTACTGCCTTCCAAGGCAGCCCCTTCTACTGTGGCCATAATTTTTCCTCAAGTGGATGATGGGTGGATAGATAGATGGATAGATGTACAGATGATAGATGGATAGATTGATAGATGAATGGATAGAAGGATAGATGATGAATGGCTGGAAGGATGGATAGATGGAAGGATAGATGATGGATGGACATGAATAGAAGGACAGATGATGGATGGATGGAGGGATAGATGATGGATTGATGGATAGATGTTGGATGGATGGATGGATAGACAGCTAGATGATGGGTGGATAGATAGATGATGGATGGAAGGATGGATGGATGGAGGGATGGAAGGATAGATAGATGAATAGACATGGATAGAAGGACAGATGATGGATGGATGGAGAGATAGTTGATGGATAGATGGTGGATGGATGGATGGATGGATGGATAGACAGATGGATGAATGGATAGATGATGGATAGATGGGTAGAAAGATAGATGGAAGGATAGATAGATGATGGATAGACATGGATAGAAGGACAGATGATGGATGGATGGATGGATGGATGGATAGAACATTTATTCAGTGTTTTTGGTAGACTGGGCACTGCTCTGCCAGCCAACAAACTTGCTTCTGTATTTCCTTCCTGGGCTCTGAGTTCTGCCCTCTGGGCTCAGGCAGAACCATTGTTGTTCCTTTTTAGTTACTTGACGACAGCTGTTGTAACCCCTTGGCCATCCCTTGTCTAGACTGCACATCCCTGTCCTGGTGCGGCTCTCAGGACCTGCCCCAGCAGGTTTGGGAGGGGAGGTTCCCCAGGCTAGGAGGATAGAGAGAGCTCGGGTGTGGGATGGCAGCTTGGCCTTGAGCAGCCTGTTATGGGGGAGACCAGGGAAGGTGCCTTTTGTTGCCTGATGGGGCACCTGGAGGATGAAGGGACAAGGATATACCACCTGTGTCCACTGGGAGCCCTGAGTCCAAGGCTGTCACAGCCCAGGCGGCTGTGCTCCTGCACAGACACCCACACCCACATTCACACGTATACTCCACAAACACACCCATGTGCACGCACACACACACATTCCCACTCACATGGACACACAGCTGCACATACACATACACACTCAGGAGCCACCTCTCCCCTTCACTCCCTCACTTTCCATCAGCCTCTTCCTCTACTTGGTTCCCATCATTCGCTAGGTTTGCCCCTTTTCCTGCCATGAGCCCATTCCTCCTCAAGGTGTAGGGGCAGCTTTCCACTTGTCTTTGAGTTTTGGGGGTCCTAGGAAACCCAAGGTGTGTGCTGCCCTGGGCTCCTCTGTCTGTCATAGGGAGCATCATGGCTTTTCCATCTGGTGGAGATGCCTCCTTTCACTAACTCTCCTGGGCCCCAGGGCTCCTGGAGCTGGTGTTTTCTTCCTGGTAAAACAGTCTTCCGCATCTGCACAATCAGCCATAAGAAGAGATGAGGGAGAACTCAATGCATTGTCTCTGGCTGTCAGCGTTCCAAGGGCCGCGAGCCCCGCCCCTCATTTTCACCTCACCCAGACAGGGTTCTTCTCTGTTTCTCAGGGCCCGGCTGAGTTAGGTGTGTGAAGGAGAGGTCACTGGCTGAGATGGAGCCAGAAAAAAATGGAAATGAGGTGGGGGGAGGCCAGCTAGGCTGCGACACAGGAAATTTTAGCTCCTCTAATTGAGTGGATCTCCCTGCCCTTTTCCATTGAGGCCCACAAGTTCAAGGTGCCTCAGCTTCCCTAAGGGTGGAAATGGCCTCCTTATCTTTTTTCACCAGCCTCTGGTGCTGACTCTGAGACCTCCTTATTCCCAGGCCTCCCTCGGTGACCTGCACGGGCTCTCAGCAATCCCTTTTTTGAAATGTGGCAGCGGTTCAGCCTCTTGGGTCCAAGTATACATCAGGACCCAGGCCCTGCTCCGAGGAGGATGTGGAGAGAGTGATCAGATCGGATCCATGGGATGGACAAGGGGAGGCGGGAAACAGCCCATTGTGGGTTCTGGATGCGGCAGACTCATCATTTCAGTGCTGCCTCAGGGAGAACTCATGGGCACTTTGTTTGGTCAGAAATTGGGACCTCCCCAGATGAAGGGCACCTTTCACTGTTTGGCCAACATTTGAGAACCTAGGAGAAGCGAGAGTGATGTACTCTGAGGGGAAGGCCAAAAGAATCACAATAAAAAATTGGTACTCTTAGTGATTGTGTGATTGGACCTCAGTGACGGTGCCCACCAGGTTCCTATCTCTTAAACGAAGAAACTGGATGCTTGGCATTGAAAACCAGCAGAGCTTTATGAATCTGCCTTCTTTCTCTGACCTTCGGGTGTTACAGAACCACAGGATTTAGAAATCAGCCCTCTGGCCTGCGCCTTCTTTGACAGGTCAGGAAACTGAGACCTGAGGGGGGAGCTACGTGCTTAATGCCATAGAGGGAGAACAGAGCAGAGCTGGGATTCAGACCTAGGGCTTCTGACACCAGATGCGCTGGGCTTTGTTTTTTCCTTTTGCTAAATTGAGAAATTTGTACCTTGAAAAAGTCTGTGGTTTGTTTAGTCATTGTGCCTGCTTCCGCCACTTACAGCCCCTCCACAGCCTTGTGGAGTCTCTGGAGCCAAAAATCACTCATCCCCTTGGACTAGCCCCTGGACAGTGTGTCTCTCCCAGGAGGCTGAGGCTGACCTTTCAACGGCAGACTCCCAAAGCTTTTCTGCCGTGGGCCATGGTCCCACGGTGGGCCTGGGGGGAGCGGGGTGGGATTCAACAGCTCTTTCCACATGGTGCAGACTTAGCTCAGAGACAGGACCAGGACCCACTCGGTCCTGAAGGCAAGGTGGCCCTTTGGCCTGTGCTCTGGGGAGGCCGGCAGGTGCCTTATGCATTAGGCTGACCTGACGAAGCCAGACAAATTAGAGAGCTGCAGTGGGTTTCATAACACACTTCCTCACTTTGGTCTTTCCAGTAGGGTTTTCTTAAAAACCAGAACATTCTCTGTTTTTTTCTCCCAGTGTGGGCCTGGGGCTCTGTGGGCGAGAGAGAATTCCAAGAGCAACCCTTTCTGTTATCACCTCGAAGAGCAACCCAGAGCCCCGAGAAGGGATGTGACCTGTCCAAGCCCAAGGCTGGTGCTCCATCCACTAGGCAGCCGTGTCTCCCCGAATGCCCCACTAGTGTATTTCTGACATAACAAATTGAGATGCATGCTGTGTTCCCAGGAGTAGATGCATGATGTTAAATTTGGTCTGTTTCTGCACCATCATGATCACTGTGAGAGTGTCAGTCAATAAAAATTTATTAAATGTGGTGCCAGGTACTAACAAGTGCAAAAACATTGCCCCTGCCTTCAAGGAAGAGACAACCGTCTATGTTATATCAGAAATGTGAGCAAAAATGCCAACAGCTGTAGCTTCAGGAAGTTGTGAGTATTGGACTAGGGTCCAGGAGACATGGCCTTGAATCCCAGTGCACCCTGTCCCCTTTCCTCCTGTGTAGCCTCTGGCAAATTATCTGGGCTGTCTGGGCCCTAGTTTTCTCTTCACTGGAAGGTGAGGACTTTCCTTCGAGGACGGTCCCTTCCCTTCTGAGTTTCCTCAGGTCACTTCCAGCCCTAGATCTCTCTGGATGGTGAGCAGTAGGGAGCTCGCTTCGTGCCTACTCAGTGAAAAGACCCAATGAGACTAGACATCAGCCCCTATCAGGTGGAGGGCTTTGAGGACCGGCTTTGGACTCCCTTGTGTGCCTTGTCGTGACTCCTACCTGCTGGGGCTGCTCGAGCTCTCTGCCACCCCTTGACAGGATGCTCTGCTGCTGAATGATGGGTCAGGCCCCTGGAGGGCAGGGAGGAGGGCATGAAACCACTGCTGAAGGGGACTGGGCTGAGAGCTGCACCCCCCGTCTCCTAGAACCTGTTTGTTTTGAGATCATGGCTTGAGCCGTTTCCTGTCTGTTTTATTCATCCAACATAATTGAGTGTGGTGGGCTAGTAAGGGGTGGCTCCCACTGACCACTGTTTTCTATATTTCGAAGTTGACTCAGAATCCCTTAGCAAATGGTTCCATGTGCTCCTCCAAGCTGTGGCCTTGGGAAAAATAAAGGCAATTGCCCTGAGGCTATGAAAGTGCCTTCTTTTTATAGTGTGGCTTAATTGGTGTGTTGGCAGCTGAGTCACAGTGCTGCCCAGGGCCACTCATATGGCTCCCAGAAAATGCTTCATGCTGTGCCCCCAGATGGGCCGGCTTCTTTGTGTGGTTCTATGGACCATGGAGCCTCTGGTCCCCCCAACACCTTCCCCACCTTGGGAATTTGAGACAGAATATTTATGCAAGGAATTAGAAGCCTGGAGTCTTCCCTTTTGGACTTGGAAATCTTAGTTGCTTGTAACCTGTCATGTGGCCTTGCTGTCACCTTACTTGGCCCTGTTTTCCATCTCTCTTTTCTTCATTTTCAAGGTCTTGGTAGAAGCTGACTGCTGAGAGGGATGATTACCAATGGTTCCAGGCTACTTCTGTCTCTGATGGCTAGGTCAGGCTTTAAAAGAAAGATGAGTCCTCTGCCTCAAGGGAGCTTAGTGAACGTTCTCTTTTTCTAAAAATAAATTATTGTTTTTTTTTTTAATCAGCAGAAATCTGACTTTGCTGTCTGCCACCCACACCAATTGAGAAGGAAAGAAAACACAATCCTTGTTACAAACACGCGTGGTCAAGCAAAATAAATTTATTCGTTGGCCGTGTCCAAAAGAAAATATATCCTATTCTCTGCTCTGAGCCCTTTACCTCTCTATTAGGAGGTAGGTAGCATGGTTCATCACGAGTCTTCTGGAATCCTGGTTGATCATTGAATTCATCAGAGTTCCCAGGTCTTAAAAAGTTATTTGTCTTTACAGTTTTGTTGTCATTGTGTAAATTGTTCTACTTCTGATCATTTCACCATGCATCAGTTAATACAAATCTTCCTAGGTTTCTCTGAAACCATCCCTCTCCTCATTTCAGCATAATAATATTCCATCAAATTTATATAACAAAATTTACTTATTTCTTTATGTTAGAATATAAGCAATTTGTCCTCGTTTATTCCTTATGATTTTTTGTTCATGTTTGCCTTTTTATGTTTCTCTTTACTCCTCTGTTAGCATTTCAGAGTTTCTCTGCGGCTCTGGTCTTTTCTTCAGGAATGCTTGGAAGAGCTCTGTTTCATGAAAGGTCCACTTTTTTCCCCCCTGAGGGATTATCCTTAGTTTTGCTGCTAAGTCGTTCTTGTCTGTAAGCCCATATGCTTTGATTCTGGAATACAGCATTCCAAGCTCTCTGTTCCTTCGTAGTGGTGGCTTCTAAACCTGTGGCTCCTCAGTACTTGGATTCTTTCTTTCTGGCTCCTTGAGTCTTTTTCCTTTGCTCCAATTGCTGCTTGCCTCAAAGCTTGATTCTTGCTCAGTGGCCGGTGGCCACTCCTCCTCCTGGCACACTGCCTCAAGCTGAAGGCACCCTCCTCAAGCTTCCTGGGATCTGTGATCCGGAACTGAGGAGGGAGCCACAGGGTTGCCAGTTGGCACCTGGCCTCTCTGGGCTAAATTGGCCTTGCCTCCTTTTGAATATGTTGTTAGGGTGATAGGTGACCTGGCTATGGCCAATCAGGACCATTTCATGGCGTTCTCTCAGGGATGGGCCCATGGGCCTGGGGTGGTCCTGGTACGTCTGTGTTGACCATGATTTAATTTGCTAACCTTTCACCTAAGTCACCTGCCAGGGAGCTTTCTGTGTAGCTGAGGTGACTCCTGTCACTTGTGATGACAGTCTCTGCCCAGCTGGTGAGTTTTACTGTGAGAGGTTGCATTCAGCTACAATGGTCAGACACAGGGGAGAGTTGGAAGATGGATGAGGCCTTGAGACACACAGAAAAGAGGAGGAAGGGTATCCTGGGGTAGGGAATGGGCCTGGCAAAGTCACATAACCTCTGGTCTCAGTTTCCTCATCTGTAAAATGGAGATAATCATCCATCTGCTCCCTACCCACAGGTGTGCGTGGGGTGAGGTTCAAGCTGAGCTCTGAGTTGTAAAGTCTTTTGTGAGTCTTACAAAGCTCAGTGTCAATGGTGTTGCTGTACTTTGTGGTGGGGAAGGTCAGGGCAATGAGCCTCGGGGCCAGATTGTGGAGTCCCTGAACGCCTACAGCTAAAGGTTGGGATTTTGCCCTGTAGGCACTGGGGAATCATGGATGGTTTCTGAGCAGGATCCTGTCAGAGCAAGGGAGAGATTGGAGGGGAAGAGGCAAGAGGGAGAAGCATCCAGGTGTCCAGGGAAGGAGCTAATAAGGACTGAATCAGGGTGGCAGCATTGGGAGTGGAAAGGACTGGAAGGGAGAGACATTATCAAGAAAGAATCGATAAAACTTGGTGGCTTCTTCTCCTGGGGGCCTGTGGGTAGATTTTGAGGGATGTGTGAATGTGGGCGGAGAAATGACTCAGGTCTTCCTTGGTGACCCTGTGTTCTTTCTTGCACACATTTGAGACACATTTCATGGTGAAGGGGTGGGTCTGTGGGCTTCACCAGGCAGCTACCAAAGGGCTGCAGGGCACAGACTAGGGGAATGGCCCCTGCACTGGGCGCCTCTTTCTTCTTCTTTCCCAGAAATAGGTGCTCCGAGTTTTGCTTGTGTCTCTGTAGTTTCCCTTGGAGTGTTAAATGGGCAAGGTGAGTTTTTCGTGAGCTTTCAGGCGTTTGCCCTCCTGCCTACCTGTTTGTCAGTCCACAAACATGTATTATGCCCTCCTCTGGTCCAGGCACATAGGAGAATGCCAGGTACTGGAGATGATACCAAGGCAAGAATGAAGCAGGCCCTGCCCACAAGGAGCTTCCATTCTCCTACTGCTAGTGGCGGGGGGGGTAGTGTGTGCTGTCAGTGTGTCTATCGGAGTATACAGAATAATCACACAGTCAGTGCAGTGCTCATCTGATGAGGGCAGGCACTGCCTTGCAGCTGGGCAGATCAAGAAAGGTTTCCTGTAGAAGGTGGGGCCTGAGCTTCACCTCTGCAGGGGGAAAGCATTCCAGGAAGGGGGGAGTCGCTGGTGCGGAGGCCTGCTGGGCTCTGTGAGAGGGACCTGAGAGGGCCAGGAGCTGGCTTGGGGCCACAGCAATTGACATCTGTTTGAGCCCAGTGGCAATGGGAAGCCACTGGAGGAAAATCACTGGGGTCCAAGTGTGGGCATTGGACTGGATTAAGAAAAGAATTAAGGCTGGGAGATCAATTAGGAGGCTAAGGGTCTCCCCCTGCCTGAGTGCGAGTGGGACGGCTGGCTGGGGAGGGTGCTGGTGGGGCAAGATCAGGCAGCAGCTTGGAAGAGCCCGGACAGGGCACGGTGCCTCGGACAGAAGTCGGGAAGCCTGGGGGACAGGAAGGGTCAGGGGAAGAGAGAATGCGTTCTTCGTGGCAGCCGGTGATTCAGGATTGGTGCTGAGGAGAGAGGCTGCGAATGGGGAGTGCGATCTGGGAGTCCTTGGCTACTAACCCGCTGTGGTCTGGCTGCTCCCCGCTCCACATCAGCTGGCCTCTTCTTGGTCCTCATTCCCCTGGACCTCGGCCGTGTCTGCTGCCTTGGCCGCTGGGGATCACGGTCCTCTCCTTCCTGGCTGACGGCCCCTTCTCAGGCTCTTGGCTGGATCTTCAGCTGGGTCCCACCAGCTAACTCCATCCTGGGCCTCCTTCTCTTGTAGGCCTGGGTCATCTGGGCTGGTGATATCCTCACCTTCCATGGATTCAGCTCTCCTCTCTGGGCACACGGTTCTCACATCCATTGGTTGAGCCACAGTCTCTCTCCTCGGCAGTGACGCCCAGTGGATAGAGTACTGGGTCTGGAGTCAGGAAAACCCGAGTTCAAATCCAGCCTCGACACTCACTAACTGTGTGACCCTGGGCAAGTCACTTCACCCTGTTTGTTTGAGTTTCCTCATCTGTAAAATGAGCTGTAGAAGGAAATGACAAACCGCTCCAGTATCTCTGCCAAGAAAACCCCAAATGGGGTCACAGAGAGTCAGACACGGCTGAAAAATGACCAAACAGCAGCAGCAGAAACAGCAAATCTCTCCTGAACTCCGGTCTCGCATCGCCAACTATCTCTGGGCATTCTCGGCTTGGATTTCTCATAGGTGCCTCAAACTTAAGCTCTTTTTCTTTCCCCCTAAACCGTCCCCTCTTCCTGACTTGTCTGTGACCGTCGAGGGCACCGCCATCTTTCTCTCACCCAGGCTTGCCACTCCCCACCTCCCATAGCCAAGCTGGAACATTTCTCCTCTGACACTGCCCCCACCTTGCTGCAGGCCCTTATCAGGTTAAGCCACCGAATGACCAACAGGAGGGTGGGTCCCAGGTGGACGCTCTTTGATGTGGCTGGTCAAGGAGGGCAGGAGGAGCTGGCTGGAGCACAGGGAGGCTGATGAAGGTCCAGAGACGTTAAGTACCACTGACCCTATTGGAAGGTGAGCAGAAGAAGGCCGAGAGTCAGTCTGGCACGGATCTGGGGGGGGGAGCGGCCAGAGGTGGGGTCCCGTGGCCCCTCAGGTTCCTGAGAAGACTCTGGGGGGGCTCCTGTGCTGGCAGGCCAGGAAGGGAGGGGTGGGCCGAGGTTGCCTCCAGGTGGGAATCTGCAGGCAGGCCGTGTTCTTAGCCATTCTTTTCTGGACAACAGACGCGGAGCCCCTGGGAACCAGAGCTAAGGTGTTGGGATTCATCTCTGAGTGCCTTTGAAGGTCCTGGCCTTAGTAGGACAGCGAGGGACCGGCCTTTGCTTCCTTTAGTAGGAGCCCCTTGAATGAATTCTCTGTGAGTGGGTCTCCTGGTAGCCTTAGACCTATCTTAGCTGTTCTTTTCTTCCATTTTAGCCCACCTGGGCTTGCCTAGATTAAACCTCCAGATCTGTTCAAACTTGACAGAAAGGAAATTCTACCTTTTGTCTGATTCAAAGGACTTTTTGTTCTGCAGCCGAGTCTCATTTGTGCCTTCTCTTGAGGGGATGCATTCCTTCTCTATCTGATAGGATCTTCTGTAGGCTGTTTTAGTGTCTTTGTGAGCTCTCCCAGCCCCCCCCCCCCCCACAGTGATCCTGAGAGCTCAGGGTCTCCGTAGGGGGTGGGGCTCCTCTTCCAAAGGGCTGACCACCCGCATCCTCATTGGGGAAATGAGGGTTTGCCCAATAGAGACCTGGCGAGCCTGGCGGTGGCCCTGGCCCAGATTTCTTCCTCGTCAGCTGATTTTATCATCTGTGATCGGTCCTGACTTGGGAATGTTGGGGAGTTCTGGGGCCCTTTTTGCCAGATTGCATCTTTTCAGATCTGAAAAATTGGGAAAGAATGGGAAGTGTGGGGGGTAAGGGAGAGGGGCTGTTTGTGGTGACCGCTCTTGCTGTTAGTGTTGGAGCAGCTAGGTGGAGTTAATGGTCAGAGCTGTGGACTCAGGTGAGGAAGGCTGGCTGGTTCAGCACTTACTAGCTGTGGGACTCTGGGTAAGTCATTTAGGCATTCTCAGCCTCAGTGTCTGTAAAATGGGTGGTTGTGAAGACTAACATAAGATAATACGATGAAATACACTACAATAGAATATATAAGTGTATAATATGACAAAATATAATAGCATAGTATAATACAGTACAACATCATGGTGTGGTATGGTATGATATAGTGTCCATTAGTGTAATATAGTATATATTATATATATATATGATTACAATATATAATTATATATTAATAATTAAAATTATTATATTTATTATAATAATAATAATATATGTGGTATAATAGAACATAATGCAACACAATATAATGTAGCATAGTGTAGCATGAGAACATGTAGTATAATATAATGGTAGAATATAGTATAGTATCATATAATATAGTAGGATATAACCCATAGTTTACAACATAGCCTATATAATACAATATAGGATAGTATCATATAACATAATACAATATAATAGTATAGTATAGTTTAGTATAATATATAGTATTAGTGCACAATAGAATATAGTATGACATATGGTGTAATATAGTATAATCCAATATAGTCTAAGACAGGGCTGCATGACCTGTGGCCCGCAGAAGTATTCTGGGTGGCCCATGAAAAGTGTAGAGGATGTAAAGATAGATCTGCCCCACGTACCACTCACGGGCATGGCTCTGTGTTGTGCAGGCCTGGTCTAGTGTAGTATATGGCATAATATAACCCGAGACAATATGCTAATAATATCATATAACATGTATAGAATGCGCTGTCGTCCAGTGCCCTATCATATAGCGTAGTGTGACATAGTACAGTCTGTGTCTGTACACATACAAATATACACATTGGTGTCTTTCATTGTTTGTTGTCCTAGACTTCTGGTTTTTTCTTTCCCTTCTCCCATCCCCACCTTGTGCCCCCTGGCCCTGGAGAACAAGAACTAGAAAGAAAACTCTTATAACCACTGGCCCAGGCGCAGTCAGGCCTGACAGATCGCCGCGCTGGCCACATGCCCTCATCCACCCCTGAGCCCCCCACTTGTCGGTCACATGAAGGCTGAGAAGCCCATGATCCTATGAGGACTGAGGTTGTTGGGGTTCTAGGAGAACACCGCCCAGAGCAAGTAGCCTGCGGGACCGGCAGATGAGGAAACCAAGGCCCAGCGTGGATCTGTGTTGGGATTCCCCTGCAGAGGGTCCAGTTACACCTGAGCAATGGTGGCCTGGGGCCGACAACCCTAACCCTAAATGCGTGCTCCAGTATGCTCCCGGGGGACGACACACTCTTTACCAGTGCAGGTTGGCGCGGTCTCTGCTCGTCCAAGGTCACAGACTCGGGAGTTGGCCCCCCCCTCCACGCTGCCTCCCTCAGATGTTGGAGACGAGGTTCTTGCGTGTTTAATTGTAGGATTGCACTGGTTTTCAAGCTGTTTTTGCCCCTCTGAGCTGCCTTTGGCCCCTTGCTCTGTGGAGTCACTGAAATGTTGAGATAGCTGCTCCCAGTCTAGGGACCCTTCCTTTGGTTGCCCCACTTTCCCGTTAAGGCTTCCTGGTGTGGATTCAGCGGGGTTGACTTGGCAGGCATCTGCCATGGTGTTCTCTGGCGTGCCTCCTCAGCTCCCATTTATTGCCGGTTCTCCTCTTGTTTCAGAGAAACCACGTCTGAGCGTGTCTTCCAGAGCATCCAGCAGATCCTGGTGAAGTCCTCCCACGAGTTGGAGCTGGCCTGCCAGGACACCAGCCGCCGGGTGCATCTGGAGCCCTGGCTGCAGCTCATCGCAGAGTGCTTCCGCTGCCTGAGAAATGCCTGTGTGCAGTGCCCCAGGAACCAGGGCATGATCAGGTAGGGCGCCCTCTCCGACGTGGGCAAGGGCCGAGGCTGTGACCATGCACTGAGGTGGGGCCACAGGTGCCCGGAGCACAGGGGTCGACTCTGCCAGGGTGGGTTGCAGAGCCTCCAGGAGACGTGGCACCGACCCTCTCCTGGGGGGGAGGGGGGCGTGGTACTGACTTTGGGGGGGTATGGTGCCAACCCTCTCTTTGGGGGATGTGGCCCCGTCTCTCACCCCAGGGGCGTGGCACTGACCCTCTTCCCAGGGGCCACCGTCTCCTCATGGCCAGCCATCAGCTGGCTTCCACACTGACTTCTTCAGTGTGTGTGTGCCCTGAGCAGGAAGCCTAGATCCCCAGAGCCACAGGGGCCCCACTGACTGTGCACATAAAGTAGGTGGCAGGCCCAAGTCTCACAGCCCAGGGAGGCCCCATGCTGGCTCGGGAGGCTCCTGCCATCAAGGTGGGGAGAGGAGAGAGGCGAAGCAGAGGGTGGGCATGGTGAGGAGGCCTGAGTGCTAATTCTGCCTTAGCACTATCCTGGGACCCTGCACCTGCCTGGGCTCGGGGCAGGGAGATGTACTCAGTAATGCAAGGCTCCCTGTGCTGGGCTCTCTCGGGGTCCTCTGTGGAAGGTGGCTCCAGGAGGGGCCAGATGCCACTGAGGGGCTGCCCCCCCTCCCCCCCGGGGTTTGGTTCTTTCTGCTGGATCTCTTTTTGTCGGTGAGACGGTGATCAACACCCTTCTCCCACTTTGGGGCACGCGGGTGCGCCTGCCTGCCGAGAACATCCTGGGCCGTTAATTGGCTGAGGCCCGCAGGCTATGTGGAGGTCTGCATTGATGAGAGCCCCGACTTCCTGCCCCCACGACACGCCCCACAGGGCTTCGGAAGGGGCTGTCGCCTGTCTGTCTCGAGCCCTCCTGGGGCTGGGGGGATGCCCCTTCTGCGGTTTCTGCAGGTCTCGGTCCTGGAGCCCCCTCGCAAGCTCGGTGCTGGTACAGGCAAAGACCCTCGTCAGAGGCGCCTTAGAGGACATTGGGCCCGCTGCCTTGGCGCACTGGCTCTGTCCGCTTGGAATCCCGATGAGCGGTGCCTGTTTCAGGTCCGAGTGATTACCAGTGACCGCAAAGGTGGGGGGGGCTCCAGTAAGTTGTGCTGGCTCGGCAAGCCGGGGGTCAGCGCTCTCTGAGAAAGCTCCCTCTCCCCCATCGTGGGCTCCTCGGCGGGCAGGGACGTCTGTCCTGGACAGATGCTGCCCGGCCTCCGCTCTCGGCCTGGGATGCATCTGGAAGTTAGCCCCGGGGCCGATGGCGCCCTCCTTTTGGCGAGGAAGCTCCCTTGGGGTCAGGAGGCGGCTGCCCGAGCCGGCAGGGCTTAGTGAAGGACGAATGGAGGAATTGGGAGGCTTTGGGGAGGATTGGATTCTGAGAAGCGAATCCGGGGAGATTAGGCTCCTGACTGATTTACGCGCCCCTTCCGTTGGCGGTCCTTCAGGGTGAGATCACCCATCCCAGAGCCAAGAATGCCTGGAATCTCATTCCCCGGAGCCGGGGTGCGCGTCCCTCCTGCGGAACTGTCTCCACTCTTCTTCTCCCAAATGTCCACTTCAGATTGTTTTCATCCGGGGACCTGTTGGGGATCCCCCTCAGTCTCTGCCCTGGCGTTCTCTCAGCTCGAGAGTGGTGGGCAGTGGCCGGCGGGCACTGGGTGCAGGCTGGCTTGGAGTCTCGGTGATTAGCTGCTGGAGCTGATTTGCATTGGAGACCTTTGAGTAGCACTCGTGGCTTAATTGTGCTGCTTCCGAGCTAGATGTCGCTAGGTCAGCTCTGTTCGTTGGCTCTGACGGGTTCAGCAGTGAATCGTTTCACTCTGTGGTGTTAAGAACGGGAGAGCTGGGGCCGTGGGCCCTTGGGCACAGCCTCTTGTCTTCTTGGCATCTGAGGCAGAGAGACTGGCCAGTCTTGAGCCTGCCCGTGTCCTGGGCTTGTCCCATATGGGCCTGGATCTTGTCCCAGGGCCCCCCTGGCTCAGCCTCTTGAGCACCGGGCTAAACTCTGGGCTGTGGTGAGAAAGCCCCCTGAACTGGGTGGCCAGCGTCTAGGCCTGCATGGCATTGCAGGGGAAGGAGGGAGGAAGTCACGTGAGAAGGAGGTGTCTAAGGCCCTGGGACCATCAGGCTTTGAGGGCAGTGGGGGGCAGGTGTGCTGGGAGCCCCAGCAGGTAGAGAGCAGCCACCATGCCCAGGCCCAGAGGTTTCCTCCTGCTAGTCTGGGATGATTCCAAGAGCCCTTTCTCCCGTCCAGTTCTGAAGCCAGGATGGGAGCCTGTCTCTGTTCATCCTGGTGGGGTGGTAGGCGATGCCTCCCTCTGTGATCATTGAGAGTCGCTGAGGCTGGCCCTCAGGGGGTCCTCCCTGTCTCAGGTCCGTGACCAGGCCAGCCTGCCAGGGCCTGTGAGAGCTGA
>NW_020950172.1:928788-965682 GCF_900497805.2 Vombatus ursinus
CCGTGACCAGGCCAGCCTGCCAGGGCCTGTGAGAGCTGAGGCTCTCTTGGTAGAGCTTTAGAGAATGCAGGCACACTCTGGGCCACAAGGAGATGAGAGTTCTTAGCTCGGGGTCCAAGAATTTTATTTTATTTTACTTTGATACTATAACTGTTTTAGTAGAATTGGTTTTCTTGGTAATCCTATGTGTTTTATTTGACATGTCTAAAGCCTCTCTCCCAAGAGGGGGCCCTCCGTAGGCTTCGCCAGCCTGGGTGCCCAGCAAACTGGAGCTGGACCTTAAGGCAGACTTTGGTGATGATGATGTGCATTTTGAGGGTGTGCAGCACCCTTGAACAGGTGGGGAAACTGAGGCACTGCCCGGCTAAATGACTTGTCCAGGGCTCCCTACTGAGTCAGCGTCTGAGGATGGTCCCCAGGAGCAGGAGGAGTGACCCCCTGTCTCCCCAGTCACTGGAAGAGCAGCCGTAAAGGGGTTGTGGAGGGGGGAATGACATCTTAATTAGGCAAGTTCTGAATTTTGCCTTTTTCTTTGAAAACTTTCGACAGGAACTTGAATTTAATCAGCAGCACGGTGGAGCTGATTGATTTATTTCAGAAGCTGGATGTTGAGCAGGAATCCCACTTGACAGGTAAGGCG
The DNA here is from genome assembly GCF_900497805.2 of Vombatus ursinus. NCBI lineage: Eukaryota > Metazoa > Chordata > Mammalia > Diprotodontia > Vombatidae > Vombatus > Vombatus ursinus. The sequence goes on from NW_020950172.1 coordinate 929,429, forward strand.
CAGTGCTCGTCTTGTAGCGCCTCGTCACTCCTCGCCCCTCCGGCCCCTCTCTCTTTGATGAGGAGAGGAAGCTTTGTGGCTGCTGTCAGCAGCTCTCTGAGCGTGAGCACCATGTACTGAGTTCAGATGGCACTGTTGGGCTGGCAGGACAACGCCCTTACCGTGTGGGGTGGGGTGGGGGGTTCTGTGGCCTCCATGCCTCAGTACGCCATCCTGATGTGCTCTTATGGTGGAAACGAGAGATTCCCCTCTGGGGGGCCCACTGGCAACATGCCTCTGCCCCCGGTGCCATGCTGGCAGGCCGCAGGTGGGCCCGGGCTCCTGGGCTCCCTGAGGCATACACCAGAGTGGTTGTGGGAGCACTCCTCTGTGTTGTATGCTGTTGTGTTGGTCTCTCTATGTTTAAAAATTCTGTCCCTTTCCCCTTTCCCCAACCTGAAATCACGCCCTCCCTCATAGCTGCTCCACAGGAGAGCCAAGATGGCGCCTTGAGCTGGTCCAAGCAGCTGTGGGCACCAGGGCTGGCCTTGGAGGAGGGCGGAGAGGTCTGGGCGCCATCCCTGCCCATCCCTTGGTTGACCATGCTCCTCCTGGCAGCACCCATGCCCTGGCACTGGGGGCACCTGGGCACTTCTGCGGTCTGACATCCGGAGGCACGGTTGTACGTCGCTGTCCCCTGCTTTGTGGACATGAAACCTGAGCGGGGCTTTGGGGGGGATTTCTCTGTGCATCCATGTGTTTCCTTGACGTCTCCCTGACCCTGGGGGTCTCGGGGGATCCCTCCCTCGCCTGCCTCTCGGCTCTTTCTCAGGGCTCTGGATGCAGAGGTTTTCCTGCCCCACAAGCTTCTCTCTTGTTTTCATCAGCATCGAGGTTGTTTGTGTGCCCAAAGCCTTTTCATCTTGGGCGTGACCCAGAGTGGTCCTTGTCCCTGCCCCTGTGCTTGCTGGGGGTGAGGGGATCTCACCTCTGTCAGTGACTTGAGCTCTGTGGAACCCCCTCAGCTTTGCTGGGCCCTGCATCCCGCTTCTCTCACCCTGTTCATGGATCTTCCTGTGCTGGCCCCGGCCATCCTTGGGGATGCCACAGCAGTGGACACAGGGCATAGTCCTGCTCCTTTTTGAGAAGACAGGCATCCGTGCTTAAGGATGTCTGGGCAGTGACTTAAGCCCTTCTGTTTTAGGCCACTCTGGAGCCTCAGGGGCTCAGTGAGGGGCACTGAGAGGGCTGTTTCTGCCTGATGTCCTGGAGCCAGGGGAGGGGTGTGGGGTCATCTCCCCTGGCGTCCCTGGCAGGAGCCCGAGAGCTGTGGTTGGGAGCAGCAATTTTTTCGTTTAATGATGGATTACTAAATAAAGCATCCCCAAAGGAAATGCTGTACAAAATGCCGTGATTAAATAACGATTATGGTAGTGAGGGGGCAGCAAATGAAACCCAGACGCCTGGGCTGCTGGGCCCCATCCCTGCCTCATGACCCGGGGGCCCTGAGAGCCAATGACTTACTGCCACCTGCTCGGTGAGCTGTCGGGGAGGGGGGGGCTCACTGGGCCTAGACCCAGCTTAGGGCAGGCAGGTAGCGAGTGGCACAGCAGAGACTGGGACCCTGGGCCTACAGCATCCCTGGTGTCCGTGAACTTGCTTTAAAAAATGTAGATGGGGAAGTGACTTTGGTGCAGTCCTGTGCATTGAATGGTGTTTCTGAGAAGGGCCCAGGCCACAGAGACGGTGATGAGCCCCTGAGGGCTCAGGATTGCTTGGGAGTGTGAGTGATGGAGCGGCCCATGCAAAGGCTTGCGTGGTTGGGGTGCAGTCTGCATTCTGAGGCCCCGGCCTTTGCCACCCAAATCTGCCCCAGAGGTGTTGCTGAATCGTTAGAGATGTGTAGTCCAGTTCCATGTGACATGTGTTTATCAAGCACTAGCTTCGTGCCAAATCCTGGGGTATGTGCTGTGAGAGAGAACTGTTGAGATTCTGCCCTCAGGGAGTTTCTAGTCTCTATAGAACTCAAAGATTGAGGATTCGGGATGCACTGGGCTAAGTGTGTCATGAGAAGAGGTCAGGTTTGGGACCAGAAAACTTCCTCTGAACCTTGGCCCTGCCCTCTGTGACTCTGGACAAGCCTCCTCCCCCTCAGGGGTTGTGGGGGATGGGAGGGGGCTCCGTCCCTCTCCTCAGGGGCTGCCCCTGGCACCAATTCCCTGACCTGGAGTGTACTGGACCCTGCCCAGCTGGGTGACTGCAGGCAGGTTCCCATGCCTCTGAATGTTTCCCTCCTCTGAAGATGTGTCGGGACCCTTATGGGAGGGAAGAAATGAGCTATCCGAGAGGCCTGGTGGGCTGAGGGAAGGAATGCTTCCAGTTGGGGCCGGGGCCAGGGCCGGGGCTGGGCCTTGAAGGATGAGCAATGCTGCCAGCATCTCTCTCAGATCAGAGACACAAGGTAACCAGCTGTGTCAGGGCAATGGTGAGCGTGAGGCACGTGTGTCTTCCAAAATACAATTCCATTTGGCTCCCATTGGCTCTAGGAAGACGAGGCAAAAATGAAATGTCTCTTCCTTCAGGATCTTAAGCCCTAGAGTTCTCAGGCCCTGTTAGCCAAACTCGGTACACTAGGAAGCGAACTCAAAAGCCATGCAAAGTGACCTTTTGGGGCCTAGCGAGTTTCACATTGCTTTCCATATTGGCTGGACCATGTCACAGCTCCACCAACCATACACTAATGTGCTTGTTTTCCCACAGACTCTCCAGCATTGGCCATTTTCCCTTTTTGTCAGTTGGCCCATCTGTTGGATATGGGCATCAGGGTTGTTTTAATGGGCGTTTCTCTAGCTACTAGTGATTTGTGAAACTCTTTTACATTGAAATTCTTCTGAAAATTGTCTATTCATATTCTTTGGCCGTTTATCTCTTGGGGAATGTTCTCATTGTTGTGGATTTGAATATGTTCCTTAGGTCTTTGAAATAAGATCTTTATTGGAGAAATTTGCTACAAATAATTTTTTTCCCAGTTACTTCCATTCTGATTTTAGCTGCATTAGTTCCATTTGTGCAAAACCTTTTTCAATTTTATATAATCAAAATTTTTCATTTTATCATCTGTGATCCTCCCTATCTTTAGGTCATGAACTCTTCCTCTGTTGATAGATTAGAGAGATAATTTCTTTCCAGCTTCTCTGATTTGTTTATGATGCCATCTTTTATGTCTAAGACACACACCCGTTTGGAGCTTGTCTTAGTAGATGGTAGGAGTTGTTGGTTTACACTTCATTTCTGCCAGATCATTTTCCAATTTTCCCAGCAATTTTTTTTTTTGTGTAATAATGAGCCTTACCCCAGTAGTTGGGGTCTTTGGGTTTGCCAAAAACTAGACTAGTGGCCTCATTTGCTTCTGTATATTGTATGCCTGATCTGTTCCTCTCTATTTCTTAGCTAGTACCAAGTGTGTATTTTAAGATCTCACACTGCTAGGTGCCGTTCTGTCCCCTGCCTTTTCCCCCCTTAACCCCTTGATATTCTTGACCATTTCTTCCTCTAGTTGTATTTTGTTATTATTTTTTTCTTATGCTATAAAGTAATGTTTTGATATTTTTATTGGTATGGCACTCAATAAGCAAATTAATTTAGACAATACTATCATTATTATATTGACTCAGCCTACCCATACACAATTAACATTTTTCTGATTATTTAGGTGTTCATTTATGTCAAGTATTTTTGTAGTTGCATTCATATAGTTCTTGTGTGTGTCTTGGCAGGTAGACTCCCATGTATTTTGTGATTTTGTGGTTATTTGAAATGAAATGTCATTTTTGATGTTTTCCTATTGGGTTTTGTTTATAATATTCAGAAATGCTGATGATTTATGTGGGTTTATTTAAAGTCCTGCAACTTTGCTGAAGTTATTGTTTCATTTAAATTTTTAGCAGACTCTTTGGGTTCTCTAAGTAAACTGTTATATCATCTGCAAAAAGTGATAATTCTATTTCCTCTTTACTTATGCTCATTCTCTCAGTTTCTTTTTCTTATCTTCTTGTTAGCATTCCTAGCACCACATCATATAGTGATGGTGAATAGAGTAGATATGCAATACACAGTAGTAAATGATTTTGGTAACCTTGTGTTTGATAAATGTAAAGATTTAAGCTTTTAGGATAGGAATTTACTGTTTGACAAAAATTGTTGGGAAGACTGGAAAACAGTCTTGCAGACATTGGGTATAGACTAATGTATTACACCATTTGCCAAGATAAGGTCAAAATGGATTCATGACTGAGTCCTGGACATAAAGGGAGATATTGTAAGTAAATTAAAAGAACATGGTACACATTACCTATCAGATTTTTGGATAGGAGAAGAATTTATAAATATACAAGAGACAGAGAGCATTGTGAGATATAAAATGGATAATTTTGATTATGTTAAATTAAAAAGATTTTGTACAAATAAAACCAATGTAGCCAAGATTAGAAGGAAAGCAGAAGAACTGGAGAAAGATTTATAAACAGTTTCCCAGAACAAGACCTCATATCTCAATTACATAGAGAATTATGTCAAATTTATAAGAATGTGAGTCATTTCATAGTTGATAAATGGTCAAAGGATATGAAGGGGCAGTTTTTGGAGGAAGAAATCAAAGCGATGTATAGACATATGAAAAAATACTCTCTATCATTATTGATTAGAGAAATGCAAATGACAACAACTTTGAGGAACTGACTCACACCCATCAGACTGGCTAAAATGATAGAAGGAGAAAATAACAAATGTTGGAGGGGATGTGGAAAAATTGGGACACTGATACACAGTTGGTGGAGCTGTGAACTGATCCAGCCATTTTGGAGAGCAATTTGGAATGATGCCCAAAGAGATATAAAACTGTGTATACCCTTTGACTTAGCGATACCACATTAGGTTTATTTCCCAAGGTGATCTAGGAAAAAGGAAAAGAACTTATATGTTCTAAACTATTTATAGCAGCTCTCTTTGTGGTGGCAAAGAACTGGAAATTGAGGGGATGCCCATCAACTGGGGAATGGCTGAACAAGTTGTGGTATGTGATTGTGGTGGAATACTTCTGGGCTGTAAGAAATGATGAACTGGTTGATTTTAGAAAAACATGGAAGGACTTGCATGAGATAATGAAGAGTGAATTGAGCAGAACCAAGAGAATGTTGTATACAGTTACAGCAACATTGTTGGGATGTGAACTGTGAATGACTAAGTTATTCTGAGTATTATAAATACTCAAATCAACTACAAAGAACACTTAGTAGCTGTGTGACCCTTGGTAAGTCACTTAACCATGTTTGCCTCAGTTTTCTCATCTGTAAAATGATCTGGAAAAGGAAATGGCAAACCACTCCAATATCTTTGCCAAGAAAACCCCAAATGGGGTCATGAAGAGTCGGACACAACTGAAGGCAATAAATCCATTTCATTTGAGTTGTTAGTATTATTGGCACATAATTGAAAAAGTATTTTCAAAATAATTTTCTTTATTTTTCTCATTTATTGTGAATTTAAGGTTTGCACTTTTAATACTGATAATTTGGTTTTTTTTCTTCCTTTAAAAAATCAAATTAGCTAATAATTTACTAATTTCCCCCCCAAAAAAACCCCGAGCTCCTACTTTATATATTGATCTTTTAGTTTTGTTAATTTTTCCTTTGGGTCTCAGGATTTCTATTTTGGTGTTTAATGGGGGGAGGGAAGATAAATTGTTGGTTTTCTAGTTTTTTAAGTTTTTTTGGTTATATGTCCAATTTATCCATTTTATCTTTCTTTTAAAAAAATTTTAAAAATTAATTTATTTTGAATTATCAACAATCACTTTCATAAGCTTTTTTTTTTTTAGGGGAGTTGGGGTTAAGTGACTTGCCCAGGGTCACACAGCTAGTAAGTGTCAAGTGTTTAGTCTGAGGTCGGATTTGAACTCAGGTCCTCCTGTCCTCAGGGCCTGTGTTCTATCCACTGAGCCACCTAGCTGCCCCTCCATAAGCTTTTGAGTTTTAGATTTTTCTCCACCTCCCTCCCCAAGATGGCACACAATCTGATATAGGCTATATATATACATTCCTATTAAACATATTTTCACAATAGTGATGTTGTAAGAAAGAATTAGAACCAATAGGAGGAACCACCAGAAAGAGGAAACAAAATACAACAGAAGTCTTTCTCTCTTTCTGATGAAAGTATTTAAAGTTTTGTATAGATATGTTTGCCTCAGGATTGCTTTGGCTATGGCCTCCAATTTTTTAAATGTTGTCTATTATTGTAGTTATTTTTAATGAAATTAACTATTATTTTTATTTGTCTTTTGACCTATTCATCCATATGGATTAAGTTTTTTAGCCTCCCAATTAATTTTTAATCATTTTCAGTGACCCTTTATTGAATATAATTTTTATTTCATTATGGTCAGTAAAAGCTTTTCTTCATTGTTTTTGAAGCTTTCGTGCCCTGATACATGGTCAGTGTTTGTAAAGGTGCCATGCACAGCTGAGAGAAATATATAGAAGAATATGGAGAGAGGGGGAGAGAGAGAGAGAGAGAGAGAGACAGAGACAGACAGAGACAGAGACAGAGAGAAAGACAGAGAGAGAAGGAGGGAGAGAGAGAGAGCACGAACACCCACCCACCCACATCTTTCTCTTCCCATTCAGTAATCACCAGAGGTCTGTTATATGTGACTTTTCCAAGTTGTTCTTTTTCTTCTTCTTCTTCTTTTTAGATTTATTTAGCTTTGAAAGGGGTATATTGAGATCCCCACTGTTAGAGTTTTACTGCCTGTTTCTCCCTTTAACTTCCTTGTCTTTTTCTTTATTTAGAAGCCATGCTGCTTGGTGCACATCTGTTTGGTATTGATATTAATTCTTGATTTAGAGCACCTTTCAGCAAAGTATCATTTCCCTTTCCACGCCTGGCTTTTTGCTTGCTCCAACCCTTCAATCTTTACACTCTAAGTGTGTTTCCCAGAAACGCCCTATTGGTGGATTCTGGTTTCTAATCTTTCTGCTGTCCTCTTTCATTTTAGGGGTGAATTCATCCCATTTCCATCACCAGTTATGGTAGCTGATGGACTGTGTTGTTCATCCGCTGGATCCTCTTAGACTTTTCCTCTCATTTTTTTTACCCCTCTTGGCTAGTAGGGAGGAGGCTGCACACCAGGGTTCTAGGTTCAGTGCCCTTTGTTCTTGCTTCCTGGAGTAAACCAAGGGTTCTTGGCCATCTGGTGAAGCCTTTGGACCCCTATTCACAGTCATCCTTTGAAAGGTATAAAATGCATAGCATTATAGAGGAAACCAAAATTGGGTGAAAATAAAAGCTGCTGTTTTTTCAGATCCTAGTTCACGGATGCCCCGAAATCTCTCGTTGGACGTTAGGTCTCTGGAGCTTGTTGTGTGCATGTTGCGTTTTAGACTGTGGTCACTCATCAGAATTGTGATTTTTTTTTTTATTCTATAAGTGCAGTCCTCCCATAAAGAGCTTTTCAAAGTGATTTCAGTTCACCAGTAATGTGCTCCTCCTCATGTTTGGGCTTGGACTCTTTCTGTGTGAGAATCTCATTCTGTGTGTATTGAGAGACTTGGGACAGGGGATCAGCGCCAGTACTTTTCTGCCACTGTTGAGGGAAGAACTATAATTACATTGTCAAAATAATATTTATAGTATTATTTTCAGGGAATAATTGCAGGAGTGTGACGAATATATTATGCTCATCAAATTTAATGTAAACACAAGCGTGCGTTTTGTATTTGAGTGTTTCATGTTGTTTTTGGTCTTGATTCATTTCCAATCTGTAAAAATAATAGTGGGATTTTCTTGGTTCCTCACAGAGTGGCTGATAGACTGTCTGGTAAAAGGAAGTTATTATTTTTGCTTGTGTTGGCGTTTTTTGTTTCATGTTCCCAGCTCCACGCTCCAACAGGACGTCTTTCAAACTTTTCCTCCCCAAAGTTGTCATGTGATGAGTCAGAGCATTAGTGTGACGTTTTCTGGCCAGATTGTTTTCAGAGTCGCCATTTATATCCTTTGTTGTTTATCCTTTGGATTGCGTTTGTTGGGAAACTTAGTGTTTGTGAAAAGTGAGAAGCTGTTGGGGCCAGGTTTTGAACCTTGGCTTGGCTGGTCCTCAGGCAGCAGATTCTAGGCCTGTCCTCCCTCCTGGTCCAAGTGGCCATGGCCTTTACAGGCCCCATTAGCAGGTCCTCACACAGCTGCCCGAGAAGGGAAATATGGAAGCCTATCCTCTTCTAGAATCGCTCCCGGCCAGGCCCCAACTTGAGTCATCCCCCTATGCCAGCCTGGAAGTGACCCCTCCCTCAATTGCTGTGACCCGAGCTTTCTTCCTCTGCATTCGCCACGCTCAGACTTGTGTCTCAATGGATGGGGTGAGCCTCATCTCCCTCACCTGGTTGTGTTTTTCCAAGGGATGGATGCTTGTGCTGTGTCCCTGTCATCCCAGCTAGCGGGAGGGGGAGGCTGGGAAATCATCTACAGGCAGGACAGCTAAGCTCTTCAGGCATCCCCCCTCAGACTGGCACCAAGATGGCGAGCCCCACGAGCGGGCGGCCATGGAGCTGCTTGAGGAGCTCCACGGCTGGTGGGTGCCTGCCCCATTGTCAGCCTGGGTGAAGAGGGAGACCCAGGCTGGGCGGGGGAAAGAATTGGTGATTTTTGTTTGAACAAAACAGACCAAAACCAAGTGAAAGCCATGATTAAAAATGCCCTATCGCTTTTTGTTCCATTTGGATGACCATTCATTGTCCATCTCTCTGTTCGTCTGTTCATTCGTCTGTTCGTTGCTCTGTCTGTTCAGCATGCTTTTATTGACGTCTGCTGTCAGCAAGTCTCTGAGACAGCAAGTATTTATTAAGCACCTACTGTGTTCTAGACAATGCACTAAGTAAGCACTGGTGATACCTAGAAAGGCAAAAAAAATCCCCCTTTCACGGAGCTCAGAGTCCAGTGGTGGGGGTGGAGACAGTATGCAAACAACACGTATGAACACGATGGAGATGGGGTAGACTGGAGATAACCTCAGGTGGAAGGGGGATGCAAAAGGCCATCTTTCAGAAAGTGGGATTTTAGCTGGGCCTTGAAAGAGGCCAAGGAGGACAGAAAGTGGAGGTGAGAAGGGAGAGTGTGCCAGACCTGGGGGATGGCCAGAGAAGACCCAGAAGGATGGCTGAGATCAAGGTGTTGGTGTTGTGTGTCCTCTGCTGATCCAGGTGTACTTGGTGTGAGGGATGGCAAGGAGGCCCCGGACTGAAGAGGACCTGTAGGGCAGTAAGATGGGAGAAGCCTGGAAAGGCAGGAGAGCTTTGGTCAAAACCAGGCTGAGCATGTTGTACCTGTCCCTGGAGGCCACAGGGAGCCACTGGCGATGGGAATGGGGGGTAACGTGATTGGGCCTGCAGTTTGATGTCTGCATAGAGAATGGCCCTGGATGGGGAGGGGGAAAGACTGGAGGCAGACAGATCCCATCTCCCAGCAGCTCCTGCCATGGTCTGGGTGTGAGGGGATGAGGGCCTGCACCAGGGGGTGGCTGGGTCAGGGGAGAGGAGAAAGATGCTGAGGAGGTCACCATCTGCTGAGCCCCTGCAGTGTCAGTGTGAGAGAGAATGACCATCATCCAGGAAGGCAGAATTTCAACAGGCCATTACCTGTTGGGATGATCACAGTAGAATTAGAGTGGCCCGCCCCCCCCCCATGTTTGCTCTGCGTCCTGCCTGCTTGAGGACTGTGGTTTGTGGCATTATGTATTCAAGAACGTGTTGTCTTGTCCATGTAACGGAGCAGGATGGAGGACGGGGGAAGGGGGGGAGAAAGAGATGGGGAGGGGGGGAAAGAGGGGAGGGAGAGGGGGAGTGAGATGGAGGGGGGAGAGAGAGATTGGGGGGGAGAAAGGGAGAGAGATGGAGAGGGGGAAAGATGGAGAGAGAGATATAGGAAAGGGGGGAGAGAGGGGAGGGAGGGGGGAGAGAGATGGAGTGGGGGGAGAGAGATGGAGAGAGAGAGAGAACAGAAAGAGAAAGAGAGAGAGACAGACAGACAGAGAAATGGAGGGGGGAGAGAGATGGAGAGAGAGTTATAGGAAAGGGGGAGAGAGGGGAGGGAGAGGGGGAGAGAGATGGAGGGGGAGAGAGAGATGGAGAGAGACAGAGAGAGAAAGACAGACAGAGAGAGATGGAGGGGAGAGACAGAGAGACAGAGAGAAAGAGACAGAGAGAGAAATGGGGGAGAGAGAGAGAGAGATGGAGAGGGGGAGAGGGGGAGAGAGATGGAGAGAGAGAGAGAATGAAAAGAGAAAGAGAGACAGACAGAGAGACATTGAGATGGGGGGGCGGGAGGGGGGGAGTGAGCTCTCTGGCCTGGCTGCTTCTCTCAGCACTGTCAGTAACTGCCTCAGTGCCCATGGCCAGGTCTGGTTACCACTCTGGGCCTCAGTTTCCTCATCTGTAAAACGGATGGTGTTTCAGGCCACCCCCGACTCCCAGCTGCTGTGAGTGCATACTGTGCCCAGCATGGGCTTGTTGAGTAAGGCAGTGAATGTGCTGTTTGTTTCGGTTGGGCCCCGCGGCAGGAGGCCCGGCGTGCACACTGCACAGAGCTTCCTTTGGCTCTCTGCAGCACAGGGACCAGAATCGTTGTCTTTGAGCCATGTTTTTTTTTTTTTTTGGCTCCCAGGGGCCGTGTGCTGAATCAGGTTATTTTTGGCGGTTCTTATTAAACACGTTCTCCATTTGTTCCGAAGTCTTTGAGCAAATTGTCCTATGTGGGTGTCCATAAATAGGCAGTTATATATAAGTATATTCTTTCCATTTGAAAATGTTAAAAGGGCCAAGGGGAGAGTCCAGAGAGAGCATGGAAAAAAAAATTATTCAAAGAAGAAACCAAACCGTTGACCTTCCCTGATATTAGCTTTAAATGAAAAAGTGACCACTTAGGCTGCCACCAAAAGTAGAGATGGATCAGTGGCACTCCTTCTGGGGGCAGCAGGCCTGTGGTGGGCAGGAGAGTGGGCAGACACCTGTGGCGGAGGCTTGGGCCTCCTCCACATTTTCTGTTTGCTGCACCGTTTACCATCCAGGTGGAGAGCATGTAACAGAACCCGCCAGATACATCTGTGCTCACATTTCCCAGAGATGGTAGGGACAAGCAGTCTACTCACTGGCAATCATTCTGAGAGTGGGGGTGGGAGTGGGCAGGTTCTCGGAGGGGAGGAGGAGGAGGGAAACTAGAGTGCCGGACCTCATCTGCGGTGAGCTGTTCTGCTCAGCCCTGGGGCTACAGCCTGGCCAGCCAAGATGCTGCCCATCCCCAACGGTAGGGAGGTCGGCTAAGCCCACCGTGGAGGCCTGAAGCGTGGGCCAGTGAGTCATCAGCATCAGAGGGTCAGTCGGGCTAGAACTGGGACAGCCTCCAGCCCAGGCCCCTCATTGGACAGAAGAGGAAACTGAGGCCTTCGTGTCTTCTTTGCTTTGTGCCACTCTATCTCATGTGCTTTTCTTTGTACAAATGACATGCCTCCTGTGAAGCTGTAAGCTCCGGGTTTCGCTCTTGTGCCTGTGGGCCCGAGCACAAGGCCTTCTCTGGCCAAAGCGTATGGGTGGTCCGCCTCTCTTTGTACCCCTGGTGCTTAATACAGCAGTAAGTAGGTGCCTCCTGCATGGAGCACACGCCCAGTGAAGCCAGGGGTCTGATTGTGTTACTGTTGGCCGTGGGCCTCTGCCAGGGCGTGTGTGAGTGCGCTTGTATCCGTGTCCCCGGCGGCTAGCTCAGCGCGTTACATACAGTAAGCGCCTCATAAATGCTTGCTGACCGGCTGCCAGGTGGGTACCTGAGCTGCTTCTTCCAGGTAGTGCTACCCCAGTCAGAGAGGCATTGGCCAGAGCAGCGCTGCCCCTAATGTGGGGGCCCCCGGGGACCCCATTGGAGGGAGGCCTTTGCTCTGTGTTCGACATTCAACATGCCCATGGTGGTGGATGTCCAGAGCGGCTGACTCAGCTTAATCCCCTGAGCCATGGCTCTGGATGCCAGTCATGAAAACTGTAGACAGAAAAGTTTGTCTTAAACCAAAAGGTCCAGCGGGCTCTTGTTTGCCCCCTCAGGAGCCCCCAGGGAACGTCCAGCTGCCAGGGAGGGGATTCTGATCTTTGTCCCCACCTCCCCTTGGCCTAGTCGTTCCCCCTCGGACCCTCTGCAGTGAGGGGGCTGGGTGGGGTCATCTCCCGGCATCCCTGGTCTACTGCAGTCTGGTGTTTGTATGTTTCCAAGCTTGCTGTTTCACCAGCCGATCAGCCAGTGTGGTCATTCAGTTCAAAACGTCCCCCCATCACAACGCGCTCTGTGTCCCTCACTGTGCCTCTGTGTGGTGTGCCAGGGAGGGGGGAGCAACGGCAAATATCAGTAACGGCCCCCACGATCTGTGTCTGTCCAGTTGTCCTCCCTCCCAAGGATGTGGGCAGCCCACATCAAGGAGGCTAGCTTGGCCTGCGCAGAGAGAGGCTGGGTCAGCAGGCCCACTAGTCAGACCACACTGGGAGGCCGGCCTTTAGAGCTGAGGGCCCATGTTTGAGTAGGGACCAGGCAGGGCCGTCAGGACAGCAGCGGGCAAGGGGCCGGGCACCCAAGAGCATTCCCTAGGAGGAGCCGTGGAGGGCCCTGCCTCAGGTCCTTTGCATCGTGAGGGAGAAATCGGACTGGCTCTCCTTGGTCCCCCAAGGAAGAACTGGGGGGCTGGTGTGAGGGGGGAGTGGCACGAAGGGAGGGCCTGGGGCGGGGAGAAGCTTCAAATGGCCTTCCAGGATGCCAGCCACTGGCTTTTCAAGGTGGTGTCGGAGGAGCTATTAACTGCGTGTTTTAGGAAGTTAGCTTTGCTGAAGGAGTGGTATGAGCCTTCTTACTGTCTACAGCTCATCAGAGGCTGCATTATAGAAAGAGCCCCTTGAGGAGGAGGAGGATTGGGATGAGGGTGAGGACAGGAGGAGGAGAGGAGAATGACGTGGGGGGACAGGGGGAGGGGAGGATGACGTGGGGGGCGGGGAGGGGAGGATGACATGGGGGGCAGGGGGAGGTCTATCCCTGGCTCCATGAGTGAGCCTGACAACCACTCACTTCACCACGGTCACCCCAGGCGGATTCAGACCAGCAGACCTGCCATCTTCCCTCGCGTTCTCTCATGGTCTGTCCTGTGTCTTGTCAGCTATTCGCTGCGGCCTGCAGTTCCTGGGAAACGTTGCAGCCGGGAATGAGGCTTCGCAGCGGGTCGTGTGGAGGGACGCCTTCCCGGATCTCTTCTTGTGAGTGCGTTGTTTGGGGGTCAAGGGGCGTGTCAGTCTGAACGTGGGCTACCCCCCATGACGGGCCGCTTCTCTCAGATGGCATCATTGAGTGGCCGACTAGCGCCTTACCTCAGTGATGGCCTGGACGCGGCTCTCTGCAAGCCAGGTCTGTGTCAGAAATGTGACCCCCCGACCTATGGCCCTGACCTTTTGATGAAGAAAGGCTTGGTTGACAGAGGCCGTTCTCCCGGGCAAAGACGGGTGATGGGCGGCCCCCAGCCGAGCATCTGTTGGTCAGGCCGTGCCCCTGCCCAGGGCCCAGCATTGCATTGGCAAGAACTCTGCTGACTCCCTCCCCCGGTCCCCCGGGGCGTCCCTCCTGATGTGTAGCCCCTTGTGGGATGGTCGGCACGTCCCCGTGATGTCAGGCCCTCGTGGCCGCGTGGAGGAAAGGCCCTGCGTCGGGGCTGGGCAGACCTGGATCCCAATCCTAGCTCTCAGCTCTCAGGACCCAGGGGCGGGGCAGGAGGCTCCTCATACGTTCTGGCGCTGTTTTTGAGACTTCCCGTGTGTGCGCTAGCACGAGGGGAACGTCTGCTCCCGTCAGGTCGGCCCGGCACGCCTGGGCTCACGGCATCCCCTGTGTCCTCCCAGGTACTGCCTCCGCCATCCGGACAAGAAGGTTGTCGCCTACGCCTCCATGATCCTGTTTACCTGCCTGAGCTCCGAACGGCTGAAGGACCCACAGACCCAGGACCTGAGCGTGGCTCTGAGGGTCATCGAGACCCACCAGAAGCAGCCAGAGTCCGAGTGGACGTAGGTATCGCCATGCTGGGGCCGTTGGCCCACTGGGCCCCGAAGCCTCGAGCAGAGGGGTCCGGGGGCCCCTGAACCTAACCTGCGACCAAGCCAAGACCCCTCTGATGTTTGTAGCAAGGGTCACCTGCTGCCCGATGGCCTCTGGGGATGGGCGGCTCGCTGTTTCTGAAGGCAGTCCACTCCACTTGTGGAATCCTGCTTCTCCAGCTCCTGCCCAGCCTGGTGCTTTGGCGGCCTAATGCTGCCTAACGCTGGCGAGCACCCGGCAGCCCTCCAGCCCCCCCCTCATTCGTGGAGGAGAAACCTTGGGCCCAACGAAAGGGCCTCTCTGAGGCGGTCCAGCCGCTCAGTGTCTGACCGGGGCACTGGGCCCCTGGCTCATGGGCCTGGACATAACCTGGTGTTGTGGCTGCCGCTTTCTGAGGCCAAGACCAGAGGCCTTTTGTATCTTCTTTTCTATCCTCCCATTCTGGCCTCATGTCACCTTTCTCTGCTCCCCTGACGGAGCAGCTCATTTCCTCTGCTGTCCAGATCACGGGTCAGCACCAAAGAACACCCTCCCTGGCCCCCGCCCACAGAAGAGGGGTTTCCCCAGTGGGACGGGTCTCTGTGGTCGTAAAGGAAGGCAGCACCATTATGAGTCCCACAAACCCAAGCAGACCCTTGGGGGTGGGTGGGGGTCTCAGTCCTTTCTTGCCTCATGCCTGGTTCACCCTAGAGGAAATGCTTCCCGTGGGCTGGGCCTCTTCTTGGCCTCGGGGCATGGAGAGAGAGGAAGGGAGCGGGGCAGTGCCTCCAGGCTTCAGGGCCAGCGGTCAGAGAGCCCTGGGAGAAGGGGGCCTCTGTGCCTGGTGTGGTCCCTCCCTGGGCACAGGCCAACCGAGGACAGCTCACCCCCATCGTTGTGTCCTGGGCCTCGGGGCTCTGGGGCTCCAAAGCCTGGCACTGCCCAGGCCTTCTCAGGGGCAGCTTGTCATGGGGGACAGAGGCGTGGGTCATCCTGAGCAGAGGTGTCACGATAGTCTACCCTCACGTTTAGGGGCGGGTGAAGCAGCCGCGGAGGCAGCAGGCCGGCAGTCTACTGGACAGACCTCTGCCTCATCCCCCAGAGCGCCTGTCTCTTGGAGGTGGGAGCCAGGGGCAGGTTTCTCACATAGGGCTGGCCCCACACTGACCCTCCCCTGACGCCTCCACCTCCATATCTGCTATTCGTGTCCTTTTCCTTGGAGGCCCGGCTCAGTGGCCACCACCTCCGGGAAGCCTGCCCTGCTTTCTCCCTCCCCCACTCTCTTTTGGGCACCTTGGTCTTGTGGTTTGTGTGCTCCCTGGGAGATATTGGGAAGATCCCATCAGCATGTAGCTTTTCTTCCTCTGGGCCTCAGTTTTCCATCCGCAAAATGGGCCGTGGTGAGGCTGCCTTCTTTGCCGGCATTAGAGCGCTGTGTAAATGTCAGCTACTTTTCTAACTGGATTATCATGTCTTTCTGATTGGCTCAGGGGTCAAGCGGAAAGTGGTCTGGACTTGGAGTCCAGAGGCCTGGGCCTGACTCGCAGTGTGGCCCCACCTCCTAGCCTCAGTTTCCCCATGTGCACACGCATGCTCACCCTTCTAGCCAGTGGGATGACCGCCAGCCCCTGGTCCAGGAGACGAGGCTTCGCTGGTGCTCATTGCTGTTCTGTCGGCCTCTGCAGGTCCTTAAGCAGGGCCCGGCCCCAGCAGGGGGCTTCTCTGTCCAGCCTGAGATGGCTGGATGGGCTCGGGACTCTGTGGGGATGGACCACAGCTGCCTGGAGACGCGGCTTCAGTTATCTCGTGTTCTCCTACCTTCACCCGTTCTGTGGTGGTGCCTGTGGGTAAGGAGGCAGGGGCTGGGCCGTAACGCTGCTCCAGTACCCTTCCATACGCTGCCCCACGGGAGATGTTCTGGAACTGTTGAAGTTGGGTGTTTTGCAAGGTCATTTTGAATCCTGAGCCTTCTACTTTGTGTCTGGATGAGGTTGGACCTTCCAATTGTAGAGCCCGTGACTTAAGGCCTAAGCACAGGCCCTCAGATCTGCAGGAGTGGGCAGCTGCCTGTTGCATTGAGAGCCTCTGGCCGGCCATGCCCGAGGGCAATGACGGCCGGTGGTGTTGGGGAGCCCCATCTCCTCCTCCTCGCTGCCTCCTGGGTCCCCTCTTTCCGGACCCTTCCTCCGTTTGTGACTCACTGTGGAAGGCAGAGGGTCCGACGTCGGGGCTTCTGGCTGGAAGGGGGAGGGCAGTCGGACTTACTCTTGGGGCGGGTTTTCTAGAAGTGCGGGGGATGATGAAATGGGAGTTGTTTTTCATTTAATAGTCATTTTTCCTTGATTTTGCTCAGGATCTGTCCATGAGCATGTTTTCTATTTCGCGGTCAATTTGTTTGGGGGCACAGCTTGTTTCCAAATAGCAGATTCAGAGTCTCCATGTTGGGTAACCCAACACTCCCCCACAAGTGAGAAGTGCAGTCTTTAATTTGGGTCTCTTGCAGCATAAACAGAAGGCCGAGGGGTGGAGGTGGGGCTCATTGAGTCGGTTATTACTTTATTTCCAGATGTGAGAAGGGCTTGCCAGCCGAGCCACCATCCCAGGTCAGGCCTGGGGACGGTCCAGCAGAGCCCTTTCTATCCTGTGCCTGGAGGCCTGGGCCTCAGCACTGAGCCTGGTGAGGAGGCCTGGGCGCCCTTGGGCTCTATTCTGCGACCTCTGGCTGCCTCTGTTTTCACCCAGGGTCCCCTTCTGAGAAGCTTTGGTGGCTTGTGGAAGGAGAGGATGGGGAGGAGGAAGCCCTGCCAGCAGGGCCCCTTCCTTGGGCCTGCTGAATATTCATTTTATTCATTTCTTCCCAGGAAGGTGAGACTGTCATGGTGCAGAATCCCACCCACCCAGAGGGTGTTTCCTTGGTGTTAAATATGGACACCCCGCCCCCCCAGGCCAGGACGCGGCTGCTTTTCCCTTCTTTTCAGAAAAGGATGAACGTCAAGGGTCAGTTGGTCCCTTTGGGGCTTTTACGTGGACGTTGTAGGTACCAGGAGGTATTGGCCAATGAGGCTTTGGTGTCCATCCCTGGGCTTATGGGATTGGCCAACTTCTTTCTCACCTTGAAGCGAGACTCCCGGGCTTCAGGAATGTTGAGGGCCCTGGGGGTCCTCAGGGGAGGAGAGAATGTGCAGGCCACGCGCCAGGCCCTCCCCCAGCCCTGGTGAGAACTCTGCCCCTTCTGTCTCTTGCACTGAGCTGCCCAGTTGATTACAGGCTTCCCTGCGGGCAGGGCAGGTGCCCTCTTCGTCTTGCCTCCTGGCTTTTTGGACACTTTCAGTGCTTACTTGTTCATTGTACTGACTGAAATAGGTGCAGAGTGAAGTCTTGGAAAGAAGGGCCATTCTTACCTGGAGGGAGGGAGGAGGACTTCCTGGAAGAGGCGACTTTGAGTTGGGTGTTGTCAGTCACCGACCTCTCACTAGTGCAGCAGATTTGGTAAATGTGGAGTCAAGACAGACCACCACTGGCTGAGAAGGAAGTGGGTGGGGACAGCTGGCATTTGGCCTGAGAAAGGGAGGGTAAAGGCTAGCCTGAGGGCATACCAGTCTCTTGAAAATTTTTGAAAGGAAGGGCGAAACTAGGACTTGCTTTGCCTTGTCTCTTCTTCCATAAAATGGGGATAATAATAGTGCTCCCCTCCCAGGATTGTTGTAAGGACCTAGTGAGACGATAATAATTGTAACGCATGTAGCTAGTGCTGGGCACATGAATGTTGGCTCCTGTTAACTATCATTATGGAGACAGCAGGAAGCCGTTAACAGAGGCTGAAGAGTTTAGAGCGAGAAGCCGGAGGACAGGGGCCCCAGAGGGGTTGGCACGAAGGGCCACCTTGTCATCAGAGGTGGGAGGAAAGGAGGAGGGGCTTTGAGATGAGGAGAAAGGGAAGCTCAGGGCAGTGTCAAGGAGGAGACGTCAGTCATCTCTGAGCCCCGAGCACTCATTAAGCACCTTCTGTGTGCCGGGCATTGTGCTGAGGCACACCCTGGCTTCTGCTCTAGCTGTCTAGAAAGGGGGCTGAGCTGCCCGGAACCCAGTGTGTGCTGCAAGGCAGCCTTGAGAAGGGTGAGAAGATGGAAAGGATGATGGGCTGGAGTAGAGTAGGGACCCGGTATCCCCACGCGAATGATCCCAGGATGGCCGAAAGACAGGAACAGTTTTCAGAAGAAGATATCTAAGCTACCTTCAGCCGTGTGCAAAAATGCTTTAAAACACTAATAATTAAAGAACAACCGTGATGTCCCACCTCACCCCCATCAGATTGGCTCAATTGACAAAAAAGGGGGAAATGACAAATGCTAAAAGGGTTGTAGGAAAACAGGCACACTAGTACATGATTGGTAGAGCTGCAGCCGGTCCAGTCATTCTGGAAGTCAGTTTGGAACTGTGCCCCCAAAGCCACTAAACTGGCCATACCTTTTGTCCTGGAGAGATCAAAGAAAGAGGAAAAGGACCCATATGTGCAAAAATAATGATAACAGCTCTTTTTGTGGTGGCAAAAAATTGGAGACTGAGGGTACCCATCCTTTGGGAGCTGGTTAAGCTGATTATGGTTGATGTGCTGTAAGAAGCGTTGAAGAGTCTGGATTCAGAGAAACCTGGGAAGACTTGGACAGAAGCAGAGGACAGTTCACCCAGTAACAACATTGCCAAGACAACCTTCAAAGGTAGGAGAGCTGAGGGCAGTGCCGTGCCCAGCTGGGATTCCAGCGGACATGCGAACGTGTTGTGCACCTGCTGACCCGGAGCCGCGGCTCACTCGGAGGCAGAGGGAGACGCGCATTTTTGGACAAGGCCAATATGGCAGTTTCTCATGCTTGACTAATCATATTTGTTACAAGGATTCCCTTTTCCTTTCCCTTTCCCCTTTTTTCTCTTTTCCTTTTTTTTTTCAAGTGGTTAGGGTGGAGTTAAAGGGAGAAAAATAATTAGAAAAATTAGAATTGGAAAAATCAAAATCAGAATTTAAAAAACCCCCACAAAAACCAAATGGAGTTTGGGATTTCCTGCCTAGAGATTTTCAAATTGGGGCTGGGGGACCCTGCACAGGTCTGCATCCTTGGTCAAGGGCCAGCTCTCAATGGTACCTGAGTCCTCACTGCCTTCCAGGCTGCTGGCTCTGGGACGAGCATGGATGGTTCATGAGATATGGAGCCTGTGCGTGCCTCATCCGTCATCCCCGAGTCTGCCCTCTCAAGCCCCGCAGAGCAAACCCGAGCCCACTCCCAGATGATGTCCGTCAAGGACATGGATCCAGATGGCATGCCATCTCTTCTTCAGGCTTCTAACCACCTCTCGCTCCTTCTCTGGAAGCCTTCCCTTCTGAATCTCCATCTCTAACCACTTCCCTCATACAAATTCTGTGTGTTGGTGTTTCATCCCCCGACTGTGCCTTGTGGAAGTGCCTTGTTTCCCTGGAGCCTGGCTCAGGGCTCTGCGCCAAGTAGACAGTACACAAATGTTTGTCGAGTTGATTAGGGTTAGGGTTAGTTGATTCTGCAGAGATTGTAAGTGGGGGAGGAGCCCAGGGGAAGAGGAGAACCAGGGAGAGGCCAAGTGGAATTGGGCTGGGGTGGGCAGCTTTGGGAGAGAAAGACAGGAAGGAGCTGAGCTTCATGGCTCCAGGGGTCCGAGGTGCCCTCTCTGTGGGAGGGTCACGTCAGTTCAGCCAGTGTTGGGAGGGCCTTCTTGGTGAGTTATGCTAAGCCTGGGGGACCCCTAGTCCTGCTGCAGGAAGCCTTGTGGTCCGATGGGGCAGTAGTAGAGGGCTCTGCTGGGAGGAGGAAGCCTGCTGATGTCCAATGTATGGCCCTGTCATCTGTGGAGAAGCTAAATGCTGCGCTCCTCACTCTGCCTCCAGCCTTCCCTCCTGTAACATTTGGAAAAGTTTGAGAGGCATAGTTTCTGGGTAATTAATCATTTTATTAATTATGCTAGCATATTACTAATAAATTGGGTAATTGATACTCTTGAATGCCAAAGCGACCCCCCCCCCCCCCCCCCAGTTTATATGCCCTTGGAAGAGTGGGTAGCAGTCAACTCTGATTGGTTAATAATTAATGAGAAGAACGAATATTGCAATGAGAGGTAGACCTATTCTAATGAGGGCCTAGGGTGGGGTGGGGAGGATGTAACTTTGATTGTGTCATTGACTTCTAAATCACCTTTAGCCTCTATGAAATCTAGACAAAGGATCTATATCCCCCACCCGGGTCTGAATGGAACACCCGTGGCCCAGCAGTTTCTCCTTAGATTAAATTCCTTGGAGGGCTGGGTGGAGTAGCAGTCCCAGAGTTAGGAGAATGTCAATGCTATCTGCCATCATCCCTCCTGTCCTTCAGAGGCTGAGCCTTGAAATAAGGACTGTAGAAAAAGGGGAGACTCTGGATCTCCCCAAATCATTGGTTATTAATAGTCATTTCTGTGACTCCTAATGAAGAAGAATGAATTGAAGCCACTGATGTGGGTCATGAGGGTGTCTGAGAAGGAAGGTCCCCCTCCTGACTTCCTGCAGGATTCGCACCAGCGCTGCCCACAAGGGCCCTTTCTCTGTGTCATCCAGATATTGGGGCACTCCCCTAAATGGAACACATGTAACTCCTTTTCAACTTCCTGCACAAACATTGCTTTCTCCCTAGTAGGATGTAGGTACTTTCTTTCCCAGCTTCGTATCCCCATTGTATGGTGCATAGTAGGAGCTTAGTGTATATGTGTGGTGCTTAATTGAAGAATTCTGATTTTTAAGCCACCTTGATGCTTGTGGCCATCGGTGCCACAAGGTCCTCTCCAGATCCCTTTAAAAAAGGGTCTTACCTTCTGATTTGGCGGTGGAGACTTGTGCTTTCACTGGTGTGGGGAGCACCTTCCCCTAAGACTGATTGCCATCCATCTGAAACATAAGGTCTTAGAGAGTTGCCTGGGAACTGGGAAAGTGATGTGACTTGCCCAGGGTCACTAAGCAGTACTTGGATCCAGATCTTTCTGGCTCTCAGGCTGGTCGTCGGCTATGAGCTGATTTTCAAGACGTTAGTTGGTCAGTCAGTGAACATTTAATGAGCACCTACTGTATGCCAAGCCCACAGTAGGATGCATGTGGGTACAAGGAGCTCTCACAGTCTTCATGAAGGAGTTCATATGCAAACAGCCATTTACAAACAAGATATACCCAGGATAAATGGGGAAGCCCCAGCATGGAGGGGGTGGGAAAGGCTTTCCTATTAATACAGATGCATTTTATTCATGTTGAGTGTGGGTGTGTGCACATGGACATGCATGTGGTAGAAATGGGCTCCTCTGTAAATGGGAGGGCCTTCCAGGGTTGAGTTTTATGGGAAGCTGAGTCCCGGGTTCCTGGGAAGGGGTAGGGCTGGCAGCTGCAGCTGTCTTCTCTGTATGCACCCATGTTCCAGCTGGGAGGACTCTGGGGAAGGCCGAGGATGGTTTATGCAGAGCACCATGGTGAGCTTCCCACCCGGAATGTGCCGTGAAACCCTTCAGAGGTGGGGGAGAGGGTGTCTCAGTTTGGCCACGTCTGGTGCTGCATGGAGGGAAGCTGTCTGCAAGCCAAAGTCTCTTACAATTTGCCTTTAGCATCGTAGAGAGTGGCCCAGCCTAGGGCCTCTCCTCTGTGAATTCCACTGGCCACATGGGCCATCCTCCCTTTGGGCTTGCTGCACCGGGAGGGGGTGGGAGTGGTCACCTACTGTGTGCCAGCCACTGTGCAAAGCACTGGAGATACAAAGCAAGACAGAAGAGTGACAGTGCCCACAGTGGGTTAGGGTTAAACTCTTTGAACCTCAGTTTCCCCCTCTGCACAACGAGCTGAATCCTCCTTCCATCTATCTTCCTGGGATCAACGTGAGGAAAGCGTTTGTTTGGCCATGGCTGCCTGCGGGGCCCCCACCGGAGGAGGTGCTTAATCACTGTTGCTGGCATGGGATTGAATGGTTCATCCAAGCACCCAAACATGGTGGAGAAGGCAGCTTGCTTCCACTTTCAGGCGAGGGATGGATTCTCTCCCAGAGCTTGAGCTATCGGGAAGTTTGGTTATTTTAGAATGAGACAGAGGGCGTGAAGTGAGTGCAAGCATCAGGGGAAGCTGAGTGCCTTGGTGGCACTGTTGGAGTGCGCCATGGGCCTCCAAAGGATCATGAGGAGTGGGGTAGGGGCCCCAGAGCTCCATGAGCACACCCTCATCCAACGTCTTTCTCAAAAACCCCAGTGAAAAGTCTTTTTAGGACTTCCACTTTTGAGGTGATATTAGAAAAACAGAATGTGGTCTTTTATTTTTAAATCACATGATCATGGGCTTTAGAGCTTGAAGAGAGCCTGTGGGTCATCTTGTGCAACACCCTCCCTCATTTGAAGGACGAGGAAGCAGAAATGCAGAATCTCTAGGCCACACCCACGCTTGTACATGGTGCTTCTGGCCCCCATGCTCAGATGCTCAGGTCAGGGTGCTCGCCCCACCCCCCATTTTTTCAGTTCCAGGCCCCAGCTTTGGTGGTCCTCAGGTAAGCAGCTATTTATTCTGTGCCTCCTCGGCGCAGGGCCTCCCAGCCCTGCCGTAGACACAGCCCCTGGCCTTAAGGACCTTGCCATCTAGCAAGAGAGGAGGTAGCAGTGGGGAATGCAGTAAGTGCGCCCTGAGAGATGATGCTTCCCAGACCTGTCACATGCTAAGCAATCACTCTGAGTGTGAGAGAGTGTGTGTGTGTGTGTGTGTGAGAGTGTATGCGAGACTCTGTGTGTGTGAGTGTGTGAGGGTGTGAGAATGGGTATGTGTGTGAATTCGTGTGTGAGACTATGAGTATGTGTGAATGTGTGTGTGAGTTATATTGTAAGACCGTGAGAGAGTGTGTATGTGTGTGAATGTGTGTGTGAGTTGTGAGAGTGTGTGTGAATGTGTGAGTGTGTGAGTTTATGAGCCTGAGTGTGCGTGAATGTATGAGTTGTGAGAGTGTGTATGTGAATGAGTTTATGTGTGTGTGTGAGAATGAGTGTGTGTGATGTGTGTGTGACTGTGAGTATATATGAGTGTGAGAGTGGTGTGAGACTGAGTGTGTGTGTGAGACTGTGAGTGTGTGAGTGTATGAGAGTGTGAGATTGAGTGTATGTGAGACTGTGTATGTGAGTGTGTGTGTGTGTGAGTGTGTGTCTCGCTGGCTTCCACCATAAACTCCTTCCTCTTCACTTCTCCCAGAATCCTTGCCGTTACCAAGTCCTGGGTATTCATTTGTCCCCATGCCCGCCCCCCCTTTAGTAGTTTAATTTTTAAATATTTTTATTCAAAGTTCTGAGTTCCCAATTCTATCCCTCTCTCCCTCCCCTCCCACCTCCCTGAAATGGTAAACAGTCAGATACAGGTTATACATGTGCAATCATGTAAAACATTTCTGTATTAGTCATTTTATAAAAGAAGACTCGAAGAAAAGGGGGAAAAAGTGGAGAACAGCGTGCCTCAGTCTGTATTCAGTCAATATCAGTTCTTTCTCAGGAGGCCGATAGTCGGCCTCATCATGAGCCCTTTGGGATTGTCTTGGTCGTGATTGCATCACTGAAAATAGCCATTCATTCACAGTTGATCATTGCTACAATGTTGCTGTTGGTGTGTACAACATTCGCCTGGTTCTGTATCAGTTCGTATGAGTCTTTCCAGGTTTTTCTGAAATCATCCTGCTTGTCATTTCTTTTTTATTTTTTTTTTGAGTTTTGCTAATATTTTATTTAAAATTTTGCATCTATGTTCATTAGGGAAATTAGTCTATAGTTTTCTTTCTCTGTTTTGACTCTTCCCGGTTTAGGTATCAGCACCATATTTGTATCATAAAAAGAGTTTGGTAAGACTCTTTCTTTGCCTATTTTACCAAATAGTCTGTGTCGTATTGGAATTAATTGTTCTTTAAATGTTTGATAGGATTCACTTGTAAATCCATCCGGCCCTGGAGATTTTTTCCTCAGGAGTTCATCAATGGCTTGTTCAGTTTCTTTTTCTGAGATAGGGTTATTTAAGTATTTTGCTTCCTCTTCTGTTAATCTGGGCAATTTGTATTTTTGTAAATATTCATCCATTTCACTAAGGATTGTCAAATTTACTGGCATACAGTTGGGCAAAGTAGTTCCTAATTATTGTTTTAATTTCCTCTTCATTGGTGGTGGATTCACCCTTTTCATTTTTGATACTGGTATTTTGATTTTCTTCTTTCCTTTTTTTTAATTAAGTTAACCAAAGGTTTATCTATTTTATTGATTTTCTCATAAAACCAGCTCTTGGTTTTATTTACTAGTTCATTAGTTTTCTTAATTTCAATTTTATTAATCTTTTCTTTGGTTTTCAGTATTTCCGATTTGGTATTTAATTGAGGATTTTTAATTTGTTCTTTTTCTAGTTTTTTTTTTTAGTTGCATGCTCAATTCATTGATCTCCTCTTTCTCTATTTTATTCATGTAATTTAGAGATATAAAATTTCCCCTAAGAACTGCTTTTGTTGCATCCCATAAGTTTTGGTATGTTGTCTCATTATTGTTATTCTCTTGGATGAAATTATTGATTGTTCTATGATTTGTTGTTTGACCCATTCATTCTTTAGGATTAGATTTTATAGTTCCCAATCATTTTTTAGTCTATCTTTCCATGGCCCTTTATTACATATAATTTTTATTGCATCATGATCCGAAAAGCATGCATCTAATATTTCTGCCTTTCTGCATTGGATTATGGGGTTTTTATGCTCTGGTACATGGTCAATTTTTGTGTATGTGCCATGTACCACCAAGAAAAAAGTATATTCCTTTCCATCCCCATTCGGTTTTCTCCGCAGGTCTATCATATCTAACTTTTCTAATGTTCTGTTCACCTCCTTAACTTCTTTCTTGTTTATTTTGTGGTTAGATTTATCTAGTTCAGAGAGGGGGAGGTTGAGGTTCCCCACTAGTATAGCTTTGCTGTCTATTTCTTCCTGTTACTCCCTGAACTTCTCCTCTAAGAATCTGGATGCTATACCACTTGGTGCCTATATGTTTAGTAATGATATTACTTCATTGCCTATGGTGCCTTTTAGCAGGATGTAGCTTCCTTCCTTATCTCCTTTGATAAGATCTATTTTTGCTTTCCCTTTGTCTGAGATCAGGATTGCTACCCCTGTTTATTTTTACAGCTGAAACATAATACATTCTCCTCTAGCCTTTTACCTTTACCCTGTGTGTGTCATTCTGTTTCAAATGTGTTTCCTATAAAGAACATATGGTAGGATTATGGTTTTTAATCCACTCTGCTATCTGCTTCCATTTTATGGGAGAGTTCATCCCATTCACATTCACAGTGGTGATTACTCTCTGTGTCTTTCTCTCCATCCTATTTCCCCCCTGTTTACGCTTTTCTTTCTCCTTTCTCCCTTTCCCTCCTCACAAGTATTTTGCTTCTGACTAGTGCCTCCTTCAGTCCCTCCTCCCTTCTATTAGCTCCCTCACTTTTCTTCCCCTTTACCCTTACTGCTTCTTCCCTCCCTTCTATCCCCTTCCCTTTTCTTCCCCTTTTCCCTCCTACTGCCTATAGGGCCTGTTAGAGTTCTATACCTGATTATGTTATTCCCTCCTTGAGCCAAATCTGATGAGAGTAAGGTTCAAACAATGCTCATCTCCCTCACTGCTTTCCCTCTTCTGTAATAGGTTTTTGTGTCTTTTCCTGTAAAGTAATTTACCCTTGTCTGCCTCCTCCTTTCCTTTTCTCCCAGTATAATCCCTTAATTAGATCAGATTAATCCACTTACTTAGATCCATTTAACCCACTTAATTAGATTTTTTTATCATTACATCAAAATCAACTTATACCCACCCTCTCTGTCTATGTATACCCCTTTAAAATGGTGTAATAACAATACAGTTCTCAAGAGGTACAAGTGTCATCTTGCTTTGTTAGGATATGAACAGTTTGCCCTTATTAATAACATGTTGCTGTTGTTTTTTATTCTGTTCTGTTTACCTTTTTAAGTCTTTTTTTTTTTTTTGGTGAGGCAATTGGGGGGTTAAGTGACTTGCCCAGAGTCATACAACTGGTAAGTGTTATGTGTCTGAGGCCAGATTTGAACTCAGGTCCTCCTGACTCCAGGGCTGGTGCTCTATCCACTGCACCACCTAGGTGCCCTCTTTTTTTAAGTCTCTCTTGAGTCTTGTATTTGAAGATCACATTTTGAGCTCTGGTCTTTTCATCAGGAAGGTTTGAAAGTCCCCTATTTCATTGAATGTCCATCTCCTCCCCTGAAAGATCACACTCATTTTCGCGGGGTAGTTGGTTCTTGGTTGTAATCCAAGCTCCTTTGCCTTATGGCATGCACTACCATCTTTTAATTTAGAAGCTGCAAGGTCCTGCTTAATCCTGATTGTGGTTCCATGATATTTAAATTGTTTCTTTCTGGCTGCTTGCAGTATTTTCTCTTTGATCTGGTAATTTTGGAATTTGGCTACAATATTCCTTGGCATTTTCAATTTGGGATCTCTTTCAGGAGGTGATCTGTGGATTCTTTCTATGACTATTTTACCCTCTCGTTCTAGGACCTCAGGGCAGTTTTCCTTTATGATTTCCTGAAAGATACTGTCCAGGCTCTTTTTTTCATTATGATTTTCAGGTAGACCAGTAATTTTTAAATTGTCTCTCCTGGATCTATTTTCCAAGTCAATTGTTTTACCAATGAGGTATTTTAGATGAGGTTTTCATCTATTTTTTCATTCTTTTGTTTCTGTTTGACTGATTCTATTTCTCTCATAGAGTCATTAGCTTCCATTTGCCCCATTCTAATTTTTAATGAATTGTTTTCTTCTATTAGATTTTGTACCTCCTTTTCCATTTGACCCATTTTACTTTTTATGGAGTTTTCCTCAGTGAGTTTTTGAGCCTCCTTTTCTGTTTGGGCAATTCTGCTTTTTAAGGAGTTGTTTTCTTCAGTGTACTTTTTTTCCAGTTGGCCAACTGTATTTTTTAAGGACTTGTTTTTTACAGTTAATTTTTGTCCTTCCTTTTCCAAGCTATTGACTCTCTCTTGCATACCTCTCATTTCTTTTCCCAAGTTTCCAAGAAGGCTTTTTGGGTTTCAGACCAGCTCATATTCCCTTTTGAGGTTCCAGATGTGGGTTTGTTGACAATGTTGTCCTCTTCAGAATTTCTGCCTTGATCTTCCCTGTCCCCATAATAAGAATCTATGGTCATTGTACGTTTCTTTTTACTCATGGTGTTTGTTTATTTCATGCCCTTTAAAAAAAATTGAGCTCTCCTGCTGGAGGGCAGGGGTTACTGACCCAAGCTTCTTGTGCTGGGATCCTGGGGCCTGCTCACTGGCTTCATGTGCTGGAGCCTGAGATGCTGGCAGTTGGAGGCTGTAGGGTTCTGGCAGCTTACCTGGTGTTGGGCTAGAATCAGCAACACTGGAGCTCTAGGGGTAGGGTGGGTTAGTCTGGCCCCTGGAAGATGCCTGCTCACCCGAGCTTTGCACTCCTTTCTTTGACTCCTGTTCACCTGGGCCTTGCAGAGGATCTTTCCCTGCTGCGGGATGCTTCTCCACCTGGAGCTTTCCCTCTTGGAGTTGTGCTGCCCAGAGTTTTACTGAGGCATTGGAAGACTTGGCTGCTGGAGAATGCTGTGGCATGTGGTGGTTTTCCAAGCCAGTTTCCACTGGTTCCCCTTCCTGTAATGAGGCACTTGGGGGTCCTGGTGTTGGTGCTTGCGTGCTCCAGTACCTGGAGCTCAGGATCTCCCCCTGGCATGCTGAGGTGGGGCTTTCTGCTAGCTTGGTGGGACACTTCCCGTTCTGTACTGCTCTCCCTCCCCCCAGAGCAAGAGGGGCCTTTCCCATTAATTCCCCAAGCTTCCTGGGCTACAAGACTGCTGCACCTCGTCTTTCTGCTGCTTCAGCTGTCCCAGGGTTTTTCCTGGGGTAATATTTTCTGGGCTTTCAGAGGTCAATAAGGGAGGGTGAGAGAGACTTACTCCTGCTTGTCATTTCTTATGGCACAATAATATTCCATCACAATCATATGCCACAGCTTGTTTAGCCGTTCCCCAATGGATGGGCATCCTTTGGATTTCCAATTCCTTGGTTTTTGAGATGCAGACCTAGCACCCACCCTCTACTCTTGTCTCTTCCTGCTGCTTCCAGCCCAGGATCATCCTGATCCTTCTGGATCATCACAGCAGCCACTCTGCCTGTTCTATTCCATCCTGCCTACTCACTGGCATGGCATTCTTTGTCCAGAAATCTTCAGTGGCTCTGTGATTTGCCAAGTTGAGATCTGAATGTTCTGCCTGCATTCAAGGCCGTCTCTACCTGCCACTTTGGGCTCATCTCATGGCTCTACCCTTCTCATCCTCTGGGGTCCAATTAAGTGAGCTGTTGAGCCATTGTTACCTGGCCATGCCTTGGCTCATCATCTGCCCTGGGCCCAGATGCCTGCATTCTCCTTCCACTAATCCTCTCATCCTTTCAAGCTCAGCTCAGATGCCAGCTCCTTCAAAGATCCCACTGAGATTCCTCCAAGGGGTTCCAGCCTTTCTCCTTAGACCTCTTGTAATGTGTGGGGCCCCACCTCCCTGCTAGATGTAAGTGCCATGAAGGCCAGGGCTGGACCTCATCTCAGCTCCATCTCCTAGGGCACAGCCCTAAGCTCTCCACACAGTAGGCCCTCCCAGGCTGGGGCTCTGGGCCAAGGACTGGGAGGATGGAGGACAGGGTAAGGTCTTGTTCTGGGAAAGGTGGAGGATTTGACAGGGCCTGGAGAGAACCTCAGTGCTCAGAGATGGGCTGGAAGGACCTTCTCCCAGGGCAGGAACGGCATCAGCAAAGGCCTGGTGGTAGGAAGGGCACTATGGAACAGGCCAGTTGGCTGTAGGGCAGGGCGTGTGCAATTTTAACTACAGCGTCAAGGCGTGATCCCCAGAAGTGACCCCATGCGCATTTGTGTGCCTGAGGACTTTGCACGCTTCACCGTTCCTAGTAACAAAATTTCGCTCCTTTTCCCAGGTTCCTGATCATTTCCCACTATCTGCTGAAAAGCCCAGAACTGGTGAAATCCATGTATGCCAAGCTGAGCAACCCAGAAAGGTGAGCCCCCAAACCAGTGTGGTTTTGAGTAGTTAGCATTCCATAGAGAGTGTCCTGCTTGCATGATTGAAAAACGGTGTGGTTTCGGGCTGGCTCAGGGTCTCTAAGTACGTGTTTCTCTGTCAGTAATGGTTTTAAATTGGCTGGTTAACATTACATCCTTGCCATAGCTGGCAGGGGTTGGGGGGGTGCTGAGTCCAGGTTGGTGCCATTACTCAGGAAGGGTGAGCCCTCAAGCTCCTGCTTTGGGTTTGTCCTTGCTGGTGCCTGGTTGCCCAGCTTTTCCCTTCACCAGGCACACCCTGTGCTTGTCCTGGACTTTGTAGTTTCCCTGCAGATAGCTCAATCAAAGATGCAAATGGAATACCTGTTTGCATGATAGCGGGAAGAACCCTAGAAGAGGGGCTCAGGAGACCTGGGGGTGGTCCTGATTCTTCTCAGAGCCCCTCTGTGTGATGGGTCATGGGCCAATCACATCCCTCCTCTGGCTCTCGATCTCCACCTGGGTAAAATGATAACATGGGCCCTGGCTGCATGCCCTCCTTCAACAGAGGTGTAGCAGGGAGGGGCTTTGCCTTGGAGAAGCCATGGGCCGCATGGGCGTGAGAAGTGTGGCTCCCAGACCCTGAACTCAGCCATGCAGTCTTCACTGCATGACCTCTTGGTAGAGCACTTGTTAGGGGTCTGGTTGGACAAGATGTTCCCAGAAATCCCCTCTGACACAGTGACTCACGAGGTCATCAGGCCACAGAGCTGGAGGAGGGGTCTTCCAGTCTGACTGCTACTTTACAAGTGAGGAAACTGAGGTCCAGAGAGAATCAGTCACTCGCCAAAGTTTACAGCCATAATAATTAGCAGAACTTGATTCAACCCCAGAATTCTGTGATTTTAATCCACCTATTTTTTAGAGGATTTATTCTGGAGAGACAGAAAAAGAGTGAGGTTGGTTGTGATCAAAGATTTTAACTCTGTGGATGCTTCTGAAAATGGAGAAATTTCCTTCTTAGTGTTACTAGTAAATTCAGTACATTTCAGCCCCTACCGTGTGCGAGGTGCTATGGGAGGTGCTGGCCACACAAGGCCCTGCTGTGTGCGAGGTGTTGTGGAAGGTGCTAGGCACACAAGGCCCTACTGTGTGCGAGGTGCTGTGGGAGGTGCTGGGCACACAAGGCCCTACTGTGTGCGAGGTGCTGTGGGAGGTGCTGGCCACACAAGGCCCCACTATATGCGAGGTGCTGTGGGAGGTGCTGGCCACACAAGGACAACACAGCGTAGTCCCTGCCCTCACAGAGCTGATCTTCTGCTGGGGGGAACAACACGTACACACAGAAGGGTATGTGAGAGAGAGTGAGAGTATGAGGGTGGGGAGAGAGAGAAACCCCTGGGCCTCCAGGCCTGCTCCTGCCACTGGTAAGGTAATTGGATTTGCCCACTGTGGCTTCATTGGTTCAGACAGGAAATTGTAGAATGGGTTATCCTTTTCACACTCGGGACTTCTCTGGGGTCATCAGCCCTGATGCCCAGAGCTCTCTGACCCTTTACGGTCTTCCTTCTCTCCCTTGTGTTTTTCAGGGTTATGTTGCTCGATCTCATGGTAGCCAAGCTTGTGGGGGATGAACCGCTGACCAGAGAGGAACTGGACGCCTTTCTAAGGCACGCTGAATGGGTTGCAAGCAGCTTCCAAGACAAATGCAAGTCTGTGCTGAAGCTTGCCTCAGCCGGGCACGATGATGATGAGGTCAGGGTACAGACAGCCCCTGGGAGGGCAGGAGGGAGGGAGTAGCCCAGGCCAGCTCAGGGCGCCTCCCACTTGTGTTCATTTCTGGGCCACTGTCCCTGGTGCCTCCCTGTGCCAGCCTTTCCCATTCTCCTGGCCCTGGCCTCCTCTGCCATCGGGCCCACTGCTGATCTTAGAGTGCCACGTCTCCAGCTTGGAAGGACTTGAGATGCTGCGGCCTCATGGGCGGGTGCCTGAGCCCCTACAGCGGGCTCTCCAGCTTCTGCGTGGTGGGAAACTCACTGCCTTAGGAGGCAGTCCATTCCCTTGGAGGATGTCCCAATTGTTAGAAAGTCCTTTTTGGTGGTGACTTGAGATCTTCCCTCAGATCACATCAGGGGCTTTCTCCCCCTCCCCAATTGGAAGTGATTGTATTGAGGAAATTAAGATTTTTCCCCTTCCTCTGAATGTCCACATTTTCCTGTGGCTTCTCCTTTTCCTTTCTTAAAGCCTGTTTCAGAAGCAGCTGTGTCTCTTCTTTTTTCTTCCTTCCCCCCTCCACTCTCTTCAGGGCAGGGGCTGAGAAGCAGCAGGGGCAGGAGGAAAGGCCCTGACAGTGAGCTGTGGGGCCTGGGCTCTCCTCCCTGCCTCCTGCTCTTCCTTGTACCAGGGTCTGTAATATTCAGAGATGCTCCCTCCCTCGCGGCCCCTCTGCCTCCTCTGCGCAGAGGCATGTCTCACACCAGTCTCCTCATTGCCCACAAGTGCACCACTTCCCTCATTCACTGGGTCATTTCTGCTCTCTGGGTCTCAGACTCAGCCTGGACGGAGATGGTCTCCAAAATACCCAGAGCTGTCACACGGCCTTCTGACCCCTGCCCCTCCCCCGACCTTTCAGCCATCCCCCCGTCTTCCTTCAGCAGCAGGTTTCCTCATGTCTGCCCTGCCACCTTCTCAGGGAGGTCTTGGCCGATTCCCTTGGAGGCAGGTGCTCTCTCCCCCCAGATTCCACGGCATTTGTTTATGTGTGTTTAGAAGCCGTGTGCCCTCTACCCACTCCCTCCCCCTGAGTAGAATTGTTCCTCATTTCGTCGCTCCCTCCCTCGTGCCTGGCATCGTGCTTGTGGGATAAATGAATAATCTTGGTGGTCCCCACTGTAGCACCAGCAGACAGGCCTCCCCTGCCCCCAACACACTCACTGGTTTGGGGAGTCCGAGCACCTCAGGCTCCCTCCGGCTTTCCACGCTCTCCCCGTACCTCCATCACCCGGACAGCTTTCCTCCATTGAAGGCCACAGGACACAAATGATGCTGACTTCAGCCAACCAGCTCCCATGCTGAGCACCTGGCCCTCTGTCTTCCTATCCTGCCTCCTCCTGCCTTCAAACCAGGGACTTTATTATGTGGTTGGCTCTCTTGGCAGGGGAGGGGGAGGATCCTGGGGAAAGGATGGGGATGTTAAAATTGAAAAAAGGCACCAAGAAAAATGTATTTTTTTAAAGAAGCAGATAAAATAGAATCAAGGAAAACCTCTTTTTATGAAATTCGTTTCTTTTAAAGGGGGCTGTCGTCTACTTTCTTAGTTTGAATAATAGGTCTCATGAGTACTCCATGTGGAGGCAGCGTGGTACAAGGGTTAGAACCTTGGTGAAGAGACAGAGGGGCAGAGTCCCAGTCTCTGCTCTGCTATTCGTGGCTGACGTGACCTGGGAGTCTCCCAAGTATCCCAACCTTCTCAGTCAAATAGGATGGGACCTGGGAGGGCCCTTTCCAATTTCAGTCTGTGTAGTCTGTGAACATAGCTGCAATCCTTCAGTGATCACTGTGAGCTCACATTTCCCTCTGCATGGGAAGATGTCCAGTTTGCTTTGTTTATTAGCTGCCTGCTCTGTACCCATCCATCCATCTGTCCATCTATCCATCGAACCACCCATCATCTATCAATCCATCTGTCCATCCATTATCCATCAGTCCGTCCATCCATTATCCATCAGTCCATCCATCCATCCATCCATCCATCCATCCATCCTCTATCCATTCATTCATCTGTCTATCCATCTATCCATCCATAGTCTATCCATTCATCCATCCATCAGTCTGTCCATTCATCCATCATCTATCTATTAATTTGTCTGTCCATCTATCCATCCATCCACTATCTATCCAGCCATCTGTTTGTCCATGCATTCATCCATCCATCATCCATCCATTCATCTGTCTGTTCATCCATCTATCCATCCATCTGTCCATCCATTATCCATCAGTCCATCTATCCATCCATCCATCGTCTATCCATCCATTCATCTGTCTATCCGTCTGTCCATCCATCAGTTTATCCATTCATCCATCCACCATCTATCCAGACATCTGTTTATCTATCAATCCACTCATCATCCATCCATCCATCCACCATCTCTCCAGCCATCTGTTTATCCATTCACCCATTCATTCATCCATCCATCATCTAGCCATCCATCATACCAATGGAGGAACGTTTACTAGGGGCCAGTTTTAGTTCCTATAAGAGTAGGCCCTCTAGCAGAGGGATAAGCTGTCCCCAACCGTGACAACAGCTAACAAGATCCCACGAGGAAGGCATTTGCAGAGGTGAGGCCTGAAAGAGAGGTTGTCCCTGCCCTGAAGAAGCTGCAGGGATAGTGGGGAGCTTCTGGGCTGTGGGTGGCCTAGAATGGCAAAGGAGTTTGAATGACTGCAGAGGAGGGAGGTCTGTGTAAGAGAGGTGGTTGTGGCAGGAGGCCGGAGTCTGTGTCTGGAGAGGGCCCTCAGATACCCGTGGTGTCCAGCAGGAGGAGCACTTCACTGCCCCGTGCCGCCTTGGTCTTGGCCTTGCCTTGGGATGATTCCCCCAGATGGTTAGAGGGAGGGAGGAGGGAGACAGGGGAAGGAGCACGCATGCTGAAGGCCTTGCTTAGCCACAGTCACTCCTCAGGTCGTGTTTGGAGGAATGAGAACCTGTGTGTGCTGTTGTCTTCCGGGCAGGGAGGGAGCACCAGAGAGGAGTGTCTGTCCGTCCTCAGAATCTCTCCTCGTCCTGTGCCCCAGTCAGAAGGCCCGGCTCCAAACCCAGCTGTGCCTCGTGACAGCTGTGTGACCTTGGGCGCGTCTCTTCCTTTCTCTGGCCCAGGTGTCAGATGAGGCAGTCTCCTAGGTCTCCGCCAGCCCTACCGTGGCTGAAACAGGTGTGACGCTCCTGGGAAACCCAGCAGGAGTTCTGAACATCGTGGCCTTGCAGGTTTCCTTATTCGTCTGACTAGTTTCTGGCTTCATTCTTTTCCCAGTTCCACTTTCTGGGTCTGAAGGGCGAGTGCCCTGCTGTCTGCTGGAGCCCTTGCCTGGTATCTCATGCCCTTGGGCTCTCTCGTACTGAACATTCCCAAAGTGAAGCCTGAATGCTCAGGTGTTTCGGGGGGAAAGCAGAGCCTCTGGCTCTCGGCCTTTATCCAAGCAAGCAGCTCCACAGCTCTGGCCCCCACTGCTCGCTGGTGCCCTGGGGAGGGTCCTTCTGTCCATAATAGAGAAGAGAAGTCAAAGAGGAGACGAGGGTCTTCCCTCCTATGCCTATCATCGCCAGCTTGGTAGAGCCAATGGAGCTTGGCTGGAGGGTGCCAGTTATGGAGAGTCAGGCCTAGGTTTCATTGGGGTTTGTCTAGGCCACCTTGTTTCACCAAACATAATTCATCGCAATTCATACCCACCCAGTGAGACACAGAAACACGAAACACCCAAAACAGTCTTAAAAATTGTTTAATTGTCTTCTGTGTTGGAGACCCATAAGATGTATAGTTGTTACACACACACACACACACACACACACACACACACACACACCCTCTTTGGGTGATTTCATGATTGATCACGATTTCAAGATTGTAACTGTACGTTGACTTGTTCTGGTATTTAGCCGCTCGACAAAGATGTGGAATGAGAAGGCCATCTGCAGTGGCCTTCTCCGTCTTCCCCATTTGTGGTTGGAGACGGTTGACAAGCTTGGGTGGTGTTGTATCACCAGCCTGTGGCCAGCGTCAGGGCTGGGCTTTTTGGCTGGGGCTGTCTCACACTCCCAGGACCCCAGCCTGGGCACGAGGCTGCTTTGCTCAGGAGCCTGTCTTAGAGTGATGGATTGATGAGTAGCTAGATCAATTTACGTTGTCAAGTAAGATCATCTTTTCAGACCAACCAAAATATTGCCTGTGTAATCCTAAGTGCGTATTTACCCAAGAGTAATGCCCCTTCTCACAGCCAGAGTGCTTCAACCTCAGCGGTAGATGGGGCATCTGTAGCTTTCCGGTGGGCCTTGCACACTGGGAAAGGTTGCAAAAGATAGCCATAATCACAGGCCTTTATTCTGCCTGCGTTTGACTAGTGACTTGTCCCGACTCAGCTTTCTGTGCTGCCGAGGACACTTCATCCCGCACTCATGGCGGCGGGCAGGCGTCTGCTGCTGGGAGCAGGATTGTCTTTGGGTCTGTTAAACACGGATGGCTTCTCAGAGCGCTCTTGTTTTTCTTGAAGTAGAGCAAACACCGGCTTCCCAGGCTGCGCAGTGAGTCATCAGGTGGCGAGCACAGGAAGCAATCATGGTGTTTAGATTTAAAGGCCCATGTACTTTTCTTTTCAGGAAGCCCTGGCCACAATTAGGCTTCTCCATGTCCTTTGTGAAGTGACCGCCAACTGTGAACTGCTGGGCTCCTTACAAGCCTTCCCTGGGCTCCTTGAGACAGTAGTTGGTGAGTGGACATCAGTCTGTGTAAGTCACTGGTTACCTGATCACCATCCATGGCAAATGGGAAACAAGTCTCCTGCCTTTCCAAAATGGATTAGTAGGATTCATCAGTTCTTGGTCCTCAAATTTTGAGTAGAAAAATTGTCAGAAAAATCTGCTGCCTACTGTGTCTGTCAAGATAGTCAGAGCCATGTGGGCCTACTGTGTGTGTGAGAGGACAGTCAGAGCCATGTGGGCCTACTATATGTGTGAGGACAGCCAGAGCCATCTGAGCCTACTGTGTGTGTGAGGACAGCTAGAGGTATGTGGGCCTACTGTGTGTGAGAGGACAGCCAGAACCATGTGGGCCTACTGTGTGTGTGAGGACAGTCAGAGCTATATGGGCATACTGTGTGTGTGAGTTCAGCCAGAGCCATCTGGGCCTACTGTGTGTATGAGGACAACCAGAGCCATGTGGGCCTACTGAGTGTGTCAGGCCAGCCAGAGCCATCCGGGCCTACTGTGTGTGAGGATAGCCACAGCCATGTGGGCCTACTGTGTG
>NW_020950172.1:965692-970282 GCF_900497805.2 Vombatus ursinus
GCCTACTGTGTGTGAGGATAGCCACAGCCATGTGGGCCTACTGTGTGTGTGAGGACAGCCAGAGCCACGTGGGCCTACTGAGTGTGTGAGGACAGCCAGAGCCATTCCTCCGTATTTAGTGCCATTTCTGTTACGTCTTTTTGGAGATCCTTCCTCATGTTTTCCCATAACTGTATGAGGTTTATCCAGGGATCCTCGTACATTGCCTTGGAACCCGGCTGGATGTTCAGTCAGGGCCAAGCTCCTTTTCCTTGCGCAGTACCTTTCTGGTTTGAGACACGTCCCAGGGCTGGGTCCTTGGCTCCCCCCCAAGGTCCAGCGGCTGTTGCAGGAGCTCCCCTCCGTCCGGCCTCTGCCATGATGGCCCTGGGCTGGCTGATCACGCCCCTTCGGCTCCACACCTTCTGTCCTTCCGCCACCTTGGGGGCGCCCCGTCTGCTGGCCTTGTCTCTGACAGGCGTCTTGTTCCCTTCTCAACAGAGATCTTGCAGCTGGCTCACTTGGCCGGGAAGCAGTCACGAAACGTCTTCACGGCCGCGTCTTGTATGCGAGGCGACGGGGACATCTCCAACCCTGCCGTGGGCTTCAAGTCCCACCTCGTTCGCTTGATTGGGAACCTGTGCTACAAGAATGGGAAAAACCAAGACAAGGTAGGCTCGCCTGGGGCCAGGCATGTCCTGGAGGCCGCAGAGGGCGGCTGCGCATTTGTCTCGGAGTCTTAGTGCCCGTACCTGGCTTTAGCCGTGTGCCCGAGGGGGTGGCCCAGAGTGGGAGCCAGAGGACTGAGGGCTGACGTCGGACGTTCCCTTCCCCTCTCTGGGCCTCACAATGGACAGAGGAGACCCCCCGAGCTTCCTCCGGGCCCTGCATCTGGGGCTTTCCCAGGGGCTCTGCCTGCCAGGGAGTGCGCTGGCTGCCATGACAGCATTGGCGCAGGGACCTCCCAGTGGGACAGCTCCCTCGGCCAGTGCCCGGTAGCACCTGCTGTGTGGCCAAATCCTCTGGGAGAGTTCTCTGGGCACCCAGTGGGTTCTCCTAGCCAGGGTGTGTCGGAGAGAATGCACCCAGGTGCCTTTTGCACTTTTCTTCCGATAGTACTGCTTGGGCCCACAACCACAGGGTTCTGCCCCACTGGGACTCTGGGAAAGCCTCCCCAGCTGGACCCTCCTCCTGAGCCCAGGAGCAGCCAGGGCCTGGAGGCACGTGGGAGGGACAGCCGGCCCACCCATGACTGATGCACAATCGCGGTCATTGGGTTTGCTCCTGGCTGGATCTCAGTGTCCCCCCTTGTTGGTAGGGATGAGGCCCCCGGCCTCCAACAGAGGACATAGACACAGCTCAGCAGCCAAGGCTGGAGGGGCCGTGATCTGTATCAGTGGAGGGCAGGCTGACACTGAGGAGGTCACAGAGTTGCTAGCCCTGGGGCTGAGGGAGGCTTCGCTGAACTGACAGTCATTGTTTGCTCAGTTGCAACATGTCTCAATTCATCCATTTACTCTTGGCACTTACTGACTGCCCAGCCTCGGGCAAGGCTCTTGCCCTCTCTGGGCCTCTGCAGAGTCAGGGTCACGGTCATTGGGCTCCCCAAAGGCAGGCTGCAGCCAGACTGGCGGTTGGTGTCTTCTGGAATTTCCCTGTCCACCAGGGCATGGTGGCTACGGTAGGGCTGAATCAGGCGTCGGTGGGCAGTGGCCTCCTAAGTCATCCCTCCCGTAGCCTATGATGAGTGTCCCGAGGCCTTGGGAGCCCAGCCATGACCACAGAGGCTGCCCCTGCTGCCTGAGGGCCTTAACAGCCTTCTGGGCCCAGAGCATCACCGAAGAAACACGGTGGAAGGCAGGGAGAGTGAGGGAGATCCGGGGAGAGGAGGAAAAGGAGCAGTCAGATGGAGGGGTCCAGGAGGTCTCTTGTGTGTGTGTGTGTGCTCGTGAGAGTATGTGAGTGTGCGTGTGTGTGCATATGTGTATGAGTGTGAGAGTCCATGTGTATGTATGTGTGCGTGCATGTGTAAATGAGCGTATGTATGTGTGTGCATGTGTAAATGAGCGTGTAGGTATGTGTGTACATGTGCTCATGAGAGTATTGCGTGTGCATGTGTGTGTATGTGTGCAACATGCTTCTGAGAGTATGAGTGTGTGTGTGTGCAAATGAGCATATGTGAGTGTGGGAGTGCATGTGTGTGTGTATGTGTGCACGCGTGCTCATGAGAGTATGAGTGTGCATGTGTGTGTATATATGCAACGTGCTCCTGAGAGCATGAGTGTGCATGTGTGCTTGTGCAAATGAGCATATGTGAATGAGTGTGTGTGTGCGTGTGTGTGTATAGGTGGGTGTAAGTGCATGGGAGCATGTGCACGAGCACATGTGAGTGTGTATGTGTGAGTGTACGTGTGAGAGTGTGAGGGCGTGTGCTGCTGTGGATTGTGACTATACAAATGTGGCGTCACGGTCGTGTACAAGCGAGTGTGCGTAGGAGTGCATTTGAGAGCACGTGTGGACAGGAGCGTGCAGGGGCAGGGGTTCTGAGCCCTGCTGGCGATTTCAGGCTGAGCATCTGGAGGCTGCGGCCTGCACTTCCTCTCTGCCCTGCCCTGGGCGTCTGGGGCCAGGCACGGCTGCCCCGAGGGTGGGCTCCGTCTGCTCGTGTGCCTCTGGGCCACCCACCTTGGTTGGTGGGGGTTGGCAGCCGTCCTCATAAACGGTCTTGGTCAAGGGAAGGCTAGCTGCCCTCCAGCGGGGAGAGGTTTAGAGTCAGGGGTTGGGTGCGACGCTGGCAGACTCCGGAGGTAGTGAGCTCTCCATCTCTGGAGCCTTTCAGAGCAGCTGGGGGAAGCAGACGTCGGCTCAGACAAGATTCCCTCTGGCCAGGTGCCTCCTCGGGGGCTGTGCAGCCGGTCCTCGGCCAGCTCCCCTGGTGCCGGCAGGCGGGGGTGAGGGGGTGGCTTCTCTCTGAGCTGGTGCGCTCTGTCTCTGTTGGACCTCAGGCTCTTCCTCTGTCAGAGCCTCAGCTTATCGCTTGGGAGGCTGGATGTACAGGCATGATTTGGCTTGCTGCAAATTCCATTTCTTTGTCATGTAATCCTAGTTCAAGAAGTATGTTAGAATTCATAAATCAAGCTGTCACCGTGTGTCTCCTTACCTCACAGTTCCTGTTACAGTAAATGAAATTAAAATTCCTGTCCAGAGGACATGGACCACGGCTGGCTGCGTTGCCCCTCGGGGGTGAGGCTGCTCTCTGCCCTGCTGGGTCGGGGTGGCCCCGGCCGGCTCCTCCCCCCGACGGGCTGGGGCCGTCCCCTGGGCTGCCCCGGCCAGCTCCCTGCCCTCATGGGCTCGGGCTGTCCCCGGGCCGCCTCGGCATGGCTCCCCGCTGGGGAGAGCCCCGCGCTGCCCAAATTCTTTGGTGGTCGTGGAGCAGCGTCGTCCAGGATGAGTCGTGGCGTCTCCACTGGCAGAGCGGGGGTGGCAGTTTCTGGGTTGTCTTGCGTATTCCTGCCATCCGGTTTGGAGCTGAGGCAGTCTGCTGGATGCTCACATTGGTCAGAGCCATAATCTATCTCCATTTTTCAGATGGGGAGACTGAGACACTGGACAGAGGATTTGCCCAGAATCTCTTAGAAATGCCCCCCACCCTCCGGTGGGCCTTGGGCTGCTGCTGCCCCTTCCTGTGGCGCCTCCTTTGTAGTCAGCAGAGGCTTTCCATCCAACAGGCCAGTCGAGCTTGGGGTAGAATCCTTGTTATCTCCAGGTTCCAGATGGGTCAGTACATAGCAGAGCTCAGCCTCGAACCCAGGTCTTTGCAGGCAGCATGCTGCGTTGGGGAGAGAAGCAGCTTCCGCCCAGCCAACAGTGGTGGGTAGCTGGTGAGTCACTGCATGGACTAGCGGGGATACTTCACCTTCAGGAGGTCCCATCACCGGTCAGTGGCACAGCCCATAGGAGGGCAGAGGAAAGATGCCGGCCATGGGACCCTGGGTACCGCGTCCCCGATGCAAGGCCCGGTCACTCTCCATGGGCCGGGGTGGCAGGCTCAGTGCTGGCCCATTCGCTGGTCAGGAGGAGGAGGTGCTGGAGCAGGGGCCTGGGCCTGTCTGGGGAGAGGTCTGTCCTTGGGCGTGAGCCCTGGAGCCGTGGCAAGTGCCGTTCAGGGGGCGCTGGCCGGGCCCAGGAGCGTTTCCCCCCTCTCCAGATGCTGAAAGCCTCTGACGGGTTGTCGGGCTCCTCCGCGGCTGGGAAGAGGGGCCCGTCTTCTTCAGGAATGCTGCAGTGGATGGACGACAGAGCTATCCGTCAGCCACCCAAACCGCTTTGATCTTGGCGCACCCTTGGCATTCTGCTAGCGGCAGCCACAGTGAGGCTGATCAGAGGGGCCCCAGACGAGGGCTTTTTATTTTTCATTAACAATTAAAGTTGCTGCTTTAAGAAACCTAGCTAGCTGGTCTTGCTCTGCTGCAACTTAATTTTGTGTAGAGGAGGCTCCTCCAGAGTGTGGTCTGAGCAAGGGAGCAGGTGAGAGAGCGAGGGCTTCTCAGGCTCCTGCTATGGATCTGCAAGAGAGCATGTGAGCAAGAGAGCGCGTGTGCAAGAGGG
>NW_020950172.1:970292-970887 GCF_900497805.2 Vombatus ursinus
AGAAGTCATTGGTCTGGGCTCCTCTCCCTCTCCCTCACCCTGGTGGAGCAAATGATAATGGTAATAATGACAAGCATGAGGCCGGCTGCAGATGCCAGGGTCATCAGAGCTTTTACATGATGCCTGACTTATTTACAGAGCAGCTTTCTTCCTAAATATGTGGACGGCTCTTTCCTCTTCATTAACCTTGGAGTGTCTGTAATAGCGGATACCACACTGGCTGACTGAATGGCTGACCCAGAGGGGTCTCTGTGGCCGAGGGAAGGGCCCCCGACTTCACGTGACTCCTGGGTGTTTCTGCCCTGCACACTTCCTCTTGTTCCTTTCGATGCTTATTAAAAAGTGTTTCCATGGCTCTCTGTCTCTCTTTTCTCTCTGTCTCGGTCTGTCTCTGTGTGTGTGTGTGTCTCTCTCTGTCTCTGTCTGTCTCTCTCTGTGTCTCTTTTCTCTGTCTGTCTCTGTCTCCATTCTCTGTCTGTCTCTGTCTCTCTGTCTTTTTTCTCTCTGTTTCTCTTCTCTCTCTCTTTGTCTGTCTTTTCTCTCTGTCTCTGTCTGTGTCTCCATTCTCTCTGTCTCTCTGTCTTTTTTCTCTCTC
>NW_020950172.1:970897-981279 GCF_900497805.2 Vombatus ursinus
TCTGTCTCTCTCTGTGTCTCTCTGTCTCTCTCCATTCTGTTTGATTCTGTCTCTCTCTGTGTCTCTGTCCCCTCCCTCTTTCTGTCTCTGTCTTCCTTTTTCTGTCCCCCACCCTCTCTTTCTCTCTCTCCTCTGTCCTTCCCTCCCTCTCTGTCTGTTCATCACTGTTGCTAGCCTCCTTCTCATCAACCTCCCAAATTAAAAACCAAGAGAAAGGAATGAGGCCCCTTGGTAACTAGCAAGCCCGCAGCCTGGCGCCCTCAGCCTTGCAGCGGCCGTGGGTCCACGCCCTCAGTGGCAGTGGCTGCCGTGCATCCTCAGGGCTCTTGTGGATGGGGGATGGGCCATTGCGCTGCCCGGCTTCCTGTCTTTCTTTCCATCTTCTCCGCCTGGTCGACGGGATCCTGACTCCATTCGCTTCCCTGCCTCAGCCCCTGGTGACATCCCAGTACCCTCTGAGGCCGGTCCGGGGGCGTTCCGTAGTGCGTCGAACCCTTCCCCAGAGGACAAGCGCCCCGCTCCAGCCGAGTGCTCAGCTCTTCCTTTCTCCCCGGGGAGGCCCGGGGAGTCTGTCTCCCTGTGCTTTTGCCCTGCTTGGTTTTTGCTGAGTGTGTGCTCAGCCCTCCTCCATCGCTGGCCTCCTCTTCCTCGCTCTCCTCCGTGTCTGTCTATGATTCTTCTCACGTACCTCAGTTGGGAGAGTAACTAGTTGTCCCCCTTTGCCCTTTTTTCCCTCTTGGCCCTGTCTGAACTTCAGGATCCAGGGGGAGGACGTTCTTCCTCTCCCCAGACGAGCCTGGGCCAGACCCTTCTCCGGAGGGCCGCTCGAGCCAGCCTTCTGCCGTGCCGGCCCTCCGTGGAGCCCCGGGGCTGACCTTTCCCAGTCTCCCAGTTTTCCTGGCCCACCAAAAACATTTCCCAATGGGGTTAGTACATTGACAACACATTGGGGCCCCCACAGTTCAGGGTGACGCTCCTGTCCAGCTATGAGGAAAGGACACACCCGAAGTGTTTGTTCAGGGACGGCAGCAGGCTCGAGCCAGTTGCCCTCGTGACTCAGCCGGGCAGTGGCCGTGGAGCAGAGGGGAGCCAACTGTAGCCTCCTTCTTCACCCCAGAGACGCCAGGCCCATGAAGACGGGCCAGAGCTCCGCCTTGGTGGTGGCTGTTGAGAGATGTCCAAACATCCGCCGCCCTCCCTGGTCTTCACCGTGACTCATGGCGAGGGTGCCGCCAGCGGGAGTTGGGCGGGGGTGGGCTCCTGAGGCAGCCCCTTCCACTGGGAGACAAGCCTCAGTGTTGAGAGCTCCCCCTGACCTCGGGCCTCCTTCCTGCCATCCGGTCCTCCTGATCCTCGCTTTTCTAACCCAGACGTGGCTTCCTGCCCGAGTCAGGCCAAGGGGCCCCCGCGTGGAGAACTGCCGTCTGTCGGCCTGCGGGTGATGGAGTGCCACCGTGGGAACCCCTTTGGGATGCTGGCTGCCACGTCGGCACCTGCAGGAGCCAGGGACGACAAGGGTGGATTCCAGTCCGACTCCCTTCATTTTTTTTGTGGAGAAGGGACTTGGCGGAGGTGGCGGGGGGGTAGGTTTCTCTGCCCCCCCTTTTCCCAGTTGATTATTAGTAATCACATTAAAACTCTGTCTTAAGCCCTCACCCAAGGGAACAGCAGAAATGGTTGTCTGTTTGAATGGCCTTTAATTAAAGTTCAAACGAAATCATACCCTCGTGATGGAGAGATCCGTAAGGGGTCGCCCATAGCCTGAAGGAACGGTGCCCGCCGGTGTTTGAGCGTAGGACCGAAGGTCACGGAGCTTTCTGTGGCTTACAGTCTGGGATGATGGAGGCGAGGCCCTGCCTGGAGGCAGGAGAGTGTGCCCAGCTAACCCCCCTGGGCCTTCCGTGCCCTGTGTGGGGAGCGAACCTCCTGTCAGGCAGCGGGGCTCCTGGGGAGCGCCCAGGTCGGGGTCTCAGGCAGCCTCAGAGGCCAGCGGAGGACGGCGCTGAGGCATGAGGTGGTGTGTGAGGGAGGGTCCAGCAGAGCAGGTGACCACATCAAGGTTCAAACCCTGCGCTTCTGACTCCAAATTGAGAATTCTTTGCATTTTGATTTCTGAATTTTGTGGCTTCTTTGGCATGCAGGCCAAAGAGGCCCCTTCGCCCAGCCTGGCCTGGAGCCTGAGGCCTCCGTATCGCTCTGCCCGCAGGGTACCAGGAAGGAGCCCTGGGCAGTACCCATGGACCACTAAGGCCTTCACCCATCCTCTGGGGAGGGGACTGGCCAGACGAGTTGGGGCGAATGGACTTCACAGAGCAGGAAAGCATGACCCCATGCAGAGGGAA
Organism: Vombatus ursinus; assembly: GCF_900497805.2. Lineage (NCBI taxonomy): Eukaryota > Metazoa > Chordata > Mammalia > Diprotodontia > Vombatidae > Vombatus > Vombatus ursinus. The sequence continues at coordinate 973,240 of NW_020950172.1, forward strand.
GAGCCTGGTGACGAGCTTGGCGCCTGCACAGAAGGGAGGCCCCGGCCTGGCCCCCGAGCCCAGGGACGAGAAGCCTCCATCCCTGGCCGGGAGGGCGGAGGTCACGTCCTCTCTTTGGCTCTCAGGATGCATGGCGTGGCCTTGCTGAATGTTATTTTTCCTTCTCTTTTCTTCTTGGGGGCAGGGGAGGCCTTGCAGGGGGCGATGGAGGTGAAGGAGGAGCTGTCACAGTCTCTTTGCCAGGGGGCCGGGGCTGGGGTCTGTCCACAAGAGGGCTGGTAGGAGCTGCGGAAGGTCTGGGAGTAGGGAGTGAGGGCTTGGAAACTGTATTCCCTGTGCTTGGCACTGGGCCTCGAGCATGCAGCAGGTGCTTACTGAATGCTCATTGGCTGACTGGTTGGTAAGCTTGTTTTAGACAAGGCAGGCCCCCAGTGGACACGCAAAGCCAAATCACTGTCGGGTTTGCAGAGCACCTCACTGGAACCTCCCAGCCGTGTGACAGAGGCACTGCTGGCCCCTTTTTACAGATGAGGAAACTGAGGCTCACAGCATCTACCCACAGCTGGTGATTATCTGAGGGAGGATTTGAACTCAGGCCTTCTCACTGTCCCATCTTCTCCTAGAGAATGGAATGAGACATGGAAGGAGAATAAAGACAGTGTAGGTCTGATCTAGGGCCCAGTGAGACCAGGAAGGGACTGGAGATGAGGGGTGGGGCAGGAAATGACTCTCTGTGGACCCGTCAGCTGATGGAGGCTGAGGCTGGGAGAGCTCCCAGCAGGAGACCTTGGTCACCTCTCCAAAGCAACGGCATGCCCTCTGGCCCCCTCTGGCTCCCTGTGGGCAAGGCGGTCACCCCGAGAGGTCTGCAGGGCTCCACACCACGTGGGCCCTGGGGCCGCAGGGCCGGGAGGCGCTGTGCTCTCCCCTGGGCGTGGGAGCTGGATTCCAAGGGACGTCTTCCCAGAATCCTTTGCCGTTAACATCAGCGTGTGGGCTGGGCATGAACTAAGCCTTGCTCTTGGAGGGTCCCTGACCCAACTCTAGTTTCTAAAACTTAGTCCATTTGTAACTGTCTTTTCTCACGAGCAAGGCTCAGTGGATTTGAATTTGTATCAAAATAGTAAGTCTGCCTTGAGAAGACAAATGCTCCCTCAGATAATCACCAGCTGTGGGCAGACGCTGGGAGCCTCAGTTTCCTCATCTGTAAAAAGGGGCCAGCAGTGCCTCTGTCACACGGCTGGGAGGTTCCAGTGAGGTGCTCTGCAAACCTGAAGGTGATTTGGCTTTGCGTATCCACTGGGGGCCTGCCTTGTCTGAAACAAGTCTACCCACCAGTCAGGAGCCGTGAGAATCCGGCAGACACCTGGATTCCAATCCTGCCGCTGCCTAGAGTGACTGCTGCGGTCTGGGGCCGGTCATTGAAGTCAGCCTCGTCCTCGGTGAGATGGAGATGCTGACACACCAGTAGCACCTACTTTCTGTGGTGGCCAGTCTACACGTGCTCTGTGATGTCAGTGGTTAAAGATGCGCCATCAGCGGGGATGATGAAATCAGGGCCCACGGAGCAGCAGCGGTGGTGACGGCCCCTGCTGCCGCCTGTGTCCAGCACGGCCCCCGCATCCTGGGCGTTCAGAGCTGGGAGGGACCCCTGGGCCCCTCAGCCGCCTGGGAGCCTCCAGCCAGGGAGCTGGCCCTTAGGATGCCTTTTCTTGAGGGGCTCTGTGTCTGACTCACCTGCTGCCATTTATCTATTAGTTTCTGGCTTCATTAGACACTCTGTGGGGTCGAGAGTAGGTGTGTTTGCAGGTGTGGGAAGCCTCAGAAAAAGCCAGGGACTCCCCACCAGTTGCTCCCCTTAGCGTCAGAACCCCCATCACCTCCAAGTGGGAAGGGCCCTCACATCTTCTGGTCACAAGGCCGCTGATCTCTCCTGCCCTGGTTTTCTGTTCTTTCCCGCCGTGTCTCAGCTTCCCTATTAGCCCCCAGCCATGCCCGCCACCTTCTCTCACAGCTTCCATCTTGGGGAGGGGCTCCATGCCTTCCCCCTCCGCCCTTTGAGGTTCCCTGGGTGTATCGTGTTCCCTCTTAGAATGTAAGCCTCCTGACGACAGACACTTTCTTGTTACTTAGGTTGTTATCCCCAGTGCTTAGCACTGGGCTGGTATGTAGTAAGTGCCTTGTCCAGCCAGCCAGGCTGCTGCACCCGCCATAGACCCTAGAAGTCAGAAAAGAACTTGAAAGCGTGGCCCCTCCTCTCGAGACCTGACTGGGGAGGAAGAGCCGGGGATTTTCTGTTCTTTAAAACTGGACCTTGTCCTGGTCGGTCTGACTGAGCCTGTGGTCCTGTCACATTTGCTAAAGAGAGACATGGTTCTGAAAGTGGGCTAATTATTCTATTCCCTCCCAGCCCACATGTCTCATTTTGGCGCAGCTTTGAACACATTCCCAGCTTCTCATCCCCACGGTGCGTTGCACCTACCTGCCCAGAAGGGCGGCCTTGCAGGGAGAGCCTGTCCCTGCCCTGAGCCCTAGGGTGATAAGCCCCGATCAGACTTGGGAGCTTGGAGGGATGAGGCAAAGCGTCCCTTCCAGAGTGAGGTGCCCAGCAGCCTCTGCTGCCCCCACAACCCTGGGCTTGGGCGCCCAGGCCCGGAGGGCACCCCCAGCACTAGCCGCAGTGGTAGGCACATAGGAGAGGCCTGAGAAACGCTTGTTGACTGCTCAAGTGACTTCTAGGAAGCAGCGGGCCCCGATACTCCAAACCTGGAGGAAGGCACTTCACTTGTTGGATTCCTGCCTTTTCAAGCCCAACCCAAAGGCCACCTCTTACAGGGAGCCTTCCCTGATTCTCTCACCCAGCCTTGTATGGCATCCTGTTTGGGAACCCTCTGACCCTCTTTTCTTGGGGTGTTGTGGCCGCTCTGCCAGACCTGGTGCATGGCTTGGCACCCCATAGACTCTCCTCTGGTGTTGGTTATGTTTTACCATGCTAAGAACTTACCGTCTGTTTGAACTAGTGAGGACATTTCCAGAAATGTTCCTGGATGAAAATAAAGCCAAGCATTTGTGGAGAAGACGCCCCGCAACGGTGGTGCTGAGGGGGAAGGGCAAACGGTGAACAAAGCCGCACCCAAGGTTGATGGCATCCAGCTGGGCCGCAAGAAGGGCAGAGGCTGGGCCCACAGCTGCCAGGGATGCCCCACAGGCCTGGAGGCAAAGCAGACAAGCCACTGGGCATTTCCCTGCTTGCTTGGCTTTCTTCCCTCAGTCTGGAGGGTCCACATATATACAGATTTTCTCCCAGAGACAGAAACCTTTTGAACCCTGCTAGAACAAATTCCAAGTTGCTGGCACTCAATGTGGGAGGCCCCCTGGCATCCACAGCCATTGGGGTGGGAAGGCCCTGAGGAAACCTGCTGGCCCAACTGCTTTGCTTTGACAGCAGCAGCAGAGCGGGCCTCTGGGCCCTGGGGGTCTTGTTAGCTTTCTGCCCTGTGCCTGCCAGCACCCCACACTGTCCTCTCCTTCACACAGGACCTTTGGTCATTCATGTGGATAAGAAGCCTCATGGACTGCAGCTAGCTTAACACCCATGCTGTGGGGGGCATCTTCTCTGACTTCCGCGTGGCCCCCTTCTGTCCTGGGGGGCCAGCTGGCCCTGAGCTCAGCAGGAGGGTGTCTGTATGGACTTCATGCTCAGCCCGCAGCCCCAGGCTGCCTGATGTCCCTCCGTCCATCTGAGATGCTGAGCACCACCGCTCTGCCCCACTCCGTGACCCATGGAATCTGGTCAGAAGGGGCCGGCCCTGCGCCTTCCCTCTGGTGACTGATTCTCTCCCCTCGGCCCTGCTTACGTGCGGTTTGCAGCTTGTCTCTCCTGCCAAACTGTGAGCCCTCAAGCACAGGGCCATGCCTGGCTGTACTGACTGCAGGTGTCTACTATCAACTGACTAACTGACCAGTCCAGAGAGTTTGTGGGGACTCAGACGCGTTCGCTCCACTGCTCACTGACTGGGTGTGAGGCTCAGGTCGGCCCTCCATCCCACCCCCTGGCTGTGTGACTGTGGGCCAGTGCCTCCCCATCTCTGGGCTTCAGTGTCCTCTGTAAAAGGGGCCCAGTATGGCTGGGAGGGAAAGGCCTGGTCACCTGTGCAGTGCCATGCGGCAGCAGCCGACACTGGTAGGCACGAATGCCCCAGATTGGCCCCACTGTGAACCTAGCAACATGTAAAATAAATAGAAAACACTTTTTAAAAAAGCAAAAAACCAGCCGTTCCAGGGAGATGGCAGAAAGCTCCCCTGGGCTGAGCAGGTGGGTCAGAAAAGCCCTGGAGGCCCGTGTCACCAGGAGGGAGGATGCCGAGCTGTGCGCAGGGACTCTCAGAGGTCCCATGGACCTGGGCTGCTCGTCTGGCTGAGGAGACTAAGGGAGGAGCTTGGCTGGAGTTGGTCTCCTGACTCCAAGCCTGGGACCGTCTCCACTCAAGGCCTTGAGAGGCACTTCGGGGGTGCAAGCTGGAGGTGGGGGCAGGCTGCCCCCTCCAAGGTGTGTCTTGTTTTTCCATCCCTGACCCTGAGGCGCGCAGGGCTTGAAGAGACGGCAGGACACACTCAGGAGGCCCCAGAAATGGCTCCTGGGCCCAGAGAAGGTGAGTCACTAGTGACGTAGGAAGCAGGAGCTGGCAGCGGGCACCTGACCGCGAGCAGGGCATCTGTCTGCGCGCGAGCCCAGAGCCCGGGCGGGGGCAGAGGCGCGCGGCAACCCCTCGTCGGCCCGTCCCACTTTTCCCACGGGATCCGGGAGCCCCGGCCCCGACGCTATCGGCTTCTGTGGTCCCCACAGGGACAGCAGGAGCGTGATGTCGCAAGACATTAAGACCCAGGGTGGAAAAACACAAACGTGGCAGGGCCTGAGAACGGTGACATCTAGTTATTCTTTAGCTGCTTTTATTCTGCACATGCACGGAGCTGTGGACTTAGTGAACCACACTCTGAACTGTTCTTGTGGAGCGCACCGGCCGGTCAGGCTACCCGGCCCCCAGGCGGGTCTGCTGCAGGGCCTGGCTCCCAGCTCAGGCTGCAGAACAGTGTCCTCCTCTCCTCTGGGCCTTTGTCTCCATGCTGTGATTTGACAGGGCTATAGTGGAGTGCCGCAGGAGTCCGTCCAGAAACGGAGAGTGTTGTCATTTTGGTTGTATTGGCCTGGCCTAGCCATGAGCAGTGAATCACTCCGCCATTACTTAGCTCTGCGAATCACTGCTTGTAGAGCGCACTTGCGGACACTTTGAATTGAAGACCATCTTGGTTTTTGTTTTGGGATGGGCAGTGGGGTTAAGTGACTTGCCCAGGGTGACACAGCTAGTAAGTGTTATGTGTCTGAGGCAGATTTGAACTCAGGTCCTCCTGCCTCCAGGGCCGGTGCTCTATCCACCGCGCCACCGAGCCGCCCCGAAGATCCATCTTGTCTCACAGAGAAGGAGGCTGAGGCTTGCTGCGGTGAAGTAACTCGTTCAGGTTCACACGGCTAGTAAGGAGCAGTCAGGATTGGAACCCTCACTTTTGAACGTCAAGCTTGCTTCCGCTGACGCTGCTTCCTCACTTATAAAACTGGGGATTTTCATTCCTATCCCCATTTAGTCCCCCCCGGGTCAAGTGAGAAAATATCTGAGAACATTTTGTAAGCCCTGGACACCAGGAAAGTGCTATATGATGAATCGTGTGACATGTAGAAGGAAGAATGCTAAGTTTGAAGTTGGGAGACCTGGGTTCAGATCCTGACTCCATCCCTTACTCGATGTGTGAACACAAGCACTCTCTGAGCCTCAGTTTCCTTTTCTTTAAAATGGGTCACACTTGTAGGCACTTAGCTTTGTAAACCCCAACATGTGATAGGAAGGGGAGCTGCTATTACCCCATCCAGTGTTGGGAGGAAAGTCTCTAGGGGCGTTAGATCACGGGCTGCATTTGTGGCCGCGGCCGCGTTTCTTTTTTCTCCTCATGTCTTCCTTGGGATGGTTTGGTTTGTCCACGACAGACACATCTGAAGGCCTTTCCGCTGCTCTGGGCCAAAGCGGCCCTCGCCAAAGCCCTCCCGGCCTGGTCAGGGCCCGCTCCCTCCCCGAAGCTCGTCTGGCTTTGTTACGTAGGGAGCAGACGGGCCCTTGGCCAGCTCATCCCCTGAGCAGAGTGCGCTCTGTTTGGTTTCTGTTATGGGGCTGTTACCATAGCTGGAGCCGGGTGGGTGCTTGGACCTTTGTGAACCCAGAATTCTTTCAGGATGATGGAATATTCCATGTTTTCATGCTCCTGATACAGAGAACATGTTCAGCTATTTTACCAGGTATGTGTTTTTAACAGGTTCATCTAATATAGAAAATGTGTTTCTGTTCCAAGAAAAACAGAAGCGGTAAACAGTTGGGAGATAGTTGGCATATTTTCCTTTATTATCCTGTCTGATGATTAATGCGCTCAGCTATGCTCAGCCTCACGCTTAACCAGGTTACTGTTTAGTTTGGGCGAGGGTGTTTTCCTGCTGAGCCCAGAAATGGCCAACCCTGTGCCCAGCCTGTCTTTCAGAGGGAGGCTTTGCATTGTCTCCTCATCACGGTGCTTAATATCAGGTCAGATGTTCTTGTGAAAACAGATTTGGGCTTAACGATGTTGGCGGCTCTGTTTGCACACGCTCTTCCAAACGCACCTGCCTGTGTCCTCGTGCGTTAGCAACAGGCCGGGACCAGGGTCTGCGGGGAGGATGGAGGGCCGAGTGTGACTTTCCCCCAAAGGTCATGCACCTGAGGGGGCAGAAATCCTAGCCCCACAGAAGGAAGAGGTTCCTTCCCATTGGGGGCACCTCAGGGGGGGGGGGGGGGGGGGGAGGGAGCGCCCCACCACCAGGGTCATGCTGGGCAGAGGGTGCCTGGTCACCTCGGGGGTGGACGAGATGCCCTTCCCCATTCCGTCCCAGTCTGAGATTCGTGAAGTCATCTTTCTCATTTTATGGAAAAAGTAGAAAAAACCATTTTAAATTGTTTCCCTGACTTGGCCTCTAATTGCATTCTTATTCTGGCTTTCTCTGAGTTGATAAATGTTTCCTGAAAGGATAGGTGAATGAATGATTCATAATGAATGATTCCTGCCATAGGAGGCTTACGGATCGTAAAAATGAGGAAAGAGCTTGTGCTCCCCGGCTCAGTCATCCAGGGGACTCCCCCCTGAAGGGTCGCTGGCATAGGGAAGGGGCAGGGCCAAACCAGAGCCCGCTGAAGGGGGAAGGGTGGCTGCAGAAAAGCAGAGGGAGGCCTTTCTTCTTGGTGCTGACATCTCATTGCCCCCCTCAGGTCCATTATACTGAAGGCACCTTCTGGAATGACATTAGTCACCTGGGCTGGGGGTCTGGAAGGAGCTGGGGCTTGGGAATATGCTGGTCTCTCTGCTTCAGTACTGTACAAAATGTGTTTTATAGCCAGCAAGTGAACGAGGTAATAGAGTGATCTCCCTCCCTTTCTTCTTCCCTCCATTCCTTCCTTCCTCCTTCCCTCCCTCCTTCCTTCCTTCCTCACTCCTTCCTTTCCTCCTTTCTTCCTTCCCTCCCTCCCTCCCTTTTTCTTTCCTTCCTCCCTCCTTTCCTCCCTCCTTTCCTTCTTTCCTTCCTTCCTTCCTCCTTCCCTCCCTCTCTCCCTCTCTCCTTTCTTTCCTTCCTTCCTTCCTCCCTCCCTCCTTTCCTTCTTTCCTTCCTTCCTTCCTTCCTTCCTTCCTTCCTTCCTTCCTCCCTTCCTTCCTCCCTCTCTCCTTTCCTCCTTCCCTTCCTCCCTCCCTCCCTTCCTTCTTTCTTTCCTTCCCCCTCCCTCCCTCCCTCTCTCCCTCTCTTCTTTCTTTCCTTCCTTCCTCCCTCCTTCCTTTCCTTCTTTCCTTCCTTCCTCCCTCCCTCTCTCCTTTCCTCCCTCCCTTCCTCCCTCCCTTCTTTCTTTCTTTCCTTCCCCCTCCCTCCCTTCCTCCCTCTCTCCTTTCCTTCCTTCCTCCCTCCTTTCCTTCCTTCCT
>NW_020950172.1:981379-1053767 GCF_900497805.2 Vombatus ursinus
TCCTTCCTTCCTTCCTCCCTCCCTCCTTTCCTTCCTTCCTTCCCCCCTCCCTCCCTTCCTCCCTCTCTCTCTCCCTCCCACCCTTCTTCCCTCCTCTCCTCCCTTGAGTTAGGAAACCTCAGTTTACACTACTGCCTGTGCCCAGACTTATGCTGAGTAAGCCACTTCCCCTCTGGTACTCAGTTTCTTTGCCTGTAACAATGTACAAGCTAGACACGCTGTGCCCTCTTCCTTCCTCCCTTCTGTCTGTCTGGTCTTCCTGCTCCACCTGGTTCTCATCTCGCCTCTGTGACGGCTCCATCTCCATCTTCTCCTCCCCCTCTATCCAAGGTACACCTCAGGTCTGGGTCCTGGGCCCTTTTTTCCCTCTCCACCTCTTGGCGACCTCATCAGCTCACATGGGTTTTGTTACTCACTGTTGATCCAGCCCTGGTCTCTCTCCTGAGCTACAGTCTTGCGTGCCAGCTGACCACTGGACATCAGTACCCAGATGTCCCATGAGCGCCTCAGAGTGGGACTCCTTGTCCTTGCTGCAGCCCCCAGTGCACTCCAACTTCCCTTCTGGTCACCCATCCCTTCCTTTGTCTCAGCTCTCATCTCCTCTCACCTGCCAGTCTTGTCTGTTCCACTTCCCCAGCATCCCTTGTGTGCATCCCCTTGACTGCCCTCCTAGAGCCCTAGTCACCTCTTGACTGGACTGCTACTGTTTCCCTGCGCCTGTCACTCCCTTCTCCAGAGCTGCCATGTTGGTATTCCTCCCTGACTCAGTGGGCGTCGGTGGCTCCCTAGTATCTCCAAATCAAAATGAAGCGTGGTCCGTCACGCTCATTGTCCAAGCGGCATACCAGAAAGAAAGGCAAACACCCATCCCTCACCTCGAGGAGCTTGCCTGCCAGTGAGGGAGACAGCATTAAGTCACTAGGGGAATACAAGATGCATGGAAGGAGACAGAAAGGACCCTCCGAGGAAAGGCTTTGGTGGCTGGAGGAGCAGGAAAGGCTTCCCTGCAGAAAACTGGGGAAAGTGAAGGCAGGGACAAGGGGGCAGCCCATTCCAGGCGGGGAGAACAGCCAATGCAAAGGCCCAGAGGTGGGAGATGGGGAGCTGTGAGTGTGTCCAGCGTCACTGGATTGTGGTAGATGACAGGAGGAAAATATGAGAAGACTGCCAAGGTAGGAAGGAGCTTCAGGCTCCTAAAGCAGAGGGCTTCATAGGTTTGAGCCTCCCCCGCCCCGAGGCCTCCTCCCCGGTGCCCAGGTTGTGCCCACCAGCTACGCTTTGGCAGATCTTTGCAAGTCGTGCCACAAGCCGTCTCCATCACAGCATCAGCTGCAGAGACCCTGCCGTCCCCAGCTGATACTTGACCCACCTCCTTCCAAGCGGAGCTGGTGTGCCAGGGGCACAACCCTGGAGCCACCCCCTAGGGGAATGGGGGAAGCATCGGCAGGGCCTTGGCCCAGTCCCCACTGGGGTCCTAGAAGGGGACGGCCGGGCTCTCATGGAGGGCCCCCGGTCACGTCACACTCGGGACCGCGTCGTCCTCGAGCTTTGGTGGGATTGCCTTGCTGTCAGGGAATGTCTATACTCCCTTGCTTCCCGCTAAAGGCACAGCCTTTAGTAGGTGCCTGACTATACCTAGACCAAGGGTGGAGAACCTGCGGCCTCCAGGCCATGTCTGGCCTTTTGACTGAGTCCAAGTTTTGTGGAACAAATCCTTTTGCTAGGAATTTTATTCTTGAAATTTGGATTCAGTCAAAGGGCCGCTCTTGAGAACTTAGAGGGCCACATGTGGCCTGGAGGCTGCAGGCTCCCCAGCCCTGCGCCAGACCAGGAGTGTTATTTCCCAAAACATGAGATCCAGCAGGATGCTAGACATCGCTCCATCTGGCTTCTCCTTGTACAAAGGAAAAAACCGAGGCCCAGAGCGTTTCCAAAGGTCGGCCTGGAAGAGGACGGCTTAAGGAGCAGACCCTGGGTTTGTGTGAGACTCCAGGCGGTGTTCCTTTTGCTGCCTGGGAGATCTTTGGGAGCCATGGATCTGTAGACAGACTCGTCTGCTTCGTGTCTGGGGACCTGGGATGGGGAAGCTCCTCGGGCCTCTCTGGGGGTCTGCTGTAGACTGGAAATGAGATGCTGGGGCATCCCGGTCCTGCTGGGTAGGGGAAGGAGGGACTTCAAACAGCAGCTCCGAGCCCAGAGAGGCTAGCAAGCCCAGGGAGCAGAAACGCCAGTCCAGGGCTAAAGGCCAAGTGCCCTGGATGAAGTCTGACCAGGATCCAAAGTCCCCATGAAGCTGCCCTGAGCCCAGGACCCTGCCCAACGGGGCAGAGGGCTCAAGGCACTGTGGAAGGGGGCCTGACATGTTCAGTTGTGGGACCAGCTTCCTGCTGCTGGCTCCAGCTCAGGCCTTCTCCAGGAGGGAGCACGTGTTTGTATTTCAGCGGAGGGGGCTTCAGTGCCTGGGAGCTGACTGGCCCCTCTGAGGCCAAGTGCCCAGGGTGGGACAGCTCTGGTGGCCCCAGGGAAGCATCCCAGCAGATTGGTGGAGGCCAGACATCACCGGGTAACCTCCTCCGCTCCGCGAGATTCCACAATCATTCTCTCAGGTCCTCCAGTCTCGCACCCCCAGCTGTCTGATCCATTCGGCCCCCATCCTGGGCAGTCCACGCCGGCAGCCCCCTCGTGCCCTCTTTCTGCTTGTAAAGTCTTTCTTTCCGTCCTGGTCTTCTCATTGTTATTCCTTCTCCAGCCCGCCCTCCTCGGTCCAGGGCCTCTGGCCTCCTGGCTGCTCCTCCCACCAGACCCTCCACCTGCAGTTTCCGGGCACTTTCTCTGGCTGTGCCCCGGCCCACCTTCAGTTAGCTCTGCCCAAGCCTACTGCACCCGTGTTCTCCCTCATCTCCAGGTTATCCCGTGTATAACTCGGTGCCCAATTGTTTGTGGGTCATCTCCGCCACTAGGCTGGGGGTTTCCCAAGGCAGGGACTCCGGTTCGCCTCTCTCTGTCTCCTCAGTTCTTAGCACAGCGCCCCACACATAGTAGGTGCTTCATAAATACATGTTGACTGACTGGCAGGTGACTTTGAGACGTTGTAAACCAGTGGTGTCAGACTCAAATAGAAATGGGGATGGAGTAATCCACCCCAAGGGTTCCTGCAGGCCGCATGAAGTGTGAGATTTTCCATGTTTCTTTGTATCTTTATTCGTTGTGTTGAGCGTTTCCCAGTTCCGTTTTAACCCCCCACTGCCCACCAAGTGTCTTGTCATACCCAGCCGCCTCTCACCCCGGGGCCCTGCCCGCGGCTTGGCGCTCTCTTCCCGGGGCTGCATCTGGCCGCAGGAGGCTCCCTCCCCCCTCGGGCTTGTGCCTTCTTCCCCAGTCTCTGCCTCTTCGCCATGAGAACGCCCAAGGCATTGATCGATCAGGATGCTCTGTGACTCCAAAGGCTCAACCCACTTTGTTCGTAATTGTATTTGTGCCCCAGAGGGCAGAGATGCCCTCTTTATCTCGGTGTCTCCCCCAGCTCTCAGCGTGGCCTTTTCATCGAGTGGGCACTTACTTTGCGTTCAGCAGAGAGTCCTAAGGCCTGTCCCCTTCCCGTGGCTGGGGGGTTGTGTCTGCCCCCCTCTCCTTTGCTCTCCTTGCTGGGCAGGAGGCTTGCTTTAGAGACAGCGCTGTGGGAGGGCCCGGCCCTACCTCCTTCCCCCCCATTCCCCTATCCCTGGGTTAGCGGCTTTTCCCCAGCCTGGGCAGCGTGACGGGCTGGCAGCGAGGGGCTGGTAGTGGGAGAGCAGACTCGGAGCATGGGGTTAGCCACCGCTGAGAGCTGGGCATTCTCGAAAGGAGCCTGTTTGTTCAGGCTCTGAAGTGTGACGGTGCGAATGGCGCGTTTCGGGGGGATCCCACCCCAAGGTGCAGTTTCCAGTGGGCTCCCTTGTAAAGAGAGCCTGGCAAGCAGCCTGCCCCGACGGCCATCTTCCCCCTGCCGTGGCCCCTCTTGGCTTGTGGCTCTCCCTGGGGGGCCATGGAAGGCTGCGGATTCCTGAGCTTCTCAGCTCCCATTTTCTCTTGGCTCTACCTGACAATGTCAGGCATTCATCTTACCCTTTAAAGACCTCACTGGGCATGGTGCAGTTTGCTTGGTTAACCCCCTGAAAAAAGAAAGGACCTGGTAGATGGAAATTCACGTTTGGGGGTGATTTTCAGCAGACAGCTTTTTTGCTGGTTCTTCTGTGATTCACCTTGTGGTAAACGGGTGGTAGTGGCATTGAGGCCAGCGCTGTCCTGGGCTCTAGCCCTCGGAGGCCCTCCTCACTTAGGGAGGAATGAGGTCGATGCCCGGTGATGCCTGGGATGGGAGACGGGGGTTAGTTCAGCAGTCCCCGATCAAAAAGGACAAAGTCCGAAGCATGACACGTCTCTAAGTGCCAGATGCCAAGGGGTCGGCGTGAACGAGGATCCAGGCAGAGGGCCCAGTTGAGCTCGAGCAGGCAGCAGCTACATTGTGTGAGGCGGACCCGGCCCCCGCCCCTGGAGGAGCGTGGGTGGTCCTGGACACAGGGAGGACTGTGTTTGAAGCAAGATGTCTGCTTCGTTCTTCAAGCCTCCGTGGTGGCTGTGGGCACCTGACTGACAGAAGGGCTTGCCCCCTCTGCTAGAAGGAGGGCGTCGTGTCCAAGACCCCACCTGGAATGGCTGGGATGTGATTGCACAGTCACACACCAACCCGATTCCGGGTTTTCTTCTCTTAGGAGCTGCTTTCAACAACGTTCCGCAGTCCTTTCCAAAGCCCCTGTTTTTATGCAGGTCATTGGGCACCTTTAGGTGTTCATTCTTATCTCCTTTCTGGCCGCGTCTTCATTGACTAGTCAGCTGGAGAGCCGAGATCGAATCCCACCTAAGCAGACGGTGGCTGCAAGTCCGGACTCTGAGGCAGCATATGTAGAGATCATCCCCGGCGGAGACATGCGGGGGGATGACCCTGGCAACCTCCTGGGCCAACCCTCCCATCTGACGGAGGAGCAGGCCCGCCAGTATGTTCCCGCATTAGCGTTCCGTTCAGGGGGGTCTGTATTCACCCGCTGAAACCCTCCTGTGCGCTGCCCTCATAAAAGTGTTGACAGAGTTTGACTCCTTCATGCGCAGTACAACCCATGACTCATTTGTTATGGGCCTATAATCAATTCTCAACTTGTTAGGCAGAGAAACAAACAACTCATTTGTTTTATGATGTGTGAACAGAAGGGAGCTTGAGCATCTAAGTGTTTTTCCATTGGTGGTCCCTCCACCTCCACTGGCTGCCCTGGCCTGCAGGGGAGGCCCCCTAAGGGGAGAGGCTTGGAGCGGGCAGGGAGCTCATTGGGGAGGAAGCAGGCCCAAGGTCTGCCCGGAGGAGGGGGCACTAAGGTTCCAGTCTGAAGGCCTGTCCTGGCGCAGGGTCCTCTGAGTCTCCGCCCGGTGCCGAGGGTGGCACCAAAGTGCTCAGCTGATGAATCGGACCCGGGGCTTGGGCTGGGGCCAGTGCTTCCTGGACCTGTGACTGCTTCCCCTGGGTGGTGTGTCCCGAGCCCCTTGCACTGCCTGTGGGCCCCTCCTCAGAATCACTTCTTTAAATGCAAAAGATGAAACAGATGGGATGACAAAGGAAACCAGTTATGTTGAAATATGGTGATCCAAACGTTAGCTTGGTTTGTGGCCCCTCACAGAGCCACCAGCTGTCTTGACTGACCAGCCTGCCCTGGCTTAGTTGGCCTCTGGACCAGGCCCTTTCTGAGCGTTGGCTTCCTCTTCTGAAGGAGGGGCATGATAAGGGCACTCTCGCCTCCTCCCTGGCTCTGACAGTCTGAGAGTCCAGGATTTTTTTCCAAACTTCTTTCTAATGCAGTTGTTTTCTTGAACATTCTCCATGCGAGCATGCCCTCAGGGAAGCTACAACCCAGTCCTAGCCACCGTTGCCGGGCACCCCTCAGTTACTGCCACCCACTGAAATCTCAGACTGCAAAGTGTTGACTCAGTTTGCTTGCGAAGAAAATCTTACCCACTTTCACATACCAGAAATCTGAAATTTCAAGGAGCAAAAGGCTTTTTTTTTCTTTTCTAGAACTTTGTTATTTCATTTTTTCATTTGTAAAAAAAGAACAAAATGTTTTCTGAAAATGTTGCCTTAATGCAAAAGGAGCAGGCTTGTGGCCCGAGCTGTACGGACTTAGGCCTGGCCATGCTGGGAGCACGGGTGGTAGAGGAGAGGGCAGCCTAGGAGTCCAAAGGCCTCGGTTCAAAAACTGGTTTTTGCAAAAGTCCTGGGTCCTGGCCCTGCTCTGCCTCGTCATCTGTGTGTTACCTTGGCTGTTCCCCACTCGATGCAATCGATTGAGAGCCAGAAGGAGTCATAGAGATCCTCCCTGTAAAGGTGGAGAGGCAGAGACCCAGACTCAAAGTCACACCTGGAATATGGGACTAAGGGGAAGATGAGAGCCAGGCTCAGCATCCCCCAGGCTTCTTCACTGGATCCTCAGAGGGCCTGTTCTCTGGTCCTTCACCATCTTGGTCATGCTGTGCTGAATGTGTTCTCATCCATCCGCATCTTTCCTGTGGCGTGAATGGAGTGGCACCTTTTAGACAGGGCTCCGCTGGGGCAGCCCTACTCCATGCAGCTGAGCAGTATTCCCTCTTTGGCAGACCCATAGTGACCTAGTGGTCCATGAAGAACCCTGGGCTGTGTCCTCAGGAGCTATTGTTTATCGTTCATATCACCCCCTCCCCCTTCTCGTCCTTGCCAAGTGGATGTCTTATTCCAGCCTGTCCAAATCTTTGTATGTCTAGGATTTTCCATCACATGATGTATGTTATCCCATCCCTCTTTGCTTATCTGCCTGTTTGGCAAGCCAGCCACATCTGCTTTCATCCAGGCCAATAATGACAGAAGTAGCAGAAACAGAGCAGAACTCCCAGAACAGGTCATGGGCTGCCCTAAGGTCCTCCAGGCCTAGGAGGTTGAGCCTGAGTGGTTGTGGGTCTTCCCCATCTAGGCTGATTCTCACCAATTCTTTTGTTGTTGCCATACTTGAAAATGTGCTTTGTCTGGGTGGTAACCTCCCTGGGGGTGGGAGTGAGGGTCGGGGGGAGGATGATGAAGCCTTGAAGCCCTCAGCCTCTTTTGGTAGCACCTAGGGTTAGGTTAGGAATGAGGAACCTCAGAAGGGCTTGGGCAGAACTTTTCAACTATCATCTTCAGCTCCAGATACTGAGAATTCAGGCCTCCACCTCCATCCTCTTGGGCTTAGAGTAAACCCAACTGGAAATGTATTCATGGAATCTCCTCCATCTTATCCTCATCATAGCCAATGGGAGTTCAGCCTGAAATTAGGAAATGGTTAGTTAGTTTCCACATCATTTTTCAGTTGTTGAATTTCATTAAAATGTCCACTTATGTATTATATACGGTCCCTGTCCTATGGACAGCACCAGGCATCAGATTCCCAGAAAAGACTCAAAACTGTTTCCATTTTGCGTTTAAAGTTTCAACATTCCTGGAATGATTTTTAACAATAAGTTGTTCTATCTGTCTGTTTGGTTAGGTGTACGAATTGGATGGCATTCCCCTGATTCTGGACAACTGCAGCATGGATGACAACAATCCCTGTATCCTTATTGGCTGAGGGGGAGGCCCATCTGTGGTTCTCCCTTGGTGGGTGGGTCATGACTCAGGTATGCGCTGCCCATTTGTGATTTCTGTACATGGCTGATCTCCCCTGCTAAGTAGATCCTTGTTTATTACAGTCTCAGGAAATGTGTATTACCCGAATAAGTGAAAAATGGCCACCCTCCTGCCATTCCATAGGATCATAGATTTTGATTGAATCTTAGAGAAAAATTTAGTAAGATTCACTGTTTTATAGATGGGAAAATAGGAGGTGAGTGGCTTGCCCAGGTTCACACAGATAGAAAGGGGCAGAGCCAGGATCTGAACCCAGGTCCTTGGTCCCCAAAACCAGTGCATTCTACCACATGATAGGTCCTTTACTAAAGTACCCAAGGCTCAGGACTTTTAGCCAGCCTTCTGGTAGTGAGGCCTAAGTGTCAGACCTCAAGTTTCTGTCTAGGTCTATACTTTTGTGAATTCCTAAGGCCTTCTTCCCAGAGCCTGCTTTCTGTGCCAACGGAGACTTGAGAACTCTGGGGCATCTTTGGAGGTGGCAGAGGAAGATGCCAGTGGACATTCCTTGGTTAGCATTCCTTCTTCCATGTGTGGTAAAGTCTGTGAAACGAAGGGGCCCAAAACACTCCAGAGCCAGGTCCTCTCACAGGTAGGGGATTTTAGGGTTGGCCGGTGGGTGTGGAGACGAATTTGGGGCTCCTTCAGGAGTGCTTGGCCCTGCTGCTATTGCCAGCGATGATCCCAAGGCCTCAAAGCACGTGGCAGCCAAATCCACCCCCACCACTCAGTTCCTGGGGGCTCAGTCGGGGTGGGGCTTGTACACGGGTGAGCCCCGTGAGCATCTTGCGGGGTGTCTGTGTGGAGGACGAGATGGGGCAAGGGCAGTGCTGTTTGTAACCTGCCCGTGGAGGGGGCGGCCAGCCGCAGCAGGAGGCAAAGCTGCCCCTTCCACCAGGTGACAGATTGCTCACTTGCCAGCCTGGCCTCCAGATGCAGGAGGAACGAGAGAGGCTCTGTTGCCGTGGGAACCTTCCAAACCCACCATCACGGGGCGATTTCTTATTTGCCAGTTTTATTGTGGCGAGCGGGTTCCGGGCTGTTGTTTCCAGACAGAAACCAGCTGGACTTTATTTGGAATGCTTATCCTTTTTTCCTTTCCTTTTTAATCTCCTTTTTGATCAGTGGGCCTTGATGTGGGTTTGATGTTTTGCTTTGTTTGGTGAATGAGTATGAGAACAGAAAAGAGGGTGGTTTTTCCTTTTCCTTTTTTTTTTTTTGGTGGGGGGGATGAAAGGCAACATTTACCAGAGGAGAGATTGACTTGATAGCACGGCCTGTAAGCAAGTTAACCCTTTACTAATCTGTCGGTTCTCTGAGCATTTGTTAATCAGTCAGTCGATACAGAAGCATGTACTGAACCTCTTTGCTGTGCCCAGCACTGTGCACAAACTGCCCCTGCCTCTGGCTCTGCCTTTAGCCTCACCCCGTGGTGAGAGGGCCTGAGCAGTTGAGGAGAAGGCTTCATGCACAAGATGATGTCCCAGCTGCATCTTAAAGGAAAAGCGGAAGTGAGGGAGGTGTGGGTTCCCGACGTGGGGGTGGTCATGGGGTGCAAAATGACGAGAAAGCCAATTTTGATGTATCCGAGTTGGGAAGGGGGGTGATGTCCACTGAGGCTGGAAAGGCAGACAAACCAGGGGAGTGATTTGGTCAGATCCACAGGGAATGGTCTGGGATGGAAGCAGAGGTAGCGTAATCGAGGGGAGAGGCATTGCGGGCCCCAAAGCCCTGGTGACTGAGGTTAGGAGAAGGGCGTGGGTACCGGCAGTGCTATGACAAGTGGTAAGCTAGGAGGACTGATTGGATTTGGGGGCCGAGAGAGAGTGAGGGGTTGAAGTGGTGTCTCGGACAGAAATCAGCAAGTGTGGAAGAGGAAAAGGCGTTTGGACGGGTGGAGTCTATGTCTCTGAGGCGCCCGAGTGGGAAAGGCTTCCAGTGGGGATGAAGGGCTGGGCCCGGGGTCCCCTCCATCACGGGAAGTTGAATGTTTTCTATAGTGGTGACAGTGCCTTAAATTGGCTCAGAGGCCCCCTGGGGCCTGGGCTCCGCGTCAACAGAGGAGGCAGGCAAGTCAGAGCACCTCAGGCCAGGGGATTGAGTTTTCTGTGCTCTTTGGACAGAAGAGAAACTTAGTCCTCCACCCCCGCTTCAGGGAGCTGCCCTTCCAATTAACTACATCTGTGAACATGGCGTGGTTCTGCAGCAGCTCGTCCAAGGGTGACTGGGCCATCAACACAGGCCCGGAAGCCTGCTCCTGGCCCTCTGTACCTTCCGGGACCATCCACCTGTTAGACAACAGCTGTAACAAGCGGGGGAATTGTCTTAAGGGGAAACCAGGCATGTACACTTGGCTGCCAGCAGCAGCCAAACCAAGACAGATCAGGTACAACTATTGTTAAACAGCTCGGGATTATGTAACTGGACGGGCTTGATGTGGTTTGGAGAACCTGGCTGAGGAATTCTCCCCTGAGTGAAGCTGTTAACGGCCTGAACGATTGCATCCTGTCCTCTCGTCGTGGCCTCAGAAAGTCACTCCGTGGGTCGGGGCGCTGCATTGGGACGACCCTGAAGGTGGCAGAGGGCCCTGGAGATGTCACGTGGCAGGCCTCGGGGGAGGGCTCTGGAGCTGTCTCGGCTGGGGGGCCGGAGGCTGCTGCCCTCCTGTGTCTGAGGGGCCTCCCTCCTGTGGCAGGGCCTCGGACGCTTGCTAGCTGGGTGACCCTGGGCAGTCAGCTCACGTCTGTGTGCCTCAGCTCCTTCGTCTGTACCATGGAAATAACAGCAGCCCCAATCTTGTAGGGCTGTGGTGAGCATCTGGTGGGAGGTCTGTAAAGCGCTCACAGTTACTGCTTGTCTTGTTTTATTACTGAGCCCCAGAGGACAGGGAGGACTAAGGGGAGAGGGACGGAGTCAGGGGCCTTCCCTCGTGGCTGTGGAGCAGCAGGGGGCTTCCACGCCCCTCCTGCGCAGCTCCCCTCTTTGCAGAGGATGGCTGCATCCAGCCCTGCAGCACACGAGTGCTTCATTACCGGCAAAGACTCGCTTCCCCTCAAAGCCATCTCGAGCAGACGCTGGGTGACCCCCGGACACCTGCCTGGGGATTTCAGCTCAGCCACGGGTGGGACAAGGTGGCCTCATTTCTGACGTCTTTGGCAACAGCCCTGCCCCAAGGCCCCTGGGAGGCCCTTAAAGGCTGGGTCGGAGAGTTTCCTCCACATTGGAAAGGCCTCGGATGTGCTCCTGATGACAGGCCGCATCTGCTTCCCCAGGCCAGGCCTGAGAGGCTCATGGCCCTTCCTGGGACCCTCCTGCCCCAGGGATCCTTGCATCCCGAACACCCGCAGCCGCTGGGCAGCAGATGAGAGAGTGAAGCCCTCAGAGGACTCCAGACGAGGCGATGTCTGGTGACCCTCAGTGACAGTGAGAGGACTGGGAGAAATGCAGTGGAAGGTGGCGCTGGTAGGTGACTCAGATGCCAGAAGTACTCAGTTAAGCAGGCAAGCATTTGTTAAATGCCTACTGTGTGCCGGGTGCTGTGCCAGGTACTGGACACACAAGTACAAAGAATGAAACAATCCCTACTCACCGGGAGTTGGCATTTTGACTGAGAAATACATGTGTCTGTAAAATAAATAGAAAGTATCAGAAATGTGGCCGTTTGAGAAGGAAGGTGCTGGCTGCTGGGGGAGATGAGAAAGGCTTCCTGGAGGAGGCGCTGCTTGCCCGGCATCTTGGAAGAAGGGAGACTGAGGCCAGTTAGGCTGGACCACAAAGGGCAGGGCAGAGAGTGAGGTGCAGTGAAGCCTTTAAAAAAAGTAAGAAAGATAACCACGTCCGTTACATTTAGACCTATGCAGTTGGTGGTGTCTCTGGAGTGACACAGGCCTACAAGATGGGGACAAGCCTGGGGCTGGCGGTCCAGATCCGGAGCTGTCAGCAGAGAGACGATCACTGAACTCCTGGGAGCCGATGGGGTTACCAAGAGAAAGACTATGGGGGAGAAGAGAAGAGGGCCCACTTGGGGAACATTGAAAGCTGGGGGCCACGATAGGGGTGAGGAGGCAGCCAAGCAGATGTTTTTTAGAATGTAAGATATTATTGAAGGGCGATGGGAGAGGGAGAGCAATGTTGCCTCATGTATAAAACCAAAAAAGAGTGGTGGATGGGATCCCTCGACGTCATCGATGCACAGCCAGCAGAGAAGATGTGCTCAACTGTTTCTTCATCACTAACAGTGGAACCAGCCCACGTGGGGCTCCGTGAAGAAGTGGAAAGGATGTTAACGCCATAGACCAGGCCCCACACGTGTAGAAGAGTCGGTGGTGGCGGTGATGTCAAGAGCTCCATTCTCACTGTGTGTCTGAGACAGAGCGCTCGCTAGCGCCTGAATGATTGGAAATACAGCCGGCCTGATGACCTAGAAAGTAACGGGAGAACATGAACCCAAATCACAAGGGATGGCCCTGCAGGAGGGGCCCACCTGGGTGCGATCCTCCGGGGGGGGGGGCAGCCCCCCACCCCCAGTCCTGCAGCTGTCATCCACCACCCACCCAACAGACTGTTCTTGCTTACTCCTGAGAGACAAAACATTCTGGGTCCGATTTTCCAAGGCTTAAGAGGTTGTTAAAGTATAAAAACAACTCTCATTTGTGTGGTGCTTTAGATGTGATTATTAAGAACTTTACTCACAGCAGCTGGGGTGGGGTCGATTTTTTTTTTTTTTTTGGTCAGTCGTGTCTGACTCCCTGTGACCCCATCTGGGGTTTTCTTGGCAAAGATACTGGAGTGGGGGGCCATGTCCTTCTCCAGCTCATTTTACAGATGAGGAAACTGAGGCAAACAGGGTGAAGTGACTTGCCCAGAGTCATGCAGCTAGAAAGTGTCTGAGGATGGATTTGAACACAAGTCCCTCTGACTCCTGGCCAAGCACTGTAGCCACTGTCCCACCTAGCTGCCCTTTGGAGTCAGAGGACCCGGGTTCAAATCTTACTTTTGGATTCCCTGTGTGACCTTGGGCAAATTCCTTAGCTTGTCTGGGCCCCAGCAGCCTCCCTTGTCAAGTGAGGCCCCTCCCGGTCTGAGCCCGTGATCTGTGGAGGGCGACCAGGAAGGTAGATAGAGATCAGTGAAGGAGCTGAAGGCCCGTCCTGTGGATGCGGGGTTCGCTTTATTCTGCGTGCTGGGGAGGACAGACCCAAGAGCAGCCAGTCCGGTGTTCCATCCACCAAACTCTTCGAGGAAAGTCTCCGTACAGTGTGTCCACAGCTGTGTCCCTTCTTTATGGAGTCTAACCCTCCTTTCTCTTCACTCTGTGGAGAAAGGGGGAAAAGCCAGAACTTGTCATTCCCTCAGATATCAGGTGTCTGGCACACACAACAGGAGAAGGATTCTCTTTGTAAGGAAACTGAGTCACTTTAAAATGTGACATTTAAGGACGAGGGCAGAAAGGGTGAAGTAGAGACCTTTCAGACAATTATAGGGAGTGTTGATCTTGCCTGCTGACCTTCCTTCCGGATCCTGACTTTGCACCCTTTGCCTGCTTCTTCTGCAGCTGTCTTTCCAGCCTCGCTGGAGGCCTCCCTGTCTCTGCATCCCTGTTCTGGCCTCCTTTTTCCTGCTTGGACAATCTTGAGCCTGGGGCACATGGGCTTTCCCCCGAAGAGCTGCCCTGGTGCCCCCTGGGCACTGCTGAAAGAAGGGGCACGACCGGGCAGTGTGACCTCACCTAGCCTTGCTCCTCCTGGGCCTTGTCTCACTCTCCCTCCATCGACTTCTCTACTCAGGTCCCTTCTTTGAGTCCTTCCTTTCAGCCAAGGACCCCACTTCCCTTCACCTGGCCTCCTGGAGGGCAGGGCCGGGGTCTTCTATTGTCTTCACGCATGTCTCTATTGCTGTCCAACTTCTTCTCAGGATTAGATTGTTAAATGCTTAGACCAAAATGCACAGAAGTACAGAGAAAAGCAACTACAGTGAAATATAGGCTTTGAAAGTGCTTGGACCCCAGGAGAAGAGTCCCTCTTCTCGTTGACTTGGTCGTAGCATGGAGAGGAGATCCCCCGCAGACCCAGCATTCATCATGACCGGCCTCCTTTGCAGAGTCAAACTTCCCACCTTGGCCGTCCCTGTTGCTGGCCGCCATTTCTTCACGCCTCCCGCTCTTTGCTACCCCCCGGTCTGGTCTCAGCTGGTTCTCCTGACCTCGCTTCCTCAGTGCCCTTGACAGGATCATTCTAGGCCACTCCCAGGGGTCTGTGTCTGCCCCAGCTCTGTGCTTCTGTGGGTGATGGTCTCACCAGCGCTTTAGGACCCAGCTGCACCAGGGACTCCCTGATGCTATCCTCACTTAACTGGGGTGGTCACTGCTTGTTCATTATTTTTATGCTGTCATGTCAAAGGTGGAGATCACCCTTTGTCCATCTTGGGCAGCTTGGCTTCTCTGTGTTGAGTTATCACCATCCCACTCACCCAAAATAGCAGCCGTGTCCCTTTATTTGTGCCTCTCCCTTCCCCGAGTACGGCTTGTAAAAAACCAGATTCTTTCCTTGGCGGCCTCGCCTCCTTCTGAGGCCTGGTGCCCCTGGCGTTTCCACAGGACTGCACCGCTGTCCTCTGAGTTCCTCTGCTGGTGACCTGCCCTGGCCTTGCAGGGGCCCTGGGCTCGAGTGCAGGCACCACCCCCTTACCGGATCAAGCTTAATTACCAGATCAAGTTTTCTCTTCTGCAACCCATGCCCTGTGTCCCCCCAGTCTTTACTTTCGTGCCCAGCACCTCGTCGTCTTTGGGGATGCTTTCTTGGTTCCATTTTAACAAGTCTTGAAAGAATCTCTGTTATGTCTTGGATCCATGCCCCAGGAAGACAGCAGAGGTGTCTGCTGCTCTTTCGGGTTAGCTGCCTCAGTATCCCCGAGTGCCTAAAGTTCCCAGTGTCACTGCTCACAGCTGTCTTCCTCTGACCCTTCTCCTCAATGACTCTTGTCTATGTCTTCCTGCCTGATTCTCCCCAGAGAATCCCCCACCCCTTGGGAGACTGGTAGGGAACGGGTGAGGTTCCTCTGGGGGCAGTTCTTGGAGCCATGTGTCTGTTACAGCTCCTTCCCCCCCACCACCACAGTTCATGGCATAATTGTGAAACAGTGTTAGGGCTTCCCTTTGCACCCCAACTCAGAGCTTTGAACCATTTACTCCCTGGCCCACAGATGGTCATCACTAGCTTGTATTATCATTTGGAATGTCTTTGTAAGGAAAAACAAAGAGGCCCCTCATCTGGCCTGTCACAGAAGTCACCCCACTTCTGTTGATTTGTAGCCTCAGCTTCGGATCCCGTGAGGGGCAAGGAGGGGCACTGGCTTTTGGGGGCCAGCTGTGGTGAGGTTCAGGGAACCTCCTAAGCAGGGAGTCGGACCAATTCAGTCATCAGTCTTGGCCCTGCTCCATGCAGTCTGCTGAGAAGCAGCAGCCAATCCCCAGGTCTACAGAATGACTTTCACATGAGCCAACTTGGCCTTGGGGGAACATCGCCATGGGCTTCCTGCGTGCTTCCTTCCAGGGCACTCCAAGGCCCCGGCTCCAATTTCTGAATTCCTCTATGGTTTGGACTCAGTTGCCTGAAAGATTCCATCTCGGCCCCCTCCGGCCCCCATCTTGGCGCTCCAGCCCAACCACTGCGTATGGGCTCCTAGCGCTGTGATTTGAGACCTTGGGAGATGCAGTCATAGGGCAGTCTGCAGGAGCCCAGAGGTGGGGGCCAGCTTCTCAACACCTGGGTGGCCTTGGGCAGATCCCTCCCCTCTGGTGGGTGCTCACTTAACTCATGGGTAAAATGAGGTTGGACGAGGAGATCTCTGAGGCCCTTTCCATTCCAGATCCTAGGAGGTTTCTGGCCTCCAGATTAGCTTCCCCTAGAAGGCAAATTGACATTGGAGGGCATCCATCTTGGCCTGTGAATTCTGCTTCCTGGTTAACCTTCTAACTGACGCAGTGGCTGTACCGGCACCCTCTGGGTGGGGGTTCATCCATCCATTCTGTCACTGCCACCCCACGGCCTGCAGTAGGCTCTGGGAGAGTCCTGCCCTCACAGAAGCTCCCAGATAGTGTGAATACACAATCTATTCTAAGATAAGCTTGTTGCTGAAGTTCAGAGGGCTGAGTGGCCCTTGCCAATGGCAGGGATTAGTGAGGATTTCCTAAAGAAGGAGGCACGTGAATCGTGCCGTCAGGGAGCAGTGAGTGAGCTCATTTTAACGGCCTGGTGTTCTGGTAGATAAATGGTGATCAAAAGGTCTGAATAGATAGTTTCCAGAGGGAGAAAACCAAGCTATCAACAGCCATGTGGCAAAGCTCGCTTCTGAACTGCTCCTGAACACCAGGAAAGGGTTAAGGACAACGGACACTGGTCTCAGCATCCCAAGACCTCGGTTCAAGGCCTGGTTCTGACACTGACCGTGGACACGTCGCTTCTTCTGTCAACGGAGGGTGTTATTATTTGCCCCACTGGCCACATCTGGCCATGGTGAAGGAAGGGCTTTATAAACATTCAAGGAGATGGACGTGGAGATGTGGGAGATCCCTCCTCCCCCTTGCTTTCGGCCCAGGCTGGTGCTGCCTTCTGTCCTGATGGCTTCCCCCATCTCAAGGCCGTTGCATCTTCTGTGCTCATCCCGTGACATGATGTCAGAGCGTAGAAGCAAGCTTTGAGTTTCACAGAGTGGCCAGTTAGAGCTCTGAGCCCAGAGCTCCAGGCAGTCCCGTGGCCTGGATGTTTGATGGATGAGGAGTGGTCACCCTCCAAATCGCAGGCAAAACTGTTTCCTAGTTCCCCAAGTTCTACCCAGTCATTTAAATTAGAAGTGGCATTTGTTGATTTTAGCCCTAAAAACTTTTGTGTCTTGCTGATGCACACAGGGGCTGCTTTCCAGCACATGGAGTGGACAGAAAGGATGCTTTGGGGTCCTTCAAGATGGCTACAAGCTGGGCCATGAGATCTTCTGGAGTGGGAAGTACGTGGGGTGATGCCCTCTTGGCTGGAAGCTAAAACATACCTTCCGTCCCAGGTCATTGCTCAGGTGACAGGCTGGTCTGACAATGCTCGGGTAAGGCCCAGGGCCATGGGGAGGAGAGAAGAGGGCTTACAGAGACTGTGCAGCATGGAAGGTCCCTGTCATTCTCCACTTTGGAACAATGGGGACACTCAGGCTTCCCTTCCGCTGAGAGGATTCCCAGAGAGATTTTCCACAGCCGAGGCTGAAGAGATTGTGTTCAGAAGATCCCATTGGGAACACCAAGAGAGGTCTGCGTCCGAGAGAGAGCCAGCACCAGCGACTGCTGCTGGGATTGGCATCACCCGTGGGATTGTCCATCATGTCAACCAGAAAGCTCACTGCCTGTTTGTGCTGGGTGGGCTGCCCTGTGAGCCGAAGGAAAACTCATCCGGCTTGGGTTTGGGGGACCCCCTGTTGCAACCTCAGGTGGGACAAATCTGTCCTAATTTGGAAATATTTCTCTTGTTGATCATCGGTGTCAGTTACCTTAAGCCTCGCTAATTCCTCATTGAATTCGTCTCCTGAGGCTGGAAAGGACCTTGGGATTTAAAATGTTAGAGGTAGGGAGCGCCTCAGAGATCCATGGAGTCTGGCCTCCAGATGTTATAAATTAGGAAAGCCTTCTCTGGCCATAATAATAGTAATAAGAACCAGTATAGAGAGAGATTTTTAAGGCTGACGAAGCACTTTATGTATTATCTCATCTGACCCTTACTAGGACCCTGGGAAGTAGGGGCTATTGTTATCCCCATCTTACAGATGAGGAAACTGAGTCTCAGGGAGACTCAGTGACTTGACCAGGGTCACCCAGCTCAGTAAGAGTCTGAGGTGAGATTCAGGCTCCTTGGACCCAGCACTCTCCTTGACCTGGAATCTAGGAGCTAAGTCTCTGTGGTTCTTGCCCCTGGCAGCCGGTCCAGGAACAATGAGGCTCTCCCATTGTTGGTTTGTAGGTACCTAAGAGGGAGTAGTGTTTCGTTTGTTTGTCATTAACTCTAAATCGGCTGGCTGCCTAGTTGTATCAGAGGCTGCCGCCCTTGAGGAAATGCCTCCAGCATCTCGCCTTAGCACAAAGTGGAAGGAGGATGTTCAGCTCCACGGGCTTGCTCCCTTCCTCCCTTTGAACACACAGAGGCAGAGGGAAATTGGACTCCGGATTGGACACCAGTTTGGGAGAGGAAGAGGGAGCCAAGGGGCTTTAACATGGATGGGGCTCCAAGGAGGTCCTGAGCATGCAGGCAAGGGCTGCCCTTCAGAGTGAAAAGTGGTTGCTTTCGTTATGTCCACATTTTCAGTGACCTTCATAGGGAAACCTAGAGAAGAGAGAAGGCAGAAAGAGAAGGTCCCCAGAAAGGACCTGTCAGGCCTTCTGGAAGCAGCCTTTCCCCTTTGTTACCTGCCCCGGCAGATGGTGATGGTCCTCGTAAAAGAGTTCAGGAGCTCTTGCCTTCTTTTTCCACCTGAGTGATTTGTCCTGAAGTGCCCAGCCCTGGGCAGTCACCTCCTCCAGGGGGCACGAGAAGTGTGGCAGGCAGAGGAGACGATAGAAACACGCTGAAATAAGCACCTGGTCCAGCTTCATCTTCCTGCGAATCCTGTGACGTTGACGGATGAGCACCATTGCGGCCGTGGTGCCGTGGGGAGAATGGACCAGTGAAATGGCCGAGTGGAGCTGGATGTTACTTCACAAGCTTGGGGGGCTCCTCCAGCCCAGTGTCATTGATTATCCTTCGGAGAGCATTTTGGATCCCAAATGTGTTGATGAAGCCCATGAATGCTTCTTTGGGGAGTGTTCTGGCCCTCAGATAAAGAGCCTAGAACGTGGGGGCAAAGAAGCCAGGCGCAAGGTTCTGCTGCTGGTTTTACTGTCAACTTGCCCCATGGCTCCACTCTGACCACTGCCTCCTCTTCTTGAGAGGGAGAGGGTTGGACTTGATGACTGAGGCTCTTGGGGGGTTCCCCTGAAGCCAGTGTAATTCTGTGAGATGAGACTCCAGGCATTTTCCATAGCCAGGATCATTCCCCCAACACTTGCCTTGAGGCCAGTGTTTGATTTGGGTCTAAGGGATTTCTTCTTTGTTCAAGACCTCTCCTCTCATCCTGCTGCTGGTACCTGCTCCATTAGCAGATCTCAGAAAATGAGGCTCGTGGCTTGAGTGATCGCAGTGCTGAGTCTGGGTCAGAGCCGAGAGGGGCCCTAGACACCATGTGATGGTCCACTCTTGCTTCACACAGTAGGAAACTGAGACCCGGGTAAGGGAAATGACTTGGCCCGGGTCACACCGTCAGGCGACAGCCACAGGTCGCCGACTCTCCTTTCTCTGCTCCTTGCCTGGCGAGCAGTTCACCAGCTCACCCAATAATGTAAGGATGAGCAGGGAGGCATGGGGTGTCACTGATAGGGCTCTGGCATTGCTTGTCAGAGGACTTAGGACGACTTTGGTATTTGCACACATGCCAGCCCGACCCCCACATGACCCTTTGGACTCTCTACCTCCCGGGGCCCGGGGGGGGGGGGGGGGGGGCCCCCCCCCGCCGGGCCTCCTGGCTGCCTACCTTCCCTCCCCCACCCAGCCCCAGGGTTGAACACAGCAGCTCTGCCCTGAGGCTGCAGAGCTGGCTGTCGTTGCCATAGCAACCTCGGAAGCTCCCTGGAGCAGACAAGGCAGCCCTTCCATGGTGCTGGGATTAAAGATGTTTCATCTGGAGAGGGAGGGAACAAGGGGTTGATGTGAATATGAACTAGGATTCTCTTTAATCTCCCGCAACTCGAAGGCCTGGCAGGGTCTGCACGTGGCTTTGCAGAGGCCCTGGGTGACTGGACTACACGGGGGCGGGGGGCCTGGAGAGTGCCCTTAGGGCAGCACCCCATCTCCACCAAGAAAGACTACTGACATTTTAAAATGAGCCAGGATCTCATACTGAAAGGCGTGGTGCCAGCTGGTGGGGCACTCCTCTCCTTGGCCTGTGAGCCATGGGCAAACTGAGCAAAAACCTGGTTTATGTGTGAAGTTCAGCCCTGGCCTCTGGTCCCCGAAAGGAGTCGAGTCATGGAGTCACCTCAGTCTACCTCTCTGTAAAGTGGGGGTGCTGGCACTCTTCCTGACAAAGTTGCCTGGTCAGTAGTAGCTAATGTTGTGCCAGTTACATACATGTTATTTTGGGTGATCTCCACAGAGGAGGTGCTGTTATTTTTCCTGTTTTACACACGAGGAAGCTGAGTCTGGAAAAGATTAAATTATTTTCCCAGGGTCACATATGAGACAGGTTCCTAACTCCAAGTCCAGCTTTCTCCCCACCCCAACCTCCTACCTGCCTCAGCAACCAGCAGTTATTAAGCACCTACTGTGTGCCAGGCTCTGGGGACACAAGACAAAAACGAAATCACTAGTACCATTGAGGAACTTGCATTCCTGCGTTCCATCATATTGGGAGGCAGTGTCACCTACACCAGTGAACTTGGAGCCCTAGCTGTGTGACCCTGGGCAAGTCACTTAACCAAGCTTCAGTTTCTTTATGTGTAAAATGGGGATAACCAAGCACATACAGGACAAGGCCTTCTCTAGGGCTGTCCTCCCTTCCTGGGATGCTCTGCCTCCAGGCCTCCCAGGCTTCAAGTCCCACCTAAAATCCCACCTTCTGCCAGGTGCCTTTCCACCTCCCCTCTAAACCTGGTGCCTTCTCTGTTTTTTGCTGCCAGTTTATCCCGTGTGTGTCTTGTTTGTACAGAGTTGTGCATGTTGTCTCCCCCCCCCCCCCCCCCGCATTAGACTGTGATCACCATGAGGGCAGGCACTCACTGTCTTTTGCCTTTCTTTGTCTCCCCAGCCTTAGTGCCTGGCACATAGTAGGTGCTTAATAAATGCTTCCATATGTATGTATTAATGCATTTTGCAGACTTTAAGTGCTAGCTGTTATTAGCATTGGGGGCCACAACATGGATATGAAGTGATTGGGGGCTTGGGAGAGGGTGGGGAATGTCTCCTGAGGAAAATGCTTTGGAAACCATAAAATGCTGTATAAATGCCGCTAACAAAACACTGGATTAGGGCCTTCAGGAACTCTCGATGGGGAGGAAGGACAAAGGACATTTGAAAGGCTGGCCAGACCAGTTTTGAGAGCTGTGGAGTCTAACCTCTCATTTTATAGAAGAGGAGACTGAGGCACATGGATGGAAAGTGGCTGATCTGGGATTGGAAGCCAGGCTCCAGTCCAAGCTGAACAGTCTCTTCACTGTGCCATCAAGCATCACTTCTCACCTGAACCAGATCTTTGGAATTTAAGATGTGGCTGCAAAATCTTATCTTGCAGTTGTCTTGCTAGGGAAGCGGGAAGAGAGGAGAATAAACATGTATGTAGAATCTACTGTTTGCCAGGCACTGTGCTGAGTACTTACAGATATCTCCTTTGATCCTCACAACAACCCTGGGAGGGAGGTACTATTACAGATGAAGAAACCGAGGCAGACAGAGGGGCAGTGACTCGCCCAGGGTCACACAGCTAGAAAGTTTCTGAGGCTGTGTTTAAACTCAGGTCTTCCTGAGTCCAGGGCCAGAGCTTTAACCATTGTGTCACTTAGCTAGGAAAATAATTTGTTTCTGATTAGGAAAAAAAAAACCTCTCTAGGTACAAATTTAAAAAAAAAACCTGCAAAAGTCTACAGAAATCAGTAGTTTGATGAACTAGTTTGATTTACTGTAAGCAACAATCAGTAAACATTCTCCGCCCCTAGCAGCTTTTGACTCAACTGAGGGTTGAGGGGTGGGAGAGTGAAGGAGGCAAAGGGAGAGAACAGAATGTTGGAGGAAAGTAGCCCACTAGTCCTGCAGGAGCCTAGAGGTGTGTGCATGGGGGAGGGGGGGCAAGGTGAAATAAGGCTGGGCATGTGAGTCAGAGCTAAATGAATGAATGAGTGTTAATTAAGCAGTGATTATGTGCCAAACACTGTGCCAAGTGCTGGGGTGTGTGTGGGAGGGGGGTGGTGTATGTGTGGGGTGTATGCGTGTGGGGGGGGCCTGTGTGTGTGTGTGTATGTGTGTGTGGGAGGGGGGTGTGGAGACAGAGGAGAGATGGGGAGGTGGCAGGTGCATGTGGGATGCTCAGTAAATAGATAGCTGTTAGTTCCTAGAGTCAAGAGATTTCTAGCTAGCAGGAGCCCAGCTGATTGTGACTCCCCATCAGATCGGGCGCCCTCCTGAACCTCCTTCCCTGTGCATTCATGTCTTCCTGGGATAGGATAGGGACCTGTATGATGGTGGATACCTTAACTCCACTCTAGTTCTGAATCAGTGGGCAGTGTATGCCATACGAAACCTGACTGAACACAATAAAAGAAACCAAGAGCTAATTGCAAAGATGGAGGACCATGGACTGGCAGATACAGCCATGCTAAAGAAGATGGGTCTTGAGGTTGAAAAACGAGATGGCAAACTTACTTTGAGATCTACAAGAAAAGGTCCTAGTTGGTAAGTAAACCCAAGTAAAATCTTTCAGCACCTGTGGTAGTAGGAAGCTTGAGCCCTCTTGTGATGGCAAGATGCTGAGCACCCCCAGACCAAACCCCATCAGGGTGAAGAGGAAGCAGGGAGGCTAGAAAAGCAAGTCGGTAAGACTGAGCACAGAAGGAGCTGAGTCCCACCTTCCTTCATTGAGCAGACCAGCTCCCAGCATTCTAAAGGAGTCCTTTTTAATTGTTGAGCTAATATCTACCAAGAACACAGGACTTTGCTTGGTGCTGAAAAGCTAGAAGTTGGTGGGTAATGGGTGTAGCTGCTGTTAGCCACCAAGAGCTGCTCAGATTAGGGGCCTCAAAGGTGCGTGACCAGCACGGGGGGGGGGGGGGGGGGGGGGGGGGGGGGGGGTCCCGAGGCCTGACTGAAGGACGATAGTCAGATAGCCCGTCTACTCTGACTTGCTGTGGAAGCTTGACGGGAGGAAGGGCATCAATTGGGGAGTGATTGCCATCTCTTCTGTGAGAGGGAGAAATACCCATATCACCTTGAGAAGTGAAGGTTGACCATCAAAAGTAATGGTCACTTAGGTAACCTGGATTTTGTTAAGCTCTGAAAGTAACATGTTGCCACTTTCAGAAAAAATATTAATTCCAATTTTATAGAAATTTGTTTTACTTTTTTTTTTTTGGCTAGGCAATGAGGTTAAGTGACTTGCCCAGGGTCACACAGCTAGTAAGTGTTATGTGTCTGAGGCTGAATTTGAACTCAGGTCCTCCTGACTCCAGGGCCAGTGCTCTATCCACCGCACCACCTAGCTGCCCATTTTACTTTTTTTTTTTTTTTTTAACAATGTCTGCTGAGGTGTGGGGGCGTGCCTTGGCTCAAGTCTGAAGGCCTTGTCACAATTGGGCATTGCACCCATCTGATCCTTCTGGGGGATCTTCTTTATGTACATTGATTATTGTAGCATTTTCTGTTCTTGTCTGTCTGCCTCTGTTCAAGCAAGTCATCCCAAGTTTCTCTGAACCCTTTTTATGTATCTCATGACCAGTTTATTCAGCCATTCCCAATCAAGGGGAACTTAGTTTGGCTACCACAAAGACTTTTGCTGAGAATATTTGGGTGTCCATTTTCCTCAAAACTACCCTGTGAGGTAGAGAGTATAATGATGATCAGTAGGGATGAAGCTAGTTGAGTCTTTCAGTTGAGAAGGTTTAGTTTTGGAAATGGGCCTGAGCCATTGGCATTCACACGATTTCCTTCCTCCCCATCACTTAGTGAATGATCCCGCCACCTGCCTCTTGGCTCCTGGCTCCTGGCTCCTTGGGATTTGCCACTGCAGCAGGACATGAAATTACAAGGGTCTGGAGAATTTCAAACCAGCTCAAAGCCAAGAATGCCTGAAGTTTGGGGAAAACAGTTGGATGTACCTGGGCCCCAGTGGAAATGTGCCTGCAGA
Organism: Vombatus ursinus; assembly: GCF_900497805.2. NCBI lineage: Eukaryota > Metazoa > Chordata > Mammalia > Diprotodontia > Vombatidae > Vombatus > Vombatus ursinus. Next base: position 1,005,048 of record NW_020950172.1, read on the forward strand.
GGGCCCACTGGACACTGGGCAGTTTGTGCCTGAGTTACCGTAGACTTACTGCATCTTCAGATAATAAAACTTTCTGTTTGGGGAGGCTCCGTCCTCCTGTGGTCTAAGAGCCGTCTATTTGTTTGCCCCTTCAGGTCCTATTGCTGAGTGTTCTGAACTCTGAGTGTGCCTGCCTCCCCAAAACCTGGACAAAACTCACTTCCAGGGAGATGCAGAATGGAAGCACCCTGCTCTATTGTCCTTGCTGGCAGGGAATGATGGGGCCCAGAGATTCAAGGGGCCAGGTTCATGCCTCTGACCCCTAATGGGGTTCAGAGACGTGGGGCCCTTGGAGCCCATTACCTGGAGAGTTAAGAGCTCGCTCCAGCTTAGCCACCAATCATCTGTTGTGCTTTACTGAGCTGGGGCAGAATAGCTCTACGTGTCTTTTAAAACTCCAGATACCAAGATGGCAAAGACATGGACTGGTTGCTTCCAGGCCAGTCTGGCAGAGGAGGGAGCAGCAAGGTGTGAGGACAGAGCTCTGTCCTCGGGGAAATCAGTGGGGTTCAAATCCCCTCTTCAGCAATAGTGTTTCCGCACAACAGATCTGGAAGTAACCTCAGAGACCATTTAGCCCTTTTGTTTTATGGATAAGGAAACGGAACTCAAGAAGAAAGCAGTGGCACAAGGCCACGCGGCAGCAGGTTAACAGCTGAGATTTGAACCCAGGCCCTCCAGTTTTAAATCCAAAGGACCTTGGCTTTCTGCCATTCTGGCTGCGTGAGATGCCGTGCGAGTGCCTTCACCTCTCGGACTCTCCTTCCTCGTCTGTGGAAGGAGAATAGCAATCAGCCTTGCTCTCACGCATGCACTCTCTCCCTACCCTGGCTGGGCCTCGTAGCTGTCGGAGAATCCTCCTCTCCAACGTTGTCAGCGAAAGGAAGACTGGGAGTCAGTGCCTGGCCCCGCTCCTTTCCCACGCCGGTCGCTGATCCTGAAACGAGCCAGCCGCCCAACCCTGACCACAGGTTGGACACCCCTCTCCAGGCTGTTCGGAGCAGAATAGCCCCTGGCTCCTTGCAGCGTTGACTAAATTGCTTTTTCACAAACCCGGGCACTTGGAAGACTCCAGTGAAAGCTTTCGGAGGCGCTAAGTGCTGGCCCCGGGGTATTAACGCTTAGGAAGCATTTTCAAGTCCGCGGGGTTCCTGCAAAGGCTGGGAGGAGCGTTTTCATCACCTCCAGGACATTCTTTGAGGGTAGAAACCAAGGCAAATAAAAACGCCAAGAATTCCCTTCTGTTCTGAGGGCCGGAGAGTCAAAATCCTGCCCACAAAACAAATCGAGATGGAGGCCTGGCCTGAGGAAAAAAACAGTAGGGGGGGACACGGGGGAGGGGTGTTTCTTTTTTCCTTTTTAACGAGTTTGCAATAGACACTTTTTTTTTAGCCTCAATGGTTGTCTGGCCACCAATAGAATCACGCGAACATGGACTTAGAAACCGCACAATGGCCGGCACAAATAGCTAAGAGGGAATCCTCTGGGAATGGACGAGGGGGGTCATAGTTATGTGTTTTCTAAATAGGAAATGGGGGGCTTTCAGAGGGAAAACATGCTGATGACTCTATTGTGAGCGGCTTTTGATTCCCTGGGATAGATGAATTCTTCGGAGACGACAGCTGCCCCGGCTCCCCCGGAGCCCCGAGACCGTTGTCTTCCACGCCGGGAGGGCTTAATGCGCCGACCACAAGATGAGGAGGGGCAGCAGCCTGGGAGAGTTTGTGAAGGGTCAGCCTGGCCTCAGCAAGTCTTGTGACCAGAGCTCACGGACAAACAAGCCCCATTTTGGAGACTCTTTTATTTTGAAAGCAACAGGGAAGATGGATTGTCTTCCTGGTAACGAAGTTTCCCCTGCTACCCTCGCGCTGCGGCCCCCACCCCCCTCCCTGGCCGATCGTCGTCTCTCTCCCCATATTCTCTTGTAACTTTGCCTCCATCCCATCACGCCATGTCGTCTCTAATAGGCCGTGAGCTCTCTGAGAGCAAGACCTGGGACCTCTCCCTCCTTGGCGCCCCCACCTTACCCAGGGCCTGACATACAGGAGGCGCACACTAACTGCTGCATCCCATAGCCCTGTTGAGTGGAGGAATTTTGTGTCTTTCAGTCCGTTAAGGAGAGTGGACATCAGCGTGTGTCCTCTGGATGAATGAGTGAAGGAATGAATGAAAAGGCATTTATCAAACACTTAGCATGTGCAAAAACTGCTACGGAAGAGCAACCTCAGGATTTTGGGAGCAGCCAACGGCCCCGTGATTGAATTCCCTGGCCTCGGGAAGTCTCCTGTGCAGTCCAGCAAACCGTGCCCTTTGCTAGTTGGTTAGATGGGTGTGAGGAAGATCGCAAAGCTTAGCGAAGAACCTGGAACAACTCACTCTGGGCTTGTGCTTGGAAGCAACTGCCTCCCAACACTCATGCAAGCTAGGGAACCGCAGCCCCCCTTGAAGCATGAGAGCACGCGTTCAGAGGGGGAGTGGCCTCTTTCCAGTGGGGCAGCCCCAGCCTCCTGGGGCTGACAGTCAGCGCGGGTGGGGGCGGGGGGGGATGTAATACATACAGAGGCTAGTGAGGAGCGAGGAAGTTGCTGATTACCTCGGAAAGCTCCAGCTGCCATTGGCCCCTTACTGCTGCAAGGGCAGACCTGGACAGATCCAGGCCCAGGCTGTTTTAAAAAACCCAGCACCGAGTCAGACCACAGGAAAATGTAATGAATTAGTGAGCCATCCCCACCCCCTTTAGACTACTGAAAAACAAACAAACCAGAACCATTGGGATGCATTCTACAGTTGAGGTGGTGGGGGAGGTGTTCCTTTTACCCTATCGTTCCCCATTCCTAGAAAGTAAAGCTCATGGAAATAGCACTTTCTTAGGTACAGGACAGCGAGGGAAAGGTACAAATCTGACAAGTGAATCCAAGTTGAGCAGGGGCACCACTAGCTTCTGAATCCAAACTCAATTCTTGGCCTGCATAAGGTCCCCTGGGTGCTGTCCAAGGTACTGATCGTCCTATAGGCTCTGAAAAGTACACATCCTAGGATTTAGAATGGAGGAGACATTAGATATCCATACCAGCCGACTTATTTTACATATAGGGAAACTGAGACCCAGAGAAGTTAGTTATAATACTTAGTTTCTGAATATTCTATTTAAGGGGAGGGGAGCTATTACTGTCACTTCAAGCCATACAGGTAAGCAGCACAAACTGATGTACTATGCCTGATGGCATATGCCTCAGACCACAACTGTCATCTACCACATCTCTGTCAAGAGAGAAGTGTGTTTAGTCATTGCATTGATTTGAGTTCTTTTAGTCTGAGATGTCTTTTAGTGGTTAATAGTGATTCCATTACATCACCAGGGTCCTTATGTCCGTTCCCGTGGTGGTTACTTCATGAAAGCCTTCCCAAGTTCCTCTGAATTTCTCATGCTTTTTTTTCTTACAGAGAAGTCATATTACATTACATTAATGTCCACATCTTGTTTAATCATTTACCAAGTGACAGAACCTCACTTTGTTTCCAGGTTTTTGCTATCATAAATGGTGTTATTAGGAATATTTTTGTATATGTGGGGCCTTTCACTGTATCCATACCCCCTTGAAGTAGATTCCCCATCATAGGATCACTGTTAAAGAGTATCGTGATTCCAAATTGTTTTCTTGAATTGTTGAACCAATTCACAGCTCCACTAACAATGTAATAGTTTGCCTGTTTTCCTACAGCCTTTCCAACACCAACTATTTCTGGTTTGTTTGGGTTTTTTTAATGATCTTTTTTGGGTGTGAGAGGAAACCTCAAAACTGTTTTAATTTTCATTTATTATTGATGATCTTGAGTATTTTATTATAGTTGTTAATAGTTTGTGTTCCCTTTCTGGAAAACTTCATATGCTTTTATCAACTGGGGAATGGCTCTCTGTCTCATGTTTTTGTACCAAATCCCTGAACATCTTGTATATCAAACCTTTATCAGAGATATTTGATTCAGGAGTCCTTTACCAAATGATAACTTTTCTTTTCATCGCAGCCTCGAAATTACTTTTGAGTCTGAACACCTTATTCCGAATGCCTTGGTTAAAACTATTCTTACAGCCTTCTAGCACACCCTGAGAGCCACCATGGGACATGCCCTGACTGGTCCATGGGAAGGGGGTCTGCCTACTAGCAAGGGGGTGGAGGGTGCAACTCCGATGGGTTAGCCATGTTGTTCTGATGCAAAATACACGCTTACCCAAAAGACTATCTTATGGAGAACTCACACAGGGTAAGCACTGGAATGGTGGTCAGAAGAAGTGATACAAGAACACTCTCAAGGTCTCACTTAAGAACTTTGGAATTAATTGTGTTACATGGGAGATGCTGGCACAGGACTGCTCAGCATGCCATGCCCACATCAGAGAAGGTGTTCTATGAGCAAAGCAGAATTGAAGTAGCTCAAAAGAAACATAAGATGCCCAAATGTAGAGAATCCACTCCAAATGTTCACATGGACTATTTGTGCTCGACCTGTGGTGGAACATTCCGAGCTCGTATTGGTCTGATCAACCCACAGTTGGACACACTGTAACTTGACTCTAGCATAGCGATGTCACTTTGGTCCTCTTCAAGAACGAAGGACAACAACCAGCCAACCACATCCTGATCACTTCACGACCCACTCCAATTCACTGCCTCCCCATCAGCCCAGCACCTCCTTCCTATGGGATTCGAGTTTTCTCCATCCACCAATCCACTTTATCTTTCTGTTCACTGTCACATTGCCTTTTCCTCCTTATATTGCCTTGCCAACTGTCTTTTCCTTTTTGTGTCTACCTCTTCAGGTTCTACTCCCTAATCCTATTTAATTCTCCTTATGCCTCTTATGGAGCTTCCTGAATCACCCAAGCTCCTGCTTCCCTTGCAATTCAGAAATAGAATATCAATGGATATCCAGGACTGGGGGTTATTTTCCTTCACATTTTCCTCAGTTTACCCCAAATGTGGCCAAATTTCTCCTCCCCAAATTCACTCTGTGACTTCCATGAATCCAAACCCCTCCAAGTCACCAAGATGATTTTCTTCTTTCTTTCCAGCTCTAGTCCTCTCATATCCTCCCACAAACTTCTCTGATGGAAGTTGGAAGGAGAATAATCCTAACCTCATTTTCTTTCTTTCTTCTTTAAAGATGATTACTAAACAATAGATGCAGGGAATGATATGGACATAATTTTCCTAGATTTTGGTAAATCTTTTGGTAAAGTGCCCCATACTATGATTATGGAGAAGGTGGAGAGATGTGAGTTTGACCATAATAGAATCAGGTACATTCAAAGCTAGTTGGATGCCCAGATTCCAAGGTAAATTGACAATGGTTCCATGTCATTGTGACAGGAAGTCTTGTGTGGAGTGCCACATGGATCTTTTACATGTCATCACTAGATAAAGGTATAGATGGCATGCTTGTCAAATTTGCAGAAGACACAAAGTTGGGAAGGCAGGAGAACTGACCCAATAGGTGAAAGGTTTGGGGTCCAAAAGGTTCTGAACAGGCTAAAGGAGTCAATCCAAAGTCTTGTACTTGGGTATAGAAAATCAACCTCAGAATTATAAACTGGGGTGGGGAGTGGGGGGGCATGTTTAAACAGCAATTGTCCTGAAAGGATCTGGGGGTTTGAATGACCTGAAAACCCAGTCAGCATCAGCACTGGGATATGATGGCCAACAGCCTGCATTAGGAGGGAGAGAGCTTCCAGGAAAAGGGAGGAAGAGGGAGCCCAATAGTTACTCTGCCCTCATCAGACTTCATCTAGGGTTCGGTCCTGAGCACCACAGTTTAAGGACATTGATAGACTGGCGTGTTCCAAGGAGGGCAGCCAGCCTGGTGGAAGACCTCAAGTCAGCTATGTCTTAGGACGATTGACTGAGGATACTGGGCATATTTAGCCTACAGAGGAGAGGGCTGGGATGAGGGAGGGGGAGACAAAAGGTGTCTTCAAGCATTTGTCATGTGCAGAAGGGATTTACCCCGTTATCCTTGGCCTGAAACGACAGAAGCAGGAGTAGTGAGTGGGGATTGCAAAGAGGCAGATTTAGGCTGCATTTCAGGACAGGATTCAGATCTGTTTGAACCCTCCCAGCATAAAGGTGGCAGGCTCTCTCTCCTTGGAAGGGAGCCTTGAAACAGAAGCTGGACAACCACTTGTTGGGTTTGTTATAATGGGGATTCCTCCATGCACTGGAGCTTCTCCATCCTGCAAATTCTGTGGTGTGTCAATTCTCCTGCTTACATTTACTTTGTTGTTGTAAAAGGTTTTTAAATTTTATGACATGAAATTGTCTGTCTTTGTGATATGTGACTAGTTCAAGGTCAGCCTCCTTGACCTCTCAAGGCCAAGCTCAGTTCCCTTTTGGGGCCTTTGGATAATATCGATAACGCTCCCTTCTTCACCATTGTTAGCTCATTTTCTCAATTTTGTCTGCCACGTAGAAGGCTCTATGTGCTAAGCACCAGGCCAAGAACTTTACAGACATGTTCATTTTATCCTCTCAGCAACCTTGGGGGGAGGTGCTGTTATGATCTCCATTTGATGGATGAGGAAACTCGGAGAGACAGAGGTTCAGTGACTTGCCCAGTGTCACCTGGCTAGCAAGGATCCAAGGCTGGATTTGAACTCAGGCCTTCCGGACTCCATCCACTGCACCACCAACTGCCTTTGGGCAAAGTTAGAGGCAGAGTTACCTGCAGCTCTGAGAGATTAAGTGACCTATGAGCCTCAGAAGCCAGGTCCTCCCTACTAGGGGACAGCAGTCTCCACCCTGCAGCCAGAACTGAGCTCCAAGGATCTTCCAAGGATTCAGTAAAGACACACTGAAGGACTGTGTTCACACAGTAGTCAAAGTAAGGAAGGGGCCCACCGGCTGTCAACTGCACTGGACGCATGTGCTGGCCACATCCTTTTGAAGTGTGCCCCCCAACCACTGTTGCAGATGCAGCCAGGGAGCCTGGACAGCTCAGAACCTCAGCAGCCGACCCCTTTTCCAACTCATGAGTGTCCCCCAGAGTGCATTCTTCCAGGTCCCTGGCAGCAGGCCATCCACCCAGCTCAGCCTGGACACGTGGCTGAGTCAGTTGTGATGGTGAGGCCCAGGGGCTGCCTCCCTGGGACTTTCAGCCTGAATCCTCCAAACCAAGCAGAATGACATTCAGCCTTCTTCCTGGTGACAGTCCTTCAGTGCATGTCTACTAAACCATTGGAAGATTGAGTTCAGCTCAGTTCATCCAGGACTTATCTGTGGATAAGAGGATAAGTGTATCTAGAACAGAGAGAAAAATGATCTTTGAGAGGAAACATAATGGCAGCATCTTGAGAAATGGTGATTGCAGGAGGTCTAATTTATCACCCAATGGCTCAGAGTTGGGAGGCCCAAGTTGGGATGGAGTTCACAAAGAAACTGGTGATTCATCAGACCCTGCTAATTCTCACTCCCAGACTTCCCAGACTTGTCATATTTTTGACAGACACCATTTGTCAACTTTGGAAAGTATTGTAGGTTCCTTTGGCTTCTAGATACCTTTCCTTAAAACATCAGGAATGTCACTGATGATGGAAATGACCTCTTAGAAACTTCCCAGGACCAAGGGCTTCCTGAAAGGGAGGAAGAGAGGTGGGGAGGGAGGGAGAGAGAGAGGGAGAGACAGAGAGACAGAGACAGAGAGAGAGAGAAGAGGAGGAGAGGAGGGAAGGAAAAATGGGGAGGGGCAGCCTATCTGGAGAAGATGGGGAGCTTACTGACCACCAGCTCAATTGGAATCATATGTGGCCTGGCAGCCCACTGGCTGTACAGTGCACTGGATATATGGACGGACCACAACAGGAGGGCAGTGTTCAGCTCAAGACATCATATGCTAAGAGAAAAGCTGTAGCTTCAACTCCAGTGGTTTTCCCATGACATCATACTGTGAGGACCAGGATTCTGGGAAGGATGTCTGAGGCCCCTTCTCACCAGGAGATTCCGTGATTCCATTTGGAGGCTTGAAGAGATTTCAGGGAACTCCAAACACCTGACTCTGCTCTCCCCATCTCCTGGTCCCTCCCAGTCCTGGGTCAGAGTCCATTTAATTCCACAAACATTTATTAATCTCCTCCCCAGGTCTCTCTCTCTCTCTCTCTCTCTCTCTCTCTCTCTCACTCTCTCACACACACACACACACACACACACACACGTGTGTGTGTGTCCCTAAACACAATAAATGTAGGCTACTGTTATTAATCTTGAATTAATTAATTCACAGCACCATATTAAGAAACATTGCATAGGGGAAGGAAGAGAATGTTGAGGTCTGGGGCCAGAGCAGTTTAGCCAGACGCAGATAGACAGGCAGGCAGACAGCTCTGTCTTGGCGGGGCTGGTCAGGGGGACCATGGGGAGGAGACTGACTGACCTCGTGCAGAGGTGCTTGGAATAGTGTTGGTTTGGGATTGGGGTTTGATACCAAGGGAAAGAACTCAAGGTAGAAGGGGGAAGTAATGAATGAATATGCCCAAGTTTGGGGTCTCCTTTGGGAAGTTTGCTGAGTCCTCCTTAGTGTTCCCCCTTCACCCCACACCCCACCTGCCTCCTAGATGTTAATATTGATTCTGTGGCTCACTAAGTGCACGTCAGTCAGTGAGAAAGGATTAGCCTCACCCATGGGAAGGGGGCGGTGGGAATAGGTCTTGTCTGAACTTGAAAAATCAAATGCTGATGTGGGTTTTATCCCAGAAACATAGCATTTTGATTCAGAACACATGGGTGGGCCAGTTAGCTCACACCTCCTCCATTGGCTGGGCCACAAACAGCTTCCATGGAATCCAGGGAGCCAGAGGTTGGTGTAGATGCCCTGGGAGTGAGCTCCCCATCCTTGTAGGTGTTCAAACAGAGGCTTGGTGTCCTCTAGAGGGGTTTCTTTTTTTTCTGGTATGGGTGGGACCCAGTGACCCCTGAGGTTGCCTCCTGCTTTGTGTGGGAGGTGCAGCTGTTCAGACTGCCAGCTCCCTAGGACCCCCAGAGATACCACAGGACCCAGGCTCTTGCCTCACCCAGGGCTAACCTCCAGTCTGGTAGCCAGGCAGCCCTTTGGCCTCTGTTCTTGTGGTGAGGCCTGAGGGGTGGATGGGCCCTTGCACAGAGGGCAGAAAAGCGAGGGTCTGCTCTGGCTGGCATCTGGCAGTAATGGCTAAAGCTCTAACTGGGGCTGATGGAGCTGTTTTCCTAGGTAATACCGAGGATGATTCACGGGCCGTAAGCAAACATTCCACTGTCATCGAGGCGAGCATGATGTTTAAATAACCCCAAGGAGGATTCAGGTTTCACAGCATCTGACTGAATGCCGGGCCAGAGGAGCCTGAGAAGCCCATGGCCCGGAACCTAAGGACGGGACCGCAGGGAGGAGGGCTCTGGCTCTGACCCGGGGCCTTCTCAGCAGTGGGAAAGGTGCTCTTTATTTGTGGCCAGAGGAGCTGGGTCGCCGTGTTCCTGCCCCTTGGGAACACTAGCCTGGGTCTCAATCAATCAAACACTAAGTGCCTACTATGTGCCAGATACTACTAAGTGCCAGTGCACAAAGAGGCAAAAGACAGTCCCTGCCCTCAAGGGGCTCACAATCAAATGGGCACACGCACACACACACACACACACACACGAAAACAAACATATACAAAACAAGCCAGATCCAGGATTAATAAGGAATAATTAACAGAGGGAAGGCATTAGAATGAAGAAGGGTTGGGACTTGAGTTGAATCTTTAAGAAGGCTGGGGAAGTGAGTAGCCAGAGCAGAGGAAGGAAAGTGTTCCAGGCATGGGGGCCAGCCAGAGAGAATGCCCAGAGCAGAGAGACAGAGGGACTTGGTGGTGGAACACCCAGGAGGCCGGGGAGCGAGGCTATGTGACAGAGAGTGCAGTGCAGGAAGACTGGAGTGTGTGTTGGGAAGGGCTCATGAAGGAAAGGTAGGAGGGGGCTTTGAATGCCGAGTAGGGGCATTTGTATTTGATCCTGGAGGCAATAGATTCTTCCCCAATTAAAGCAGAGTGAGGACTCAGGCTTAGGTGGGTCCTTCCAGCTCTAAAGTGATGATCCCAGGAACCCATCGTAGAACCTGAATGAATAGTGTATGGCTAGTGGATTCCTCCGCAGTGCCCTCTGACAACCGCTCACTGTGGCATGGTAACCGCAAGCTCACCTGGAGGCGTTTGGCCTGGGATCCTCAATAGGGGGGCAAGTGATTGGGCATCAGAGCAAAGGGAGGCGGAGAAGAAGGTAGGAGGAGGGGGAGGAACAGGGAGAAGGCAGGCAGGACACTCTGCTGCCTGATTAGATGAGGGAAGCAGCCAGAGAGAGAGAGTCACCGACCAGAAGAGGAGAGAAGAGAGACAACTTCACACTGGGGAGCTAGCAGCGGGCTGGACCAAGATGCAGCTCCTGTGAGGCACAGTCCTGCACTGCCCTCTGCGGGATGACCCACAGCCAGAAACAATGGCAGTCCCAGAGCTGGCCCTGGCCTGTGCATCTTCTGGCCAACCTCAGGTTGCAGAGTCCAGCCAGGCTGGCTGCCCTGGAGTCCAGTGCCAGGAAAAGCACCCCACCTCCCTCCCTTCCTAAAGCTGCCCTTTAACTCTGTGTGCGTGTGTGTATGTGTGTGTGTGTGTGTGTGTGTGTGTGTGCGCGCGCGCATGTGTGTGTGCGTGTGTGTGTATGTGTGTGTGTGTGCGCGCGCACGCGTGCATTCCCTAAAACACACCTGATATGCTTTTAACAAAACAACTCAGATTAGTCAAGTTCTGGAGTCTTCAGACTAAGTTCTGGTTTGAGCTCAACACTCAGCTCAGCCTTAGAAAGCAGAGACCAGCCCATTCCAGCCGGGACTCCCTGGGGACAGTAGAGAAGGATTGGGGGAAAGGTAGGAAAAGGGGAGAGACAGAGAGAGGAGGGAGGGAAGGAAACAGAGAAGAGAGAAGAGAAACAAGGAAAGAAAGAAAGGATGGAGAAACCAGAAGGGATAGAAGAAGAAATGAAGCAGGAAGGGAAAAGATCAAGAGAAGCAGATAAAAGTGAAGAGTACAGGGGAGAGGAAGCCAGATGTTGGAGAGAAGAAAGAAACAGGACAAAGAAAGAAAGAAAGAAAGAAAAGCAAAGAGAGCAAGGGGGAAGGGGAGGGAAGAGCATATGTATTTCTATGGCATCTATAATGTGCTGGGCGCTGAGCTAGGTGCTCTACAGATTATTTCACTTGACCTTCACAACAACCTTGTGAGATAGGAAAAAGAAGGAAGAGAGGGAGGGAGGGGGAGGGGAAGGAAGGAAAGAAGGAGGGAGGGACAGAGGGGGAGAGAGCTATGAAAGGAGCGGGGAGAGGGAGCAGGGGGAGGAGACAATGACAAAAGAGAGAGGAGAGAAAAGATACTGAAAACAGACAAAACGATAAAGTGGAGAGATAGAGAAGAGTGAAAACATGAAGGGAAGGAGGGAGAGGGAGAGAGGAACAGACAGCAAAGGGAAATGAAGGAAGAGGGGCCAGGAGGGGATAAAGAGGGGGAGGAAATGAGAGAGCGTGAGGCAAGGGTCCTTGCTCTTTGTTCGTTGGGCCTCAGGGCCTGGTGAGTGCCCCCGAGCCACCCTCCCTGCGGCGGTGACTGCCTGGGATCCATCTGCACTGGCCCTGGGGCTCTGAGCTGCCCCCTCACCAATCACTCCCACGCATGGTTGAGGAAACGCAAACTTTACAGCACCACCTCACTGGATGGAGGCAGTGCAGGGGTTACTGCTGCACCCATTTTACAGCTAAGCAAACTGAGGTACAGAAATGGAATGATTCGCCCAAGGTCACCCAGCTAGTACGTGAGAGTCTAAACATGAACCCACTTCTTCTGTCCCCACAGCTAACGACTGTGAACAAGCAAATCCGTAAAAAGCTCCAGGTCTGCAGAACATCCTCTGAGGACCTTGGCTTCCAAGCTTTATGTGATGATGTTCCTATGACTTTTTACAATTTGCTGCACACCCCCAGCCCCTTCACCAAACCATCCGCATAATAGTGGACTCACCTCGAATCTGTTCAAACAAAGCATGGGTACAATTTCATAACAATACAGATAAATAAACCTTAAGCGTACAACAGAACAGACATTCCTCATTTTTAAAAACCCCTTCACACGAGTAATAACCCTGGGTGGTGTGACATGATGAACGGGTTGGGTTTTTTGGTGCAGTTTCTCTAAACCGGTGTCTCTGAAGAAACAGGGATTGTCATCTTTCTCAACTACTAATGAGATTTTGTCTTTAGAATAACTACAGGAGAGAGTGACTTTCACCCAAAGATGTTATGAAGAGTGAGATTTGTGTGCAAATTTTTTTTTAACAAACCAGAGAATTTTTTTATTCATTTGTAACAAAATAAACAAATAAATAAACAATTCCAGGTTCAAGCACATGTTTCAGTATATTATCACAATATGAATCTATTAATCATTCCGATTTGGATAGATAGCAAATATACAATATTTAGCTATGGTAAATGGATTCCTTATCCATTCATCTATAGAAAAAGCTAGACCTTTAAATGACAATTACTTTTGTAAACTGGTCAATGGATTTGTAAGTAGGTCTTTAATTTTTTCCTATTTCATTTGCAAGGTGGGTATTTTTAAATTTGGGAAATATATCCAAAATATATATTTTTAAAAAATATTACCTATTTTACATAATTGCATATTTATAACTTATATCTGATTGCTTACCATCTCAAGGAAGGGGAAGGGATAGAATTTGGAATCAAAACTTTAAATACAAAGGTTAAAAGAAATTTTAAATTATTACTCATAGCTCTAACTTTTTCCACAAATGCATTCATTTCATCTTCCTAAATAAACACTTTTGAGACCTTGTATTTGTTTAAAATACTCAATTTTTTTTTAAAAAAAATCACTCCACATTCAAGTTTCAGGAGGAAATTTTTTGTTATAAAATGCCTATTTCATTTTTATTGTTATTACTAGGACAACTGGAAATTTCTTCTTTTAGGTAAGACACTTTTTAAAGTACTTTGCCATAAGAAACTCAGCATGTCACAACAATATAAATATGTCCTAAGCTCTGTCTCTATATTATCACTCAATTTTGTAAATCACCTTCCTTTTAATGGACATTTAAAAAAATTGATTACTCTTGTAAGCACTTGAAAAATGACATCCCCCTCCTTTCTGAATGGAGTGGAAAATATAATTATTTGTGCAACACGTCCAGATTGCATGAAGGACCACATTTTGAACATGGTAGCTCTGTCAGTGCAGAGCACAATACACTTCCCCCACATTATAGCATATTCATTTAAAATACATTAATTATGTTGACAATTTCTCTTGATGTGGCCTTGTCATTAATAACTTTGCAGAGTAATAAAACTTCCTTAGCATCAGTTTCAATAATATAGTGAACACATTTAATCAAATGTGTATCTTTAAGTGCATCTGTTGCTCCATCCACTTGCAATGAATTACTGGAAATTTTAATTTTTCATCTGATCTTCAGAACTGGGGACAATTCTCTTTCTCGTGGTATTATCTGCAAATGAAGCCATTTGAAACTACTTTGCATATGATTCATTCAGCATTATTTTAACCGTATCAATAGCTCCTGGTAGCACACTTTCTCCTATTGAGTGAGGCTTTTTAAATCCAGAAATTCTTTAAATAACCTCATATAGTACAAGTGCTGCTTTTGATGTTATACACTTACCTAAAGGGTTTTTTTGGGGGGGGAGGGAGTTTTTTGTTTTGTTTTGTTTTTACTTATTAAAAGTAATTTTCTCATTAAAATCTTTCTTTGTCTTGCCAGTATATTCCAAACGTACACTTTCAAGATATCGTTTAAATGTGTCAGGTTCCATGCTATCTTCAAATTAAGGGGTCATACTAAGAAAACAGCATAATCAGGCCCCACTTTCCATCTCATTAGTGATTCTTCACCTTCACACATTACCTAGGTTGCCTCACCATGCCTTTGTCATACCCTCCCTCCCCCCCTCCACCTCCAGCTCACAGGGTCCCAATTCCTTTGGGGCAGGGAAGGTTTTATTTTTGTCTTTTCACCGATGGCAGAATTTGGAAGTTGGAAGGGACAACAGTGGCCATGCAGGAGAGAAATGCCCATTGTGGGGTCATGAAGGCTTCCAAGCAGGCGGGCCCACCAGCTCTTGAGGCAGCCTCTTAGAATCTGGGACGGCTCTCTTACAGAAGGAGGTTTTCCTGACATCTTCCTCCCATGTCTTCTAATTCAGTCCTCTGGGATGACAGCCTTCAAATACTTAAAAACAGCTCTCAGGCTGCCAGACTAATCATGCCTATTTTCCTATGACACGGACTCAGGATCGTTAGCCGCCCTGGACACTGGTGCTTCTCAGACTCCTTCTGACACCAGGTCCTCCAGAACTGGACACAGGACTTCAGATGAGGCCTGGGAGGGGCATGGGACCCTGCTTCCCTATTCGGGGAAGCTTTGCCCCAACACTAAAGCTTCCCCATCGTCTCCTATCTTGGCCTTTGGAGGGGGCTTTCTGTAGCCCTCTCCCCTCCTCCCTCATTGGTTCTAGATTTGACCTGCCATCCTCCAAGGCAAGGACGGTTTCCCAAGTGTTCTCTATCCTCAGAACCTAGCACTGAGCTTGGTTCCTAATCCATGTTGTTAGCTTCAGTGGAATAGGCCGTGAATCCTAGAACTTAGAGCAAGAAGGGACTTATAACATCCTCATCTTCATAAGGATGAGAAGCCTGGGGCCTGAGAAATCAGGAAACTTGCCCAAGGTCCCGCAGCCACGCCGTGGCTGAGCTGGAATTGGAACCCAGGCCTTTCATTTCCACAGCCCGGGCTCCTCCCTCTCCTGAGCCCCACGTGGCCTCTCTGTTAGCCATGAGGCAGCCGTCATCGATCCGAGCACCAGTCTTCCTCCACCTTCCAGCCTTCTTCCACCTTCCCCCTCCCACCCAAGCCTTCTAAGCCAGAACTAGGGATGTCAGAACCTTGGCCCCTTCTGCTCCAGGACCATGGCCCTGCCAGTTGGAATCCCAGATTATTATTATTATTATTATTATTATTATTATTATTTCAAAGTTAAGACTCTTCAGAGCTTCCTGGGGGCAAGGCAGAAAAACACCGAGATCTCATTACCAGAAACGTCTCTTCCCTCCTAATGGCGGGTTCCAATTTCGGAGCCTTGAGAGTCAGGAAGGCTCCGTCCCTGGTGATGCCAGGCTGGAGGCTCCGAGGGCAGCTGGCGCAGGACCTCCGGGCCCCGGGAGCCGCGAATATTCTGCTGATCCCAGAGGCGAGGGGAAAGTGGGTGTTTCCCCACCCCCACCCCATCCCATCCCTTCTTTGAAAACAAGGAAAAGAAAAGAAAAGAAAGATTGAGGGACACAGGAAAAGTGTCGGGGGAAGGGGGCGGGGCAGAATGAGGGGTCAGTCTCCATGTCTAACTACACAGAATCCTAAATCTTGAAGTGGAAGGGACTGCAGAGGCCGCGGGCGTGGTCCATCCCTCCACCCCGCCCATTCTATAGAAGAGGAAACTGAGGCCCAGGGAAATGACACTTGCCTAAGGTCACACTGGCAATAAGTGTCCGAAAGTCACATTTGAACCCAGGTCCTCTGGTCAGGGAAGGCTTCCAGGAAGCGGCGGCACCCCGGCTGAGTCCTGGGGAGCGTTCGGGGGGAGGAGCGTGCCCAGTCCTGCGTCTGTCTACTTGTCTGCGTAAGCTGGGACCGCGGCTCAGTGAGAGGAGCCCCTGGGAGGGCAGGGAAAAGCCCGCCTGGGAGTGTGCCCTTTGTCCTCGTCTCAGTGAAGAGCCACTAATGGGCCAGGCAGCAGCAACGTCGGACTGACTGACGCTGGAGCGGGGATGGAGGGGAATCAGGGAGCCCCGGAAGCCCCGTGTCCACCCTCCACCACGTCCCGGACCGCCCCATGAATGCTGATCCTCTGGCTGAAGACCTGACTGGCGGCGGGAGGAGAGAAGCCCTCGACCGCTGCTAAATAGCCGCCCACCGTGGCAGTGAGCTCGCCGTGGCTGATGGCTTCCCAGCAGATGCTGGTCGTGCATTAGTGGGCTGTGGTACAGGCGAGAGCTCTGGAGTCCGGGGGCGGGGGGGGGCGGGACAGCAGTTCCAATCCCCCCTCCCACTACTGCCTGGGTTCTCTCTGGACATCGGTCCCCTTCTCAGTCAAAAGAACGTTCGGTCTAAATCATCTCCATTCTGTCTTCACTCCCTCTAGGATTCCAAGCGTCAGGGCTGCCCTCCGAGGTCTCCCCAGAACAGGGACCCCAGGGTTTCATGCTCAGGACTTTTCCCCTCTGAAATATTCCGTGTGCGGACTGGTTCTTCTGTCCTTCCCTCTGTCAATGACGCCCTAACACGGAAGGACCTCCCCCAAACCCCTGGGCTCAGAATCTACGATCCTGGACCCCAAGACCCTCCATCTCCCACAGGGCCAGGGGGCCTCCTCTTCCTTCTCGGATGGGGTGGTGGGAGAATGGGGGAGGAGGCCCCTGCCCCTCCATGGATCCACTCTGAAGAGGCCCTTTCCATCCAGGATCTCATTAGAGAGGCAACCATTTCACAGATGAGGACCCAGGGTCACCCAGTCAGTTGATGCCTCCAACAGGATGAAAGCTTCTCTTACTGGTCCAGAAAGAGGCTGCCCCTGAACCGAGGTCACTCCCTCCTCCACTTCCCCACCTCCCCACCTCCCCACACTGCCGCTCAGACATTCTCTGAGAAAGTCATCCCAATTACTGCATAAAACCAGGCCAGTCAAGTGCTCTCTCCATCCAAAGTGTGGGGACTTGTTTAGAGGCAGTGTGGGCCAGTGGTGCAAGCTGGCATGCAGCCCTGCCCCTCTCTCTGGCTCTGCCCCTAGGCAGCTGCTTCCTCTGCTTCCTCAGCTACAAAACGAGGGGCCTTCTTGCTGTGCTGCCTTTCTGTGTCAGTGTCCTGGGACTTAA
Organism: Vombatus ursinus; assembly: GCF_900497805.2. Classification (NCBI taxonomy): domain Eukaryota; kingdom Metazoa; phylum Chordata; class Mammalia; order Diprotodontia; family Vombatidae; genus Vombatus; species Vombatus ursinus. The sequence goes on from NW_020950172.1 coordinate 1,022,101, forward strand.
ACCCAGGTCTCCAGATACCAGGTTCCAAGCCTGTCCCCCTCCACTGGGGCAGATCCTCAGCTTTCTTCCTCATCTCTCTCTGACTTTAAGTACTAACCATCTGGAGCAGCCGGGCCACTCACAACTTGGCGTTGGTGGCAAAGGCTCCTCCTTCCCATCCTGCCTCTCTGGGGTGCTTGGGGTGGGCACCCCCACAGCCTTCCAAGAACAGACTCTCTTTATGCTGCCACCCTCAGCTTCCAGGCCAGCACAGGTGTGGGCCCACAGAAAGCCTCAATCTGCGCCCCCCTCCCAGGGCTAGCCGTGGCCTCCTGAACCTCCTCAGGAACTCATGATGAATGAGGGCTTTTCAGTTCCCTGGGAACTGCTTGCCCAGGAGAGGGAGAGAATGCCATGCAGGGGTGTGGGCAAGCCCCTTCAATGAAAGGCAGCCAGCTCAGCCACGGGTCTGTGTCCTGTGGCTGAACCCTGGGCCCCACCAAAGCCTCCCACCCACCCCGCTTCCCTCCCCAGCCTTGTAGCATCTCCGTTCTAGAGCTGGAGGGACTGTGGGAGTGACCATGGAGGCCAGAGGCCTTGAGAGGCCAGGTGAGGTCAAGCCCAGAGTCCCACAGGTAGGAAGTAGCAGAGACCCTCTGCTAAGAAACTTAAGATGGGACCCAGGCAAGTCAAACAAGGCCTTGATGCCCTCCCAGGGCCCTGCCTGATGGACACCTAACATTCTAACCCTAAGCTCCAGCCCCGAGAACCTAGAACCAATCTGGGGTTGTTTGCCCTTCTGGAAAGGGAGGACTCCCAAGGTCCCTTCTGCCTCTAGATTTCTTCCACTGTGAATTGATGTTAGCTTTGTATGTCAAGTCAACAAGCATTTATTAAGTACTTACTGTGTGCCAGGCACTGTGCTAAGAGCTGGGGATACAAAGAAAGGTTAAAACAGGCCCTGCCCTCAAGAAGCTTACATTCTAGTGGGGGAAAAGAAGCTGAGAAGATGGTTCATGGATGGTCTGGACATCTTCCTAAAATGAAGGTCCTGAGAAGAATCAGCCAATCAGAGGAAGGGGCCTGAGGGGGCAGCCCCGGGTGAGGGGCCTTCTGTGGCCTGGCAGAGAGAGCCCAGAGAGGCCCAGGAGGAGTAGTGCTGCCATTTCTGGAGCTGGGGGTTTGAGGGAAAGCCCTTCACCATCTCCAGGCCCAGGAAGCTAACAGATGCTCTCAGCATCAGTGAGAGAAAAGCACTTTGTACCTGGAAGCACATTGGAGCAAGTGTGCACAGGTCATGGGCAGAGGCTTATCGCCAGGGGGGCACACAGCTTCTGAGTGTCAGAGCCCAGGTGCTCCAGCCGCTCGTGTGCCAAGAGGCCTCTGAGGCCTGGAATAGGGAAGGCAGGATCCAGATGTCCATTCTCTTGCCACATGCCAACTAAAGGCAGACTGGGGCTCCATGAAGGAAACTTGAGGCCAGTTTAAAGAACCCCAATGGGGTGACCAGGCAGCCCCTGGCCCAGGGGCTAAGGAGGCCGATCCCCAGGTGGCCTGGGGCAGCGCCACCATGGAAGTCCCACGGCCAGGGCTGGCAGGAGGGGCAGGGGGGATAATTCCCTGTCCCGACTTTGTTTCCTTGCTTTCAAAGACCCTGATGTGGGATTGGTCGGGGGCTCAGGCCCATTTTCATTCATAAGCAGCAGAGTTCCCTGAAAATCATGTCCTGCTCTGGAAATAATAGGGAGATTTTATTTTAGTGGGGGAGGGTCAAGATTAGAGATAAAGGAGAGACAATCAGTGATTTACTAAATAGCCGGAGAGATGTTTTTACATCTCTGGCTGACTTTTTTCTCCTTAAGTTGGAACTAGGGGATCCAATCCTGCTTCCCCCCTGTCCCCACACTGAGATGACTGAATTCCACTTGTGAAAGTGAGAACAGAAAAAATACTGTTTGGTCATCTAGAGACCCCCCCCCCCATGTGGCCCAGTCCAAAATGCAGTCCAGAGGCTGGCCGGGAAGGCGCTCGTTCATCTTTGGGCGATGAGAGGGGCTGTGAACTGGGCCACAGTCCTTTCAGGCCTGGGGTGAGGAGAGCTAGTGACCCAGCATAGCCGTGGTCTTGGCATAGTGGGAGGGCCCTGCCCGGGGGCATCCAGGCAGCTGTCTCCCCACCCACCATCAGCCTAATTGGCCACTTCTGCCTGACAGAAAGGAAGGGGGCGAGGTGGGGAGGGGGCCGGGGCTCAGGCTGGTCCAGCGAATCCAAACAGGAGAGTGTCCAGCCTGCAGGGCCCTTGGATGGGGGCCTGGGAATGAATGATTGAATAGTCAGCAGGGGCTTGGGCTCTGCCCCATCTCTCCCTAATTGGCCGGCACTGATGATCCTGGCACCTGGGCCCTGGGGTGGGGTGTTTGCATTTATTGAACCAAACCAAGGAGGCCTTTCCTGGTGGTCTCTCCTGGCTGTGAAGGGGGGCAATTTTACCAGGAGGGGTTTATGGAGGCAGCTCCTACCCCAAAGAGAGCAGAGATGATGCAGGGCGCTGGGGAGCAGCTGGGCTTGGAGTTCAAAGTTTGGGTTTGGATTCTGGCTCTGCATTCTTTCACCCAGAGACTGTAGGTGAGGATGGGAGGTGAGAGTGGAAAAGGATGTACTTTGTCAAGTGGGGGGGGGGTGGGGCGGCTGGATTTTCCTAAGGTCCTTTCCAGTTCGGCAGTCTGAGGGGATGTAGGCTTCAGGAGAAACTCATCCCGGGGTGACAGACTGGGAACACACGTGAAAAGTCTTAAACACAGCGTGGAGGAGACACAGCTGGACAGCAGTACTTGTGAAAAAGACCTGGGAGTAGGAGTGGACCACAAGCTAGCTCAATAAAAGTCACCAGTGGGATATGGCCTCCAAGAAAGTGAAGGTGACTTGGGACTGTGTCTAGGGTTGGTGAAATGACCAGCCCACTGTCCTCTGCCCTGATCAGACCCCAGCCGAGCTTCTGGGTTCAGTTCTGGGTGCCCCCCACCCCAAGACAGAGGAAAGAACCCAAGGAATGGGGGTGCGGGGGAAGTGAGGGATGAGTTCTAGGCCCAGTGGGCACCAGTAGTGGGCATGACTATGGCTCTGCCGTCAGAGATGGACGAGAGGCCTTGGAGAACAGAACAAAGGCCACAGGCCAGGGGAGGGAATATGGCGGCCTGGAGTCTGCAAACTCTGGCATGGCTTCTAGCAAAATCTGGGTGTGAACACCCTGAAAAGGAGGCGACAATCCCCAAGAGCCAATATGACCCATCAAGCTCAGAGCTGCCTCGTTCCCTTTCATTAGAGCAGGGGGTGGGGAAAGACAAGGCTCTCAGACACATCCCCGAGGGCAGAAGTTGCAGCCTTGGGTGGGTGGCTCCTCAGAATGGTTTGACCACTCCTCCCCTCCCCTCTAGGTCTCTACTCTCCCCCTCCTTCCAGTCTTCTCCTCCCCCCTCCATCTCTCCCCATCTCTCTAGGTGAGACTGTGTCTCTGTCTTTTCCCCTCCCTCCCCCGCCCCCACCTCGCTTCTCCCGCTGTCCCTCCCACCCTCCTTCTCGAGGATGAGAGCTGGTACCTATTTAGGAAGTCATGCAGGACTGTCCATGCTTCCAAGCTGCACAATGTTTCAAAGATCACATTTTTAAGCCCAGTATGGACCATGGAACCCCACAATCTCAGAAGATTCAAATGACAGACATAACCCACTAGAAGACCATGGCACGATGTTTGGGGCACAAGGTGGCTATGAAATAGGATCAAATGAGACAGTATTTGTTTGTCTGTCTCTCTGTCTCCATGTCTCTGTCTCTGTCTCTCTCTGTCTCTGTGTCTCTGTCTCTGTCTCTGTATCTCTCTCCTCTCCTCTCACCTCTCTCTCTCTGTCTCTCTGTCTCTCTGTCTCTCTGTCTCTGTCTCTCTCTCTCCACTCTCCTCTCTGCTGTGCTGTGAAGTGAGCATTTGGTGACATGAAAATATGAGTCATTGCTGACATCACACAGCTAATTAATGAAGAAGCTGGTATTAGAACACAGACCTCAGTCATCAGAAAGATCTGAGTGTGAATCCTGCCACAGACATTTGCCCGTTAGTCACCGAGCCTCATCTGCACAATGACGCTGGGACCCAATGCCATCCAAGGTCCCTCCCAGCTCTTGAGCTCTGGGCCTGGCCAGGGCTCGGGCCTCCTGGGCCAGTGTCCTTCTGAGGACCGTTCTGCCCTGGCTCTAGGCCAGATGGTCCCCTTGGTATTATCCGGCCCTGGATAGCCCTCCTGCTGCTGACCAGACCTGTTACTGTCCATCTCAGCCTTCTTCAGGCTCAGGCCAAAGCAAATAGCCGCCTGTAGGCTGTCCTCAAAGTGGGTGGAGGACGTGGTATTATGGTAACCGCGGGAAGAGAGCGCAAAGACAGCTGAAACCCGGAGCCCTCCATTTCCTTCAGCTGAAAATACTCCATGTCCGGTCATAAATCAAACTCCAGGCATGAATTCACGCAAGGGAATGTATGCTCACCGCCAGACCCCCAGCTCCCTTGGAAAGAAAGCCAAAGGGACATTTTGAAGTGGGATGGGCAGGCAACAGGGGACCACAGGCTCCTAGATTTGGGGCTGGCAGAGACCCCTTCACTTTACAGGGGAGGAAACTGAGGCCCAGGGAGGGGCAGGATTGGAGCCCTGGTCTCCAGATTCCCAACCCAGGACCCTCCCACTGTGGTACATCCAGGCTGTAAAGACGAGACCCGAGACAGCCCCTGTCCCAAGGAGAGGCCTGTGCCCCAGACCCAAACAAACAGACCCAGGGGTATCAGACAGAGAGACCTGAGAGGGACCAAGAGGGAAGGGTTGCTTCCAGCTGAGAGCACCAGGAAAGGCTGAGTGGAGGAGGTGACTCCCTGCTGGGCCTTGCGGAGGGTGACCAATGGTGCTAGGTGTGACTGGAGACCTGGGCTGGAAAGGAGGAAGGAAGGGCACTGACTGGTCATGGGGAAGGGGGGCCTGGCATTGCCACCTGCCACCTTGTGATCTAGAGCAAGCCGTTCTCCTCTCTGGGCCTCAGTTTCCTTCTCTGTAAAACAAGGGATCTGACTTGGGTGGTCTCTGTGGTGCCTTCCCCCTCCAGATCTGATAATCCTACAAGTCAAGTCCACAAACATTTATTAGGCAGGTCCTCTGTGCCAGGCACTGGGCACTATCCATAGCAGCAAGAACAAAGATGGTGCCTGTCCTCAAGCGGCTTCCACTCAAATTGAGAAATGCCACAGATAAAAGGCAGCTGGAAGGAGACGAGGGGAAGATGGGAAAGTCCAGAGGATCAGAGTTGCATCTATGAGAGGAGAAGAGGCGTGAGGGAGCAGAGGCTGACCGGCATGTCCTCAGAAATACATACTCTGCAAAGAGAGAGGTCAGGTAGAGCTGGCTGGGCTGGAGGCAGACATGGCGATGGGGACCACTGAGAAAGACACAGGCCGGGGGCCTGAGACCTTTGCTGAGAGGACAAGACCATACACGCTGCTCCCCTCAGGGGACAGGGTCAGAGCATGGATGCAGAGAGAAGCCCAAACTCAAGAAAAATTCCCCTGAAATGAGAGCCACTTCACGAGAGAATGGACTGCTGAATTGGGTGGTAAGCTCCCCATCTCTGGCAGGCTCCAAGCAGAGTCTGGATGGCTGCTTGCTGGGGACGTTATAGAGGGCCTGCTATAGTCCAGGTTGGACTCAGTGGTCCTCAGGGACCCTCCGGCTCTGAAACTCCATGATTCCTTAGAACACTGGGTCCAGAGTCAGAAAGACCTGAATTCAAATCCCACCTCAGACACTTACCATTGTCGTGACCCTGGGCAAGTCGCTTTAACCCTAAATGCCTGCCTCAGTTTTCTCAAGTGTAAAATGGAGATGATGTTAGCACGTGCCTTGATGAATTGTCATCAAGGATTGAATGAGATAATAATTGTAAAGTGTTTAATACAGCCTCTGAAAGGTAGTCAGGCTATGGAAATGCTTATCCCCTCAATCAACCAGCATTTATTAAGCACCTGCTAAGTGCTTGGGATATGAAATGATCTGAAGATGGTTCCTGCCCCGAAAGAGATCACAATTTAATGGGGGAGACACCAGACTAACAAATGATCCTGAGCAGAGGGAAGGCCCTGGAGTTAGGAGAGGCTGGGGAGGCTTCCCAGAGGAGGTGGCATTTCAGTCGGGGCTTGAAGGAAGCCAGGGAGGTGAGTGGTGGGAGCGAAGGAGGGAGGGCATTCCTGGCATGGGGGGCAGCCCGAGAGACTGTCCAGAGCTGGGAACTGGAAGGGCTTGGTCCTGAATGGCCAGGAGGCCAGAGTCAGTGCCGGGAGGGAGGTGTAAGAAGCCAGAAAGGTGGGAGGGGCAGGTTGTCAAGGCCTTGAATGCCACACATATTTTATATATCTTTAGTTACCTGGGAAGGGTGGGTCGCTGCCTATACTGGATCCTAGAGCTGGCAGGAATCTTGAGGGCCAATGAGTCAGTTTACAGAAGAGGAAACTGAGGAGCCAAGAGACTTGCTCAAGGTCTAAGTTAGGATTTGACCTCGAGTCTTCCTGACTCCAAGTCCAGGGCACTGAATGTGGTAGAAATAGACCTAAACTGGGAACCAGGACCGTGTCTCAATTCCATCTCTAACCCTCCAAGTCCTTGTCACCTTGGAGAGGTCTCCTCACCCTCCTTCCCTATAAAATAAGGGGGTTTGACTAGATGACCCCCCTCCCGTCTCTGAAGTCTAGGGATTCTCTGCTTGAGCCCCAGGGTGTGTTCAGGGGGAGGAGAGCAACTGCAGTTAGCCGACTGACTGACTGACCCCCTGAGACCGTCTTTCCACCCAGTAGTCAGGGCTGGTCCCACATGAAAGGCAGGACAGACTTTGAAACCACATCCGGGTGGGAAGAGACTGGAACACAGCTGGAGACGGGGCGGGGGCGGCTCAGAGGTTGGTTCCAAGTTTCTGACCATTACCTGATGGGGAGTGATGGATGGGCTCTTGCTCCTTCCTCATCAGTCACTCCTGGTGTGGAAGGGCACCGCCTCCGGAGCCTGGGTGAGCTCATGGCCACCCTTCCAGCAGCCCTGCTCTGGTCACTGGTCACTGGTTGCTGGTCACCGGTCACTGGTCATTGGTCCCTGGTCACCAGTCACTGGTCTCATCCTCCCACCACACCACAGCCTTGCTGGGCTGGGATGGAAGATGGTGGTAGAAGCCAGATGGGAGCTGTGGACAACATCAGATTTCAGGGCAGGAAGAAGGAAGGTGGTCAGGGGTTTGTCCTCTTTGTCTTTCTGGGTTTGGGGTTCCTGGCTGGAAGTGTTGCCTCGCCATTCTGTCACTCATGCACACCCACACGTGCACACACCCTGCAAGTCTGATGGCTGCTTTCCCACCACCTTCCCACTCCTGGAAGCCATCAGGCCCTGAGGAAGGAGGCCAGGCCAGGTCAGTGAAAGCCCTGGAGCCCAGGCCCCCCTCAGACCAGGCAAAGGAGCAAGAGGGCTGAAGCTGAGGAGGGGCCTGTGGACCCCGGTGCCTAGGATGTGAGCAGCAGGGCTGGCTTCCCAGGGGTGGTTGAGGAGGCCACAGAGAGGGTCCCAGAGGGTGGATGGGGCCTAGGGGACAAAGAGCTTCACCAATGACAGAATCCCAGGGTTAGAAGCAGCCTGGCCACAGAAGCGGGAACCCCCCCTGCCCACTTCCCCGCCTCTAACCTAAGGCATCCCATGATAGGGACCCTCCTACCTCCCCCTTGGGGCCAGCTCTCCAGTGTTATTCAGAGGTCCGGACACCACACCTAATGTGCCCCACCGCACATTCCCATCATCACCCTCAGTTCTGCCCTCTAGGGCCAAGCAGAGTGAGACCAAGTTCTCCCACGTGACAGCACAGATGCCTGCCCTCAAGGGTCTTCTATTGGATTGCCTTCTTGAGGCTATTCTTATCAAGTAAAATGTAAGGGACACATGCTTGTGTGTGCATGTGTGTGTGTGCATGTGTGTGATATGTGTGTATATGTATGTGTGTGGTGCATGGGGGAATGCGTGTGTGTGAGTGTGTGAGTGTGTGTGTGCCTGTGCGTGTGTGTATGTCTGGTGTGTGTGTGATATGGGGGGGTGCACACATGTGCATGCATGTGGGGGTGCACACATGTGCATGCATGTGGGGGATGCTTGTGTATGCCTGTGCGTGTGTGTATGTGAGGGGGTGGGAGTGCGTGTGTGCGCCTGTGTGTGTGTATATGCTGAGCACTCCTTTCATGCACATCTCACGGCACAGTTTACATTCTGTTTACCTGGGCTGGGGGTCCTAGAGCCTCCAGCCTTCCATCAGATTTCGTGAATATGCAATAAGGGTTTTGTGTGAAGTCCTAAGCCAGAAAGGGAAAGAGGAAGCCAGGAAAGTGTGGCTGGCTGCTGCCCTGTCAGGACCATGGCCAGGGAGAGCAGCTCCCCGGGGTCCACAGCAGAGCGGGCTGCCCACGGGCCAGCTGGCCAGAGAGATGTGGGGGAGGAAGGCGAGCTGGACCCACCAGCTGTGATGTTGGTGAAAAGTGAGGCCACAGCCCCAGAGCAGGCTGGGAACCAGAGATGTGGCAGCGCTATCTGGGGCATTTGGCATCCCCAGCCCATGGCAAAGTGGCCCCAGGGAGCTGTGTGCTGGGTCTGTAGTCCAGCTGGGTCCACAGCTGGAAGGAACCTCTGGGGCCATCTCTTCCCATGTCCCCATTTTACAGATGATTAAACTGAAGCTCAAGGATTTGCCCAAGGTCATGCTGAGGGTGAGGAGACAGGTCTCCTTTGCCCTGAAGCCAGTCCTCAGAAATCCCTGCATTTGGCTTTGCTGATGACAAGGCTCCAGAGATAGCCCAGCCTTTGCCTCTCCCCTGGCTCCTGCCCCTGCCCCCTGCCCCTGCCCCATCGACCTGGCCTGGTGCTCCTGACCCCCCCGTTGCCCATCTTCGGGAGGGTTTGGTGGAGGCGGTTCACAGGCAGAGAGCAGCGGCCTCTGCCCAGCTCTGCCCAAGCCTCCCCCCATACAGGGACTAAGAAAGCAGATGCTTTCCTGGCTGGAATGAATACCGGAGGGTCCGCCTCACCCTGGCTAAGCCTATTTGGGAAAATGATGGGAAAATTATGGACGGTCCTTGGTCCGATGGAAGGAGGAACCCTTGGCATTGTGCTGGGCCCCAGTCCCAGACCCGGACCCTGGAGTCACGTGTTAGCAGTGTGCCAGGGGCCGTGGTGATTCACTGGCACTGACAGGTGACCCTGGGCAGAAGACATGGCACTGCCAAGGTCATTTAGGAAGGGCTAAAGGACACATTGATGGGGCAGCCAGCTCCCTTGGCCTTGGCCAGAGGGACCAATGTCCCTGTCCAGCTCAGTGACCATTGGGATGGCCAAGGGGAGAGGAGGGCAGGTTCAGGCCATAAGGAAAAAGCAGTGGAGTGGGGGTGGGAAGAGAGCCCTGACCCAAAGTGGCCCCCAACCCAGCAGTCCTCCTGACCATGAAGGACCGATAGGGGCTGCCCAGGTGACCATTGGCAGGGGCTCTGTCCTAACTGTCCTTGCTCCCTCAGTGCCTGGCACATCCACACCTGGGGCTTCACTGGGGTGTGTGGGGAGTACCCCTATGAGACACCCCCTTCTCTCAATGCAGCTCAGGCCCCCAAGTCCAGATTGCAGAGTGGGACTTGAGCCCAGGCCTTCCTGTCTCCAGCCCCTGATCTCCTGCCTGAGTCTTCATCAGTGCTCCTTGAGGTGACTGGCCCAGGACAAGCTTCAGCTCGTGTTCTATGGGGATGGCTCTTGATTGGTGCATTTGGGGTCAGAAAGCCAGGGCTCAGTTCTCCCGCTCTGAGACCTCCCGACCTTGGACTGCTGCCTAAGGACTCTCTGAGCCTCAGTTTCTCCCTTTGTAAAAACCTTTCTACTCTGACATTCTGTGTTTGAAGGGCCCTTGATGGGAGGAAAGGGGGAAAGGGGGAAGGGGGCTCCCAGCCTGCAAGGCTCTCCCTGTTGCTAAGTCCTGAGCCTGAAGCTGCTGGTCTAGGGCCCCCCATTAGGGCCCCACCCTACAGGCTCCCCCCAGGCCCTCCTGGGCAGCGGGACCATGACTAAGCCACAGCTCCCAGCCCAGTCGCCTTGGGCCTCTGGGTATCCTTTGTTCCTGCTCTAGGTCTTTCTCTCAGCTCGGCTGTGAAAATGGACTCGTCAGCGACCCTTTTGTGTGCTGGGCCTATTCCCTCTCATTCTCAGGCACCGGACAATGCCCTGGGAGAGATTCACGGTGCCGGGAGCTGTGTTTGGATAATGCAGCCAAGGGAAGGCTCAGCGATTTCCTTCTGCCTGAGTGGGGATGGCCCCAGCCCTGCCCCACCCTCCCCCACACAGCCAGCAGAGGCAGCCAAGCCCCAGAACTAGCTGGGGGCAGGAGGGTCTGGAGCCCAGGCCCAACCCAAGAAAGAACAGAGGGCAGTGTGGTGGCAGGGAAGGAGCCCTGGTACCAGGGCCAGAGGCCCGAGGTTCAGATCCTGGCTCAGAAATTGACTGTTTTTGTGGCTTTGGCCGAGACGAGCCAACCCTCTGTTTCTTCACGTTTGGTACCAACCGACTGCTCCTGCTCCATGTAAAGTGTCTGAGATTGCGTCTAGCTGGAGAGCGACCCATGGCGCCATATCCAGCCTCTGCCTGAGGCCTTCCTCACTCTTGAACACCCTTCTGGGGCCACCTGAGATCCCATTCATTTCCTTGGCTACCCTGCTGGCCATATGGAGCTTGGAGTCCATTGAAACCCCTAGATCTTTTTTACATAAACTGCTGCCCAGCTCTGCCTTCCCTCATCTTACACTTGGGAAGCTGTCATCCCAACTCAATAAACTCCAATGGCTCCCTGCGGCCTCCAGGACCCAATACAACATGCATTTAAAGCCCTTCCTCCCCTGGCCCCCTCCTCTCTTTCCCCAGCAAGTTCTCTTCTCCCCAGTACCCGTCCACAAACACCCCCATGTCTAGGCTTGAGGCATTCTTTCCAGCCCTCCGTCCCCTCCCCTCTGACAACTGACCTCCCCAGCTTCCTTTCAATCCCAGACAGTCCCAACTTCCAGAGGAAGCCGTCCCCAGCCCTCTTCATGCTAGTGCAGCGTTTCCTATTTATCCTGTATGTAACTTGCTTTGTCAGAGTTGTTTACATGTTGTCTCCCCATTAGATGGTAGGCTCCTTGAGGGCAGGGTCTGTCTTTTGCCTTTTCCTGTATACCCAGCACTTAGCACCATGCCTGGCACATGGTAGTTGCTTAATAAATGTGGATTGACTGACTGGCTGATGGCCAGGCCCCACACCCTGCGCTAGGGTCACAGAGACAAACCATGATGGCCCCTGCCCTCAAGGCACTTAGAACTTTCTGGGTGAATACCAAAGTGTATGCCAAGCCTATAATCTCTGTGTCATAAGTTCAAATGCTCACAATGATGGAACATGTCAGGAAATGTGAAAACTACTCACTGGGCCAGGCTTGTCTGTGTGCGCCATGTTAAGGAAGGGTCAGAGTAAGATCCAATCTGGAAAAGAGGCCCATGAGAGGAGAAGGGTTCCATTCATTTTGCTTCTGTTTTTCCTATCAAGGATTTTGGGGGAGAAGGATAAAGAGTACCCCAAGAAAAGGAGCTGATGGGAAGAGATACCCTGGCTGGCTTTGCAGACCCACGGCATTCCAGTGCCCTGCATGGCCCCATCACAGCGGCACGTTGGAAGCTCGTGAAGGCTCTGAGAAGGGCTTAAGTCCCAGGTTCCAAACAAGAGAAGAGAAAGGAGTCTATATATCTTAAGCCAGGGAATCTGGTGGATTTCTAAAGTGCATCATCAGAGGGATGGCTTGTGAATATCTAGAAAAGGAAGCAGAGATCCCAAAAGGCCAGCGTGGCTTCACCAGAACAGGCCAATCCAGACCAACCCATCTCTTTTTAGGAGCAAAGCAGACCAGATTGGTTACTGACAGGTGGGTGGGTCTGGAAATGCCTTAGGCCCAATCTGTCCTCAGCTTTTGACAGCATTGGTGGAGGGATGTGGACAGGATCTTAGGCTCATCATTCTTGTTTCCCACTGCTCCCCTCCTCACCTTGTGTCAGGCTTTTATCACTGTAGAGGGGATTCCTGCTGAGGTACAAGTCTCTTCTCACTCTGAGCCAGAGATCCTGTAAGAACTGTGTGACCTTGGACAAGTCATCTTCCCTGGGACTCATTTTTTTAGTCTATTAAATGAGAGGGTTAAATGAGATGATCTTGAGATTCCATGATCCTACATGTCTCCATTAAGCGCAAGCCAGCCAACCTTTGCCTAACACCTGCCGTGTAGAAGGCATTGTGCTCTGGAGGGGCTCCAGTGGACCTGTGGTCTGTTATCTCACGGCAGATGTTCCCTCCTGCAGCACAGATTTCCACCCTTCTTCCCATTACTTCCCTCCCGAGCTCCATTCCAAAGCCCCAGGGGTCTTCCTTGCCTTCTCCTGACACCATGGAAGACCGGCAGGGGGACCCGGCCTGCCCTCGGGCACCTTTCACTCTCACCACACAAATGGTCCATCTTCTATTGCAATCCTACATTTCCTGATTACCTTTCCTACCATGTTACAGCTGTTTATGCCCATCGTGGGCCTCTCCATTGCCCACTGGGAGAAGCTTGGTCCTAATTCTTCACGGACTGTAGCTAGTCTCGTGACCTGAAACATACAACTGCCTTGGTGGGATATTAGTGTGGAAAAAAATGGCCCTGTGCTTCTGGGAGCCTTAGGGCCGTTAAGAAGCTTTGCCCACTCTCTTCCTCCTGTGGGAGGATGCCTCGCTGGTCCGTTTTTACTGTCTGTCCCAGACACAAGAACTGAAGGAGGGGCTCTCTGGGTGCAATTAGAGTGACTTCAACCTGACCTATTTGAACAAGCCATTGAAAATGAAAAATGGGACTTGGATGGAAGAAAGGACAGAGATGCAGATGGGAATAATTTCATGGAGTTTAGCTGTATACTCACCAGAGGGATTCTTCACAGTCATAGAGAAAATCCAGAGCAGTGACCCAACGGAGTAGGGATTTCCTCTTACAAGAGTCACAGAATCCTGCCATTTGTGGACAACATTGCATCAAGCCCTAGAACTCTAAAGAGCTTACTGGATAGGCAATCAACCAACAAGCATTTATGAAGCACCTACTGTGTGCCAGGTACCATTAGGTGCTGGGATACAAGTATGAAGAAGGAAACAATCACTACATGAAAGGACCCTACATTCAAATGGGGGCAACAAGGACATCTACAAGTACATGCAGCATAAGTAGAAACTTCTTGCGTTCAGTCATTTTTCATCGTGTCCAACACTTCATGACTCCATTTGGTTTTTTGTTTGTTTGTTTGTTTGTTTTTGTTTTTTGTTTTTTTTGGCAGAGATTTGGTTTGTAGTTTCCCTCTCCAACTCATTTTACAGATGAAGAAACTGAGGCAACCAAGGTGAAGTGACTTGCCCAGGGTCACACAGCTAGTAAGTGTCTGAGGCAGATTTGAACTGGGAAATCAGTCTTCCTGACTCCAGGCCTGATGCTCTATCCATTATGCCACCCAGCTGCCCCAATATAAAATTAATACATACAGATACCAAGTTGGATAAATCCAATGTAGTTTGGGAGGGAGGGCAGAGAAGGTGCCTTGTCATCCCCACTTCTCTGCCATGTTTGATTTCTCTCTGGGGTCATGATTTTAAAGCTGGAAAGGTTGTCCCATCATATGCCCTCTTTTTAGAGATGAGGCTACTTCCCTGGCTCCCGAGCTGGCGTGTGCAGGTCCCAGACACGGCGAGATGCACCAGGCAGAGTTGTGGGTTTTGCTTTGAGGATAGTGACAAAGAAGAGAATGAGGACGGCCTTCTGCCCGGCCTGTGGTGTGCACCCAGTCCATGATCAATCAGCAAACATTGAGCGGTGCTGTGTGCAGGGCCCTTGGTGAGGCGTGGCAGAAAGAGGGAAGAGAAACTGGCTTCGAAGCCCACATTGCAGCTGTCTGGGGGACTTAGACAAGGGGCGTCTGCCTCTGCATCCCATCGTGTCCCTGTATCTGGTGCCCTATGGTTTGCCAAGCTTTCCGCCCCTAGCAACCTTCATCCTCACAGACAAGCCCTACATGCCTCACTCTCCCCATTCCCCAGAGGCTCAGAGTCAGAGCTCAGAGGTGGAAGTGGCTTGGGGTTTCAGGAGCCAAGGCTGGATCCCAGTGCCAGGATCTGGGGGCTTGCAAGGATTGTCAGAGATCGTCTCAGTTCCATTAATGGGATCCCCTGACTTCATGAGCTGAGGTGGTGGAGACTCAGATGGGCTGAACAGTTTCCCCAGTCCCACAGGATCTGAACCAGCTCTTTTGTTTCCAGCGCCACATCTAGGCCTGCCTGGCCTGAGGGGAAGCCCTTTGGGAGCCAGGCCGGGGTCCACTTGGTTTGTCTGAGGCAGCTCCCATGGCCAGGTGTGGTCTCAGAGGAGCCCAGGCAGGCTGTCTCTGGGAGTCGATGGGGGCTGAATAGAAGGAATGTCAGTGAGTGAAAGGCAGAGCAGCAGAGGGGCCTCAGACAGGGCATTTCTCATGTTGAATTCCCCTGTCTGCTCTGTGTGGGTTTAAAGACCCAGAAGAAATCCCAGCCAAGCCACCATTCTCCCAGCCAGGGGCCCTCTAAAAACCTGGGGCAAGTTTGAAAGCGGCCTGGGTTAATCTCCCAGGGGGCAGGGCACTGAGGCCAAGGGCACTGGAGGCCATTGGATACCACTGGGCCCTTGTCTTGGTCCTCAGAGCTAAAGCCGTTGGGCTCCTGAGCCACCTCCTGGGTGTGGGCCAGCTTTGGGCCTGAGCGCGCCTGGAGCTGACTGTGGGAAAGACCCTTGTTTCTGCTCCCCTCTCACAGACCCTCGGCCCATATGGCCAGGGGCCTTCCCACCTGCCTGGCCAGCTGCCTGCTGCCCATCCTCCCACCTTCCTGCCCACCCAGTGGGTGGGAAGGGGAACCCTTAATCAAACCTTTCACTTTAGAGAAGAGGAAATTCAGGCCCCAAGAGGATGTGCCCTTTCTCACAAAGCAGGTCAGTAGCAAAGCCAGAATTTACCCCCTGTTCTCCTGAGCCCCACTCATTGGCTCTAAAGACCATCCTATCCTTTCCCCTCCCTTTACAGATGGAGAAACTGAGGAACCCTAGAGAGGGGAAAGGGGTGTGACCTAGGCTACAGGCTCAGTTACTTTTCTTGGTAGACTCAGGAGAGCAGGTTGGAATGTGTAAAGATTTTAGCCACAGGACCAGAGATTGGGGGTCAGAAGTGACCTTAGACACCCCCCAGAAGCAAAGAGAAGGCTTGACTCATAATAGAAGATGCTACCCACCTCCTGACAGAGAGCTAGCATATTCCTAACTCACAATAAGACATACATACTGGACAGAGCTAGTGTGGGAATTTGTTTTACCTGACCATGAACTTTTGTTATAAAGGTTCCTTCCTTCCTTCCTTTTTTCTTTCTACCTTCCATTCTTCCTTCCTTCTTTTCTCTCTTCTTTTCTTCTCTTTCCCTCTTCTTCCCTTCTTTTCTTTCTCCTTCCTCCCTTCTTTATTTCTTCCCTTCATTCCTCTCTCCTTCCTTTCTTTTTCTTTCTTTCTTCCTTCCATTCTTCCTTCTTTCTTTCTTTTCTCTCTCCCTCCTTTCTTTCTTTCCCTCTTCTTCCCTTCTTTTCTTTCTCCTCCCTCCCTCCTTTATTTCTTCCTTCCTTTCTTCTTTTCTTTCTTTCTTTCTCTTTTTCTTTCTTTCTTCTTCCTTCCTTTCTCTCTTCCTTCTTTATTATCTCTTCTTCCTTTCCTTCCTTTTTCCTTCCTCTATCCTTCCTTCCTTCCTTTCTTTTTATTTCTTTCTTCCTTTCATTTTTCTTCCTTCCTTTCTTTTCTTTCTTTTTTCTTCCTTCCTTCCTTTCTCTCTTCCTTCCTTATTTCTTTCCCTCTTCTTCCCTTCCTTCCTTTATCCTTCCTCTCTCCTTTCTTTCTTCTTTTCTTTTTTTTCTTCTTTCTTCCTTCCTTATTTTCCTATCTTCTTTCCTTCCTTCCTTCCTTATTTTCCCATCTTCCTTCCTTCTTTCTTTCCTTCCTTTCCTTCCTTTCTTCCTTTTTCTCTTCCTTCCTTTCTCTCTTTCTTTTCTTTTTTTTTTGAGGGGAAAGAAAGAGCCCTCTCTTTCCCCTAAAGAGGAGAAAGCCCTCCTTTCAGCCATAAGCCTCCTCTGGTGTCTCTGGCACTGAGATAGACCCCAGGCTCTTCTGGGGCTCCCCTGGGCAGGAGCAGCCTTTCACGACCACCCCCCCCCCCACATACGATCTGTGTTTTGTTGGTGCTGGTAAGTGCAGCTCTGTTGAGGATCCTCGGTGTAAATGATCACCTCACTGGGTGGCTTGCCTGAGGTTAGGGTTTTCTGGTAAGAGCTTTGCTTGGGGCATTGAGAGGACAGGTTACTCACCCAGGGTCCCACAGTCAGGAAGGGTCAGAGGCAGGACCTGAACCCAGATCTGGATGACTCTGAGGTTTCTGTCCCTCTCTACACAAAGCAGGTGTATAAAATGTATGCCCAGGGTTCCCTCAGCCTTCACAATGGCCCTCTGCACATAGCAGGTGTGCAGGATGGAAGCTTAGACCCTTTGCCCAAGGCGCCTTCAGTCTTCACAATGGCCTCCATTTCTTCATTCGTGGTTCCCAGGACTCAGTGTTGGATTGAGCCCCAGGAACCATTTAGCCCAACCCCTTCATTTTACAGAGCAGGGAAGTGATTTCTCCGAGGTGCCTGGCAAAAGACAGGCTGCAATGGGCCCCAGGTTTTCCTCACTTTTGACTGTGTCACAGTAAGCAGTTTTCCTGAGAGTGGTAGATGGGTTAGGAGACCTAGCTCTGGGTGCCACCTCAATTAGTACCACTCAAGCCACCCAACCTCCCAGTACCTCTGTAAAATGGGGACAACAATCCCCGGACCTAACACCATCATAGACTTAAACTTGGAAGGGACCTTGTAGAGCATCCAGTTCAACTCCTCATTTTACAGAGGAGGAAACTGAGGCAGGGGAAGTGAAGTGACTTGTCCACAGTCACACAAGGAGTCAGTGGCAAAGTTGAGATTTGAACTCAAGATCTCTCCCTCTAGAGCTGGCTGTCCAAGGGCTTCAACTTGTAAAAAACGTCTTAGAACCACTCTGTCATTTTGTGGTTGGTTAAAATACAACTTTTCTTTCTACGAGCACATGGGGCACACTCAGGAAACGAGGCAATCTGCTCCTGGTCAGCCACCAACTTGCTCCACATTGGATCTTTGGCCAGCCTCTAGGCCTCAGTTTCCTCCTTTGTAAAAATGAGAGGCTGGGCTGTGTCTCTCTCCCTCTCACTCATAAAAAATCTCAACATAACCATTTGTTCTGGCATAGAACGAGTCATGGGCTGTCCCACGGGCTGTGTCAAACCTGTAAGATGCCTCATTAGCCCCTAAGTGCAGACACTAGGGACCTCATGTTCTGGTGGTCTCACAGTCCAAGCCCCAGGTTAGAATCCTGGCCTTACTCATACTGGACACTTTCTGTACCATGTGAAGGTTTCACATCTGTAAAATAAGCCCCATGCCGGTGCAAAGTCCCCTCGCCCATTTCTGTCAAGAAGACCTCCACAAAATGAAGTGAGACAGTGGGAAAGAATGCCAGGTCTGCAGCCAGAGGACCTGGGTTCAAGTCTCAGCCTTGCCACTGGCTATCCAAGTGACCTGGGGCAAGTGTTTTTCCTTCTCTGGGCCTCAGTTTCTTCCTCTGTAAATTGAGGGGATGTGGAAACTGAGGCACTGGAAGGTTGGCTGACTTGAGGGAGGTTGTCCTAGAAGGACTCCATAGTACCCTCCAGCTGTAGATCTATGAAACTCTTCTAGTGGGGAGCTGTGGGAGGAGGGGGATTATAGTCACAGAGATTAGTCAGTAAACCCCAGTCAGCTCCTCCCCAGTCCTGACTTAGGTTTATTGTTCACAAGATAAGCCAAATAGTAAAACGGGGGAAAAACCCCTCCCGGCAACAAGAAAGTGAACTCCCAGCATCAAAAGGGAACTGTGCCAACCTCTAGGGTCACAGGGCCTCAAGGCTTCCTACAGCTCATTGGTTCTTGGGGCTTCCATGTTCTCCTCTCTACTAGTGTCCCAGGCACCTATGCTTGCAACCCCCAGGTCCCCCTCACCTCCTCATTGTCTCCCATGCTCCTACTCTGTCCATATCCAATCTGTCACCAAGTGTTGTCATTTTAGGTCCCTTTCTCTCTCCTCATCCCACCACCATCCTAGTCCAGGACCTCACTGCCTTTCACCTGGACTATCACAATCGTTTCTTTATTGGCCTCCCTTGGCTCCAGTTTCTCTCCTCCCCAATCCATGCTTCGCTCAGCTGACAAGGTGATCTTCCCAAGGTACAACTCTCACTGCCTCACTCCTTTGAGCTACCTTAACTAGCTCCCTACTGAGATAAAATACAAAGAAACAGTTCCTATGTGTGTTAGTGTGTGTGAGAGACAGACAGACAGAGACTTTGGGAAACTTCTAGCTCTCTAGGTCCTTTGCCCCAACTCAGATAACGCAGGATCTTCAATATCTGACACTCCTCTGCCACCACCTCCTTTACAAGCACACACCTTTACAAGGCATGTAGAATGAATAAATTAGGGAACAAAAAAAAAATCAGAACTCCTACTGAACAACCACACCAGCCAATGTACCGTTTCAGTCATTTACAGTCCATGGGGTAGGGGTGGTCCTGTGCCAGTGTCTCCCATATCACACAATCCATTCTGAAGTTTCCGAGAGAGACCTTGGGAGTGTCCTTGTACTTCTTTTTCTCACCTCCATGGCAGCACCTTCATTGTGTGAGTTCTACGTAAAATAATCTTTTTTTTTTTTTTTTTTTTTTTTTTTAGGCAATTGGGGTTAAGTGACTTGCCCAGGATCATGCAGCTAGTAATTGTCAAGCATTTGGTCTGAGGCTGGATTTGAACTCAGATCCTCCAGACTTCAGGGCCAATGTTCTATCCATTGCACCACCTAGCTGCCCCCTAAAATAGTCTTTTTGACAAGCGTCTAAACAGCCCATTGGAGTTGCACTGTCTGGGGTAGAGCTTGAATGTCTGTTAGCTCAGCTCAAGAAAGGACTACAGTGTCCTGGACCTTATCTTGCCAGGTGATCTTTAGACTCTTCCTAAGACAATGAGTAAACTGAGGTTAAGTGACTTGTCCAAGGTCACACAGCTAGTTACTCCAGACCCAGGGCTCTATCCACTGCATCCCCACCCCCACCCCCAGGTAATGAGCTCTCCATTAGAATCAGACTCAGAGCTGGAAATGACCTTAGTCACTAGCTGGTCCAACCCATCCCTGATAAAAAACCCCTTCTGGAACTCCCCTGACAAGTGATCTGCCACCCCATCTCTGCTTGAAGACCTCCAAGGAGGGTTAGCTCACTACCTCCCTAGGCAGCCGGGACCACTTTGGGGTATGAAGATTTTCCTGACATAAAACCTCTTTGTTGCCTTTTTGTGGCTTCCTCTTCACGCCCCCCTTGCTCCTGGTCCTGCCTTCTGGGCCTCAGAAAAACAAAACTAACCCCTTTCCCATGTAGAAGCTCTTGTCGTCCTGGAAGACAGTTGCTGCATCCCTCCTACCTCAACTCATCTCTCCTTCAGGTTAAAAAGTCCCCTCCCGGCACACACTCGACCGCAACCTCATCCTGGCTTCTGCTTCTGAGGATCATAGATTGACCCATCAGACTCAGGGTGCCCTCAAACCAACCATTTCCTTTTTTTCCTGGCACAGCTAAGGGCTTTGGCATTTTGAGGAAGATGCATCCTCAAGGAAACGAGACCTCTTCTCTTGGAGGTGACCACTGGGTCTCTTACCCTCATTTCAAAGAAAGAAAGGATCATTTTAGCTGAGTGTGAGGAAGGAACATCTCATGTCCTGATTTTGGGCTCAGGAGATAGGGTCACCGTGCCATCATGCCCACAGATAACAAGGAGAATCCTGACCTTTCCACATGAGCTAACACAGTGGTGGCCAGAAACCTAATCTTGGAGTCAGAGCATTGGGATCAAATCTCCTCTCTGCTTCTTTCTACAGCTCAGGCCCTGGCCAAGTCCCTTCCCCTCTCTCTTCCTCAGTGATCCCCAAGGTTCCTCCCAGCCCCAAACCCTTTGACAGATGGTAAAGGGGGGACATGGGCTCTCAAGTCCATCCTGCTTTTCTGAATCTCCCAAGAGAAGCTCCTGAGGCCACATACCTCCTGGGGGCTCAGGGCACAGACAAGCTTGACCCCGCCAAAGCAGTGCCAGGAGGCAACATGGTGGAACTGAAATCTCTGAGCAGGACAGCAAGAAGGACTGGGTTTTGTATCCTAGCCCCATCCCCCCTTCGCTCTGTGACCTCGGGGAAACCCCAGAGACTCTCTGAGACTCACAGGGCCTGGATGATTTAGGGGCTGGAAGTAAGTGGACAACTGGGAGCCAGATGTTGTCCAGGGGCTGGGAAAGGGTGATTGTGGGCTGCCCTGGTGAGAACGCTCCTTGGTTCCTGGCCTCCCCACTGTGGTGAGATGGGCCCGGCTGATTCCCGGCACGTTCCCTCTGGGGGGGTTCCCAAGCTCCCCACATGGTGGTCAGGCCTTTTGCTCTGCATCTTCCCAACTCCCAAAAGGCTGTATCACAATGACAGGAACCTTCTGGTGTGGTTACTGCCTGCTGACCCTGAGCTCATCGCCGGCTGAGCCACCGAGCTCTCCTTAATCACAGGCCTGGCCCACCACATCCAGGAGCTAGGCTTTTCCTGGGAACATGAGCAAGCCAGTAAGCCCCATATTCACGACATTGTCCTAGTTCCATTGTGATTCAGGAGCGGTGCTGAGAGGGTGCAGGCCTTCCTATTCCCCGGCTCTGTCCTCCTTCTCAGGCTAGGGAGTCCTTTGGGGCAATGGTCTGGAGAGGTAAGGAATGCAAAGGTCATGACCCCATGGTGCAGATGGGGAGACTGAGGCTTGGATTGAAGTGATTTGGCCAAGGTCTCAGGTCCTGTAGGGGTGGGTCAGAGACTTGGACCCAATACTCCTTCCTGGTGATGTCTGATCCAAGAAGAGAATACTCGAATGAATGAAAAAGCATTTGTTAAGCACTTCCCATGTGCGAAGTACTGTGCTAAGCAATTAGGACATCAATACAGAAGAGAGACATCTCTCCTCATCTGCCCTCAGAGAACTTACATTGTAATAGAGGGATACCAGACAGCTCTCTCTCCCATCCTTGAAGAATTAGCCCCAAAGGTCAGGCCCAGGAGCAGGGGGGCCGATGTTCAAACTGGCCAGCCTCAGCCACACCTAAGACAGTTGTCCTAACCAGGAGCTCTGTCTGAGACTGGGTCGCTCCAGGAGGCTGCCCATTTTCCGTCCTGGATGACCACTTGTCACAGATATTCCCAAGGTGTTTCCTGCTGAAGGAGTGTTTGGGTGGCATGGCCTGGAAGGTCCCTGCCAGTTCAGACCAGGACCCTGGATGGGAAGGGAGCTGCCAGGACAGAAATGAGCCCAGGTCCTGACTGCTCCCCCAGACCCCTCCACTAGCCCTGGCTGTCCTCAACAGGAAGAGGGAATGGTGGTGAGCGAGGTGAGGCCGGTGGGGGTGACAAGGAGTTCTGCTCAGCCAAAGTTGAAGCTGAGGTGCCCACGGGACATCCTGGGGGACATGTTTAATAGACATGGTGATATGAGAATGAGGCTCGGGAGAGATACTGGGGCTGGACCCGTAGCTTATCTACATCAGCCTAATAATTAACCCCAAGGGGATCAAGAGTTCAGAAAGACAGACAGAGACACAGAGACAGAGAGACAGAGAGGCAGAGACACAAGGAGCCTCACATTTAGGGAGTGGACCATGGAAACTTAGAAGGAGCGGTTCAGTGGGTAGGAGCAGCAGGAGAGAGCAGAGCCATGAAAGCCTCAGGAGGAGAAAGGACCCAAGAGGAAGAGGTGCAGCTGGGCCAAATGCTGCACAGGGGCCAGGCAGGGGGAGAACAGAGGACAAGCCCTTCTGTCTGAATCTTCAGGCTGTACACCCTTCCTTTTAGAGATGGAGAGACCAGAGACACAACATCACACAGCAGTAGAGTGGCCCGAGCAAGCTGAGCTGCTGGCAGCAGGCCCGGGCCAGCGCCCGCCTTCTGCACAGCCAAAGCGTGGGGCATCTGGGACTACTCAATAGGGAGCAGGCAAGCGGGGCCTTCAGAGATCTGTCCCCAGGACAAACCACGTGGGGTAGAGCCAGAGAAGGCAAAGAGGGATCAAACGGAAAACTCAGCACCTTCAAGTCGATAAATTCATCCCCACAGTTTCTCAAGTTTGGGGTTTTATGTCCTTAGGTAGAAATCCAAGTTCGATCCAGGTCAGGTTAGCTCAGCCCACAGCGAGACTGGCCTCATAAGGGACTTTCTGGGAAAGGCTGAGGAGGATCCAACCCACGATTGCCCTTGGGGAGTCATGGATCTGGAGAGACAGAGGAAAAACTAGACTAGATAGTGCTGCCCTCAGTGAGTTCCCAGTCTGGGGCGGGGGCAGAGGACGAGCAGGCCCAGAATCCCTGCCCTCTGGGAGCTTCTAGGATATTGGGAGAGATGTATACAAAGGTGGGGTGACGGCCGCTCAATTAACTTCAATCCTAGACTTTAGAGCAGCAGTTTTCAAAGTGTGGTCTGGGGACACTTGAGGGGGTGGGGGGCAGACCTTTCATGGGGCCTACTAGGCCAAAATGATTTTCATGATGATACTGACACTTTAATTTCTAATAGAGTAGATATTGACAGATACAACTAACATGGGCAAAGTGCCTTGAGGATGGGGTTGTTAATAATTATGGAGAGTGTAAAGGGGGTCCTGAGGCCAAAAAGTTTGAGAATAATTGCTTTAAAGAAGTATGGAAAGTCCTTGGAACCGGAGTGCTTATTACACAGGAACTGGGAATTGGGTCATTGAGAGGTGAGCCAGGACTCAGTTACAAATGATCAAGCTGGTTTAGAACCCAAATCATTTGAGAGATTGGAGAAAGTGAGGTAGTTGGAATAAAACCCTTGTGAGAGAACTGCTTGAGGAAGCAGGGAAAGGTGGGGCCTCTGGGTGAAGACCATTGCTTAGCTCTCTTCCTGTCTTCTCCTTCCCTCCCCTCTCTGGCCGGAGGGGGACCTTGCTTTTACAGGCTTCACTTAGCCCCAGCCAGATTCCCATTCTGGTCTGGAAGAGACAAAGGAGGGCAGACCTCAGGCCTGCCCTTAGGGAGCTCAAAGTGTGAAGGAGAAAGGAGACCAGAGTCCTGCCCTCAGGGAATTTCCTGTGGATTGGGGTTGAAGATTCTCCAGATAAAGTGGGCCTCACTCCCCTGATAAGCCCTCCAGCTATGATAAAACAGCTCGGGCAGGCCAGGACCACTTATGATGACAACCTGAAGCATGGGGGTACGTGGTTCAGTGCAACTAGGGGAGAAGGTGGAGTGAAAGCCACCCTGATCTAGAGTAAATGGGCCTCAAGTCAGCAGGATCTTGGCCCTGGGCTTTCAGAGGCAGAGGGATTAGCACAAGGCCTGCTGAGTAGGTGCAGGGGGATAGAGACGGGGCAGAGACGCTGGGGAAGCCCAGGCTCCAGAAGCCTGGAATCATTCGGCCCCCTGCTGCTATCCACTGACTGTGCCTGGTGATTCAGGAGACAGAGATGAGGCAGAGGTGCCCAGGGGAGCCAGACTGATCCCCAAGGGTCTGCCTGGGCCCTGGGAGGGCTGCGGAGGCAGTGAATGAGGAGGAGATGGCAAAGGTCAGGCCACCAGGTGATACAGGTGAGAGCCAGAGATTGTCCCAGCCAAGGCTGAGGGAGGGGGCCAAGAACTCTGTTCCATTCAGAACTTCAGGAGGTTAGTGACGTCCAGATGTCACTACCCAAGAGTAGTTAAGCATTCCACCTATGCGTGCGGTAGGGGCAGAGTGCGGTCCAAAGGCAAAGGCCTACTCACAGACATTGGGGCTGGAGCTTTGCACAAACAGAGAACGATGAAACCATCCCCTTCCTAGTCCCCCAGACTCACACCTAGGAGTCATTCTCAGCCCCTCACTCTCTCTCATCCTTCATGTCCAATCATCTCTTGAATGCTCCTTCTCTCCTCTGACGCTGCTCCTACCCAGGGGAAGACCCCACATCCCCTTGTGCTGGGACTATTGTCAGCCTATTGTGGGTCTGCCTGCCTCGAGAGTCCCCTGCCCTCAGTCCATCTATCACTTAGCTACAGAACTGAACTTCCTAAAGCGCATATCTCCCCAAGTCATCCCCTACTCAGGAAATCCCAGAGGCTTCCTATCAGTCAGGTCCAGGATCCAACATACATTCCTCTGCCTGGCTTGTCAAGTCCCTCACCCTCTGTAGCCCTCCCACCTTTCCTGTCTTCTTACGCCCTCACACACAGAGCCCCCTGTCCCTTCAGTCCAGGGACCCTGGCCTCCCGGCTGGTCTTCCAGCAAGAGCCTCCATCTCCACACTCTGGGCACTTTCTCTGGCTGTCCTCCATATCTTCCTCCTGGCTTCCTTCCAGTCCCAGAAAAAATCCCACCTCCTACAGGAGAAGGCCTTTCCTAGTCCCCCTTCATTCCATACCGTCCTTCTATTGACTATGGCCACTGTATCCTGTCTCGGATACATTGTATCTAATTGTTTGCCTGTGGTCTCTGCATTAGACTGGAAGTTCTCCATTTGAGGCAGGGGCTGTCTTTTGCCTCTCTTTGTATCCCCAGTGCTTAGCACAGTGCCTGGAATACCGTAGGTACTTAATAAATGCTTATTGACTGGTTGACCTCATATGTATTTTGTATGTATGTAGTTGTTTACACACTGTCTTTCCCATTAGACTGGAAACTGCTTCAAAGGCAGGCATGTTATCTTTGCTGTCTCTGTGTCTCCATTGCTTAATCAAGGCTTGTTGACTGACTGACAGACTGATGGTAGCAATACTCCAGGTTAAGAGGATGTGGAAGAGCTTTCTCTACAAGGGACTAAGAAGCCTAGCTTGGCCAGTAGGGTTCCAAGAAGAGGACAGAAGAAATGAAGCAAGAAAACAATGAAATTAGAGCTCTGAAGGAAAAATGTGGAAGGAGAATGAACAGGTTAGAATAGAATCTGGAAAACACATCCTGGGGAAGGAGTCCCTGAGAAGCAGAATGGAGCAAACAGAACTCACAGAAATCAACAACAAACTCCAGATGGAGAAATCAGAGCGTATGAGGAGGCAGTCACACAATTCAGAATCGGCCGATTCCCAGGAAGCCAGGGCCTCTCACAGGCACCTCTCCTGCACTCACACCTGAGATCTGAGTTGTACTTCCAGCATGGACTGGGACACAGCACAGGGAACAGGGCTCACAGTTTGTGTCCTCCCACTGAATCTGAGGGTGCCAGCTCTCCCGGAATGGAGGAGGACCCCACCGAGAAGTCCTTTGCAGGAGCTAAGTACTTCTGTTGGGCTCCCAGGGTAGAACCAGAGGCAGTGAGAGGAAGGGGTCAGGAGGCAGATTTTGGCTTAACATGTATAGGGAAGGTCTTCTTAGTCATCAGAGCTATCCAACAATGTAAAGGTCTGCTTCAGGAGGCAGGTAGTGCCCTATCATGGGAGACCAAATGATGACTTATAAGTGATGCTCTAGTGGGAGTTTCTACTAAGGCAATGGTTGGTGTGGGAGACCCGTAAGGTCCTGACTAGGCCTGAAAGTTGGTGATTCTGTGAGCTTGAGGAGCCAATGTTGGGTGACCCCCGGTCTGTGCGTGAGCCCCATCAGGAAGTGACTCAGGCCCTGCTCTGGGGGTCATGGCCGTCTGACCAGAGTGGGCTCTTGGCTGCCTGAACAAACAGCATGTGTGACACACACAGGCCCGGCCTCTGGGCGGGGAAGTTTCCACAGGAGCTCAGCAAACCACAGACAGGGCTGATGAGGCAGCAGCAGAAACCAGGGCTGCGCCCAGTGTGTGGTCAGAGGCAGCACTGACCTGCTTCTACAGCTCTCCTGAGGTTAAGGAGGGAAGGGATGGGAGGAGGAAAGCAGTGGCTCGAGGGTAGGAGGGGAGGGAGAGGAGCAGAAGGCACAAGAGGAGAAGGGGGAAAGAGGAAGGGAGAAGGGAGGCGGAGAATGTGAGGGGGAGAAGGGAGAGCAAGAGGAGGAAGAGGGGGAGTGAAGGGGAAGGAGGGAGAGGATCCCAGGTCATTCACCAGCATTTCTTCTCTGGATCACAGCTTGGGGAAAAGAGAAGACACACAAGAAATTATTCCATTGGGTCCCAGAGTCAGAGGGTGAGGGGCTGGATATTTCTGTGAAGGCTCCACTCCCACTCTCAATCAACCAAATATACTAGGTATTGAGGAATTTCCCCCAACCTCATCATAGTGTATGAACAATCCCTTCACCAGTCTGGGGCGGTCACAGAACTTTGGGCCGCTGGATGAAAGGCAGACGATGTCACCCAGGAAACATCTTGTGTCCAGATGAGGAGACTGAGGCACAGCTCTTGACTGGTGCTTGTGGAGGTCAGCTGGGTAGTAGGCTAATCCGATCCAATAAACATTTATTAAGTGTCTACTATGTACTAGGCACTGTGCTAAGTGCTGAGGATAGAATTAATAAAAAGAAAACTAGTTCCTGCCCTCAGGGCAATTTCATTCTAAAGTGGGAGCCGAGACAAAGGAGGCAGGACAGGACACCAGGGGGTGCCTGGTCCGAGGGCATCTTGTTCCAGGGAGCTGAAAGCAGGCACGGCATCAGAGGTAGAGTCAACTGAGTCCAGTTTCTACCCTCTATAAAGGAAGGCATTGGGAGGAGTTTAGCACTCGGTCCATCAGCCCTCCGACCAGAGGGGAAGTCACTCATCAGGAGAAGCCTCCAGAACCAGTGGTGCCTGGGATGGGAATGTTGGCAGCTGCCCCTCTGTGCCCCCCCTTTCTAGCAATGAGACATGCACGCAATCTCTGGGCTAGAAGGGACCTCAGAGTGTGCCTGGTTCTTTTCACAGTATCTGTGAGAAGTGGTTTTCTCACTCCAGAGGCCTCCAGAGGTAGAGAAGCCGCCCCATCCCAAGGCAGTCACTGACACAGAGTTAAAATTGGCTTCTG
This sequence comes from Vombatus ursinus, assembly GCF_900497805.2. Lineage (NCBI taxonomy): Eukaryota > Metazoa > Chordata > Mammalia > Diprotodontia > Vombatidae > Vombatus > Vombatus ursinus. Next base: position 1,049,348 of record NW_020950172.1, read on the forward strand.
TGTAACTTCTTCCTGTTACCCTTGTTTCTGCTCGCTGTCTCAAGTTTAAGACTTCATTTGTCCCTATTAAATTCCATCTTAGATTTGGTCCACTGATTTGGTCTGAGCCAATGCTGACACCCAGTGTTTCAGCTTTCCCTCCTAGTTAGGAGAATAGATTTTCAAAACCTTCACCTGAGTCACTGATGAAAAGGATAAATCTCATTGGGACAGATCCCTGGAGACACTCTATGAATGACCTTCCCTTAGGCTGACATCAATTCCTCAATGACTCCCATTTGGGAGGAAACATAAATTCAAAGAATCCAAGGTTGCACATGCCTAAGGTTCTAACATGCTGGAGCTTATTGGGGAAGACCAGTACAGGGCGAGAGCTTGGCCTGGAGTCAGGAAGACCCAGATTCGAATCCTACCCCAGCCTCTTCTTATCTATGTGGCCCTGGGCAAGCCATTTCATCTCCGTAGAATGAGGACCTGCAGTGCCTTCCCTAGGGTTATTGTGAGGATTCAACCTGACTATTGTAATAAGGCTCCAGTTCTAAGATTCTATGACATGAGGACTCTAATTAGGAAGGGATGGCTCCCTAGAGAGGCAGGGAGGCACAGTGGTTAGAGATCTGGGTGGCTCTGGGTGAAGGGTGACCACTTTATCTCTCAAGGCCCTGGTGGTTCTCTAAGACAAGGCGCATGGAAGGTGTTGCCCTGAATTGGAAGGGAGAGTTTCTTTAATGGGTCTGAGGTCTGGACCTCACATTAAAGGGTCCTCGCTCCTGGGATTCTAGACCCTGAGCCTGAGACGCTTTTATTGATGGAAAACTCGCCATGTGTCATGGCAGCCTCTTCCACTTTAGAACAGCTCCTTGTCCCCGCACACTAAACCTAGTCTGACTTCGGCTTCTGCTGCCCTTGTTCTGCTCTCTGGGCCAAATAATCTCTCTTCTACATGTCAGCCTTTTCTTTAGTTCTGTTTTTGCTTAGTCTTTTCTCCTCCACACTGAATACCCCCATTGTCTTTGACTGATCTTCTCATCCTAATGGTCTCCACTCTCCTCTTCTGGGGGCATCCCAATTTGCCAGTTTTTCCTAGTCCTCAGTGCCCCGATGGACACATGGTGCTGAAGATGTGATCAGGAAAGGGCAAAGGCTATAGGTCTTATCACCTCCCTAATTCTAGGAGTGAGAAGTTGACCATGAGCCAGGGAAAAAGAGGGAGAAAAAGCATTCCCAGAGGTTGGAGGTTATAGTGCACAGAAATGCAGTATGATATAGAGCCAGACTGTGAAGGAGCATTCAGCTAGTGTAACACCTTGCTATAGTAATTATCTTTTCTCAAGCCCTGGGGACATAGAACAGCTTCTCAGGTGCAAGTGGTTCCCTTCTCCATTGCTTTAGGGAGTTTATGTTGTTGTTCAGTTGTTTCAATCATGTCTGATTCTCTGTGACCCCATTTGGGGTTTTCTTGGCAAAGATACTGTAGTGGTTTGCCATTTCCTTCTCCAGCTCATTTTACAAATGAAGAAACTGAAGCAAACAGGGTTAAATGACTCACTCAGGGTCACACAGCTACTAAGCGTCTGAATTCAGGTCCATCTGACTCCAGGTCCAGTGGTCTACGCACTATGGCACCATCTAACTGTTCCTAGGGACTTTATACTAATGGGGAAATTAGGGGTACAATCACAATGGCTCTGAGCCCCAAGATAGGAAAACTCCTAACATTTAAGTAGAGGCTGGATTCTCTGTTTTAATTTACACTGAGATTTATCTCTAGTTAACTCCTGGCCTCTTTGTGGTTGACTTATAATTCAGAGTCCTGGAAATGTTTGAGTAAAGAAGCAGGCAGGATATATGAGGATTTCTGCTATTAGCCAGGTACGTACAAGGAAGGGGAGTTGGGGAAATAAGAAGTCTTTGCTTGGATGTTTCCTCAGTCCTTGTGTAGGTGAGTAAAGCTGGTGGTGCCAGCCTAAGTCTTCTGCACTGAGAATCTTTGAAAGCCAGTGCCCTCCCCAGACTTCTCTGCCCCTACTCAGTCCTACTTTTTCCTTCTCCTTCTGCCAATTGTCCTGTCTTGGCTCTGAACCCCCTCCTGCTTTTATACCAGCTCCTCAGGGCATGACTGAATCATCACTCACCCAATCATAACAGACTTCCGTCATACCTACTTCTGATTGATTCATCCGAGTGTAATTGCTTTCAAATGGGGTGACACAATCAATGCCCCCACCACACACACACACACACACACACACACACACACACACACACACACACACACACATCAAGCCACCAAGCTAAGAAGTTTGAATTATATCCATGCTCAGGGAAGGAGAATGAGGAGAAGGAAAAAAGAAGGAAGAGAAGGAGAAGGAGGAAAAGAAAGAGAATGAGGAGGAGGAAGAAAAGAAGAAGAAGAGAGAAAAGAAGGAAAGAAGAAGAAAGGAGAAGAAGGAAAGCAGGAACAAGAGGAGGAGAGAAAAGGAGAGGGAGGGACAGATCTTCCTTTCTTTTCTCTTTTCCATTTGTCTAGACATTTTCTCATTTCTCACTCATTCCTTTACCCCTCACAGTTTGGCTTCCCACCCTCCCGATTTACTGAAGCTCGCAGTGACCTTGGCTAAGGTGATCTGTGGCTAGAGCCAATGACCTTTCTTTTTGTCCTCTCATCAGTTTCCAGCCACTTCTGAATGAGCCTGCGGGGATATTCTCTCCTCCTTCCTCTTCAAGGACCAGACCACTCCTCCATCTTTCCATTGGTTCATCCTGCTCCTGCTGCTCTACGAGCGTGGATGTCCCAGAAAGGACACTCTCTTCTTTTCTCTCTATCCTCTCTCCCTTGACAATCTCACCTGCTTCCCTGGGTTCAATGAACACTTCAGGGCAAAAGACTCCCAGATGTAGATGAGTCACCTCTCTTCCAAGCTCCAGTCTGGTCTTCATCCCCTGGGATGCAAGACTGTCTCTCTCTCTCTCGGGGAGCTGAGTTATTTTGTTCCCAATGGGAGAGGATCCTGCATCTCGGGTGCGAAGATGAAATAGGGACAGGATGGAACTGCCTGGAACTCCTCTCCTGTTTTCCCAGTCTTTTCTTTCACCATCCTGAAGCAGGGTTGGCATCATCTGCCTTCTCCCTCCAAGCTGCAAGCCAGAAGCTCCCAAAGTGATGCCCAAAGCAGAGATTTGATGCTTGAAGAGTGAAAGCAGATGATGAGCCCCCAAAGGGGACAGGCTGGAACAGAAACTCTCAACTCTCACTAACTGCTTTACACCCACATAGGGCAGGTCCTTCATCTCCAGCAAAAAGGAGAGGAGCCTGTACCAATGGGTCCTGGGAGGGGGGGTTACACCAATTGCACAGAGCATCCAAGCGAGGAAGGGCCTGAGAACAGGGGTTGTCAGAGCTGGAAGACATCTAAGAATAGAGAGTATCAGAATCGGGAGGGGCCTCGGAACAGGGAATGTCAGAAGGGGGAGGGGCCTTAGAACAGGGGATGTCAGAGCTGGGAAGGACCTTTGAACAAGGAACGGCAGAGCTGAGAGGGACTCTGGACATAATTAGTTTCCATCACTTAGTTTTGCTGCCAAAAGAAAAGGCCCAGCAAGGAGCATGAGCTCCCCAAGATCCCATAGTAAGGCCTAGAATCTCAGTCTCCCAGATGTCAGCCCTGGTCCTGCTTCCTTCCCACCCCCTCTCCTCTGGCCAGCCCCACTCCGGGGCCCCTGAGTCAGCCCACAGTCGGGCCGTCACCATCTCTGGTGTCAGAAGAACGAGTGTGTCTGTTTGTTGCTTTAGGCAGCCCAGGAAGGCCGTGGGGAGCTTGGGGTGAGGGGGAGGATGGGGCGGGGGGAGGGTGGCCCAGCAGCTTTCCATGGCCCATGGGTGACGTCAGCTCTGGTCAGGACTTCTATTTATGTTGGTTCCAAGTGTGGTCCTAAGCTTCTGATCCCTTTCATCTCCCTGTCTGGGAAAGTCTATGGCAGACAAGGAGTCAGAGGGCAAATGCAGAAGGGCCCCCACCTCCAGGCCTGGACTCTTTCCCTTCCCTGGAGGCTGCAGCGCACCCCCGGCACTACCCACCCCACTTCTCTGGGGCAGAGGCCAAAGCCAAATCCGCAGCTGAGTTCCTCGATCGGGATGTGGGGTTCCTGTGGTTGGGGGTAGCTGGCAGCTGGCCTAGCCCCTGATGTAGCCAGAACAGCCGCCCAGCCACACCCTCAACCTCTGGCACACAGGCTGGCCCAGGCGCCAGGTCCTCAGTCACTTACTCAGACACGTGTGACCCTGGGTAAGTCCTTGGCCCTGCCTCAAGTTTGTCTGTCCCTTGATACAATTAATGTTCTAGAAGAGATGACCGAATAGGCTTTTCCCAGATCTGCCATCCCCTGTTCTCAGGCCCCTCCCAGCCCTGCCATCCCCTGT